>NC_051063.1:170413083-170713083 GCF_004664715.2 Peromyscus leucopus | reverse complement strand
TATATATTTTGGCCCACATTCAGATGTACAATATGTAACATTTTTTGGCACTTGAAAATTATCTTTCCACTTTGTTGATCCATGGTCTTTTACTTGTTAATAGTGCTTTATCTGGGGTCCCAAATGTACATAGTCTGGGGAAATAGAGTGTGATCTTTGATGTTTGTATACAAGACATAATGGTTAAGTCAACTATTTCACATCCACTAACCCATTTATCTCCCATTTATTATGGTGAGACATTGGAAATTTGTCTTGGCTACTCTGAAATAAACTGCCATTGACTACAATCTTCGACGGATTACTTCAAACCTGCTCCTCTTTCCGATGTGAAATTTACATCTTCCTACTGACAGTTCCTTGGTGTTTCCTTCCCACAGCCAGTTTAGCCTTATTTATTTATTTATTATTTATTTATTTATTTATTTATTTATTTTACAGTGTTCTGCATGCACGCCAGAAAAAGGCAACATATTTAGTTATACATGGTTGTAAGCCACCATGTGGTTGCTGGGAATTGAACTCAAGATCTCTAGAAGAGCAGCAAGTGCTCCTAACTCCTGAGCCATCTCTCCATACCCAGTCCAGGGATTATTTCCTGCAGGCAAATACTAATAGACAATGCTTGATGGAGGTCAGGTCATTGTTCACATTTAAGATTATCTTAGATGCCTAGCAATGATCATTTACCACGTGTCCTATTATAGGGAAACTGAGACAGGAAACACAGTCACTGAGTCAGGGTCACAAGGGCCATCAGTGGCACAAGCCATCTGTCCAACTCTACATCTCTCGGTTCCCATCATGGAGACCTACTAGGTGGCCTTCACTCTTCTGATCATTTCATAGACTCAGGATTCTTATAGAGCTCCCAGATTCATGCCAATCAACATCAAATACCTGACAAGAATAGCCCACCTGTGGCCAAGCCTGACCAAAATGTCAGCCAGATCCTGAGCTATGTGAGATCTCTGACAGGCTGTCAGGTTTCTCAGGGAAGCTCAATTGGAAGACTAATCATAACCTATCTGTTGGACAGCCCTGAACAGCAAAGGCTTGGAGAGCACTGGTCTACACTGAGTAGTGGAGTCCAGTGCAGCTGGAGGGACTCGAACCTTGTGTCTCAAAGAAGGCAATGGGTCAGTGAGGACCAGGAGATAAAATGAGGTCTCTGATTCCAAGTCTTGAGTCTGACCATCACCAAACAATGCAGCCCAGTTCACTCATGAGAAAGCCCTTGCTTCTCACATAAACAGCACAGAAGGCCCCATTATCTCTGAGCACTCAGCCACTCCAACAGCCTGTAATTTGCTTCCTGACTGATTCTCTAAGGATCTGGGTTGGTGGAGAGATAAGAAACTATCTTTGGTTGAAAGACACCCTTGCAAGAATCAGAGGTACTACACAGGGCAATCTTCTCTCTGTGGTTAGCACAGCAATGATACCCAAGGCTAAAATCACAACCAACAATTCCAATTCCATGGAGATTGAGGACTCAGTAGTATTAATGTGTGAGCCTATGACATAATCTACCTTGGAGGATAAATGACCAAAGCTTCTCAGAAGAGGACAGGCTGAAGATGTCTGAGGACAACAGGACTCTCAGTTTACTCAGTGTTGTGAGGACTGATATAGGCCCTTATGAATGTGACCTGGAACTCAATGAGTGCCTCCTCAAGTGACCCATTCTCTCTGAATGTTACCTGTAAGTATTTTCTGTTTCATCCTGGCCCCAACTACCTAAATACAGAGGGCTACAGCTACCATACTCAGTCCTGGTCCCCTTGGATTCATGATACAGACCTACCCTACCTAGGCTGCCAGGGCATCCTGGCCCAGCCCAAGCACATGTAGACAGGCCCAGCATTGAGCTTGAATGAGCTGCAGGGACTTCTACCTAGAGAGGCTCATGGTGATGGAGACAGGAGACATGTAAGACTCAGGCTCAGTGCACATATGAGTATGCAGAGGGGATGTTTGTGTGTTCTGCTTGAGATAGATCAGGGCTTGTGCATGTTGAATGAGTACTCTTCCACTAATCGGCAAGCTAACTCTGGTGGAAATCTGCTTAATTAAGGTTAAAAGCTCAAAGAGATACTATGGCCATCTACAGACCAGAATTTCCCTTTCCCTCTGCTGATATCAGGTGTGGCTTTGTTCTGTTTGCTCCAGATGGTCCAGATGTCCCGGTCATATCCCACTCAAATATTCATTTCCATTCAAAGAAAAACCTCAGCCTCTACTGCCACACAGATGCTAACCCACCTGCACAGTACTCTTGGTTTGTCAATGGAGAGCTCCAGTCATTCTCCCAAGAGCTCCTTATCCCCAACATCAATACTAATAATAATAGATCCTATTCCTGCTTCATCTATAACTTTTTCCCTAGAGTGAATTGGACCACAGTCAAGAACATTACAGTCCTTAGTAAGTGGACCTCTGAAATATCAGCACCAGGTTTGGAGTGGAGTTTTTGGCGTTCTGAGAAGGTGCAGAAGCATTGAATTTCCAGCCCATGTCTATGCGAACAAGCAAAACTCAGTCTTCCCTCAAGCCCCCTGCTCCATCCCTATGTCTAATGGCCTCCTGGTTCTCTGACTTCTGGTTGATAGGGATGGAGCTTGCAATGTGAGGAGGAGGTTCTCCCAGTCTTGGAAAGCCTTTGGTTGTGTGAGGGACTTTCCATGGTTAGGAGAACCTCAAGATCAAGATTTCTTCCTGTGCCTAACACAAGCTTTCCTGTCCCCTCCATTTTCATTTTATGACCTCCATGATGTAGAAGAAGCACCCAGTGATTTCAAGGGTACTCACTTTCTTTTTCTCCAAATTGGCTGAGAATATTCCCCACAGATGGGGACTAGACCTCTACTCAGAGGTCTTTTCCTGTCTCATGGGTGTGGTGGCTGGCTCAGCTTTGACTCCATGGGATAGAAAGAGTGGGTGGAGAATGTGCCTGGGAGCACTGGTCTGAGTCAGGGTGAACCATGTCACTGACAGTTGATGATGTTCTTTTGCTTACTCTTCTCAAGGTTGAAAAAACAAATGTCAGCTGAGTGTGGTGGCACACATTTTTGATGCCAGCACTGAGGAGGGAGAGGCAGGTAGATAGTGAGTTTGAGCTCAGCATCAAGTGCCAAGTGAGCTAAGACTGTACAGTGAGACCCTGTCTCAAAAATATCAGTACTGAGAATTAGAGTGGCAGGCTGTGGTCAGCACTGTGATTATTCACTTCTACTCTGTAGTATTTAATCCATATCCATGGGGCAGGAAATACATTTTTCCTACAAACAGAAATTCTTTAGTAAGGGATTTCTCCCAGTCCTGAGGTCTAACCTTTAATACCTTTAAGATTACGTGGGCTTAACCCCATGACAAATTATTTTAATAATAAACAAACAGAAGGCTATTTCATAAAAGAGGGTCCTGACTGTTCACACTTACCAAAAGTGTGAGCAAGAATTCCAACAAAAATCATTGGGAAATACATTCCCTCCACCATGAGATTTCTGGACATGTGGTGTGAAGAGGCTCCCAGTTTGGAATCTACACAAACAACCTGAGTCAGTGTCACTGTGGGTGATCTTGGTAGGAGTAAGATTCAGCTCTCTCCTTACAGAACATATCTTGAACCCAAACGTGATCTTGCAGAGGGCCACTTCTTTCTATGGGCCCTGTGGGCTGGATGAGATCTCTGAGGGTGAGGGACTCTCAGCTGTTCCCCTCCACTATTTATCCACAGATCCAGTGACTCCACCCTTCATCCAAGTCACCAACACCACAGTCAAAGATATGATCTCTGTTTTCCTGACCTGCTTGTCAAACGACACGGATATCTCGATCCATTGGCTTTTCAAAGGCCAGAGTGTGGAGCTCACAGACAGGGTAAGGCTGTCCCAGAACAACAGCACTCTCCAAATAGACTCTGTGAGGAGTGAGGATTCCGGGGACTATCAGTGTAAAGTATCCAATCAAATCAGTTCCAAGAGGAGTGACCCCATCCAGCTGGACATAAAACGTGAGTGACCTCTGTTCCCTCCTTACTGCATAGTGTTGGGGGTGGGGGCAGTTTCTTTATCAAAAGAGTACAGAATGGGTCAAAGTCACAAGGAGAAAAACATGGTTCAAGCCAGCCTGGTGATGGATGCATGTTAATCTCATGATAACACACCAAGCAAGCTGAGCACAGTGCTGCATGCCTTTAACCCCAGCACACCAGAGGCAGAGACAGTTGGATCTCTATGAGTTCCCAACCACCCTGGTCATTGTAGCCAGTTTCAGGTTACAGCCAGAGCTACATAGTGAGACCCTACCTCAAAAGAGCCTGAAGCAGGAGGCATAGAAGTACAAGGCCACTCAATGAATGTATCAGATACTGCTGACTCCCCATGGGTGACCTTGCTTTGAAGGAGGTGGAAATGGGGGGTTGTTTGGGAAGGAAGGCTGGGGGCAGGAGGCAAGAGGAAAAGGGGAATCTGTGGTTGGTATGTAAAATGAATAGAAAATCTCTTAATAAAAAAATCAGTACAAGGCCAGCCCAGATTACATTGTGAGACCCTCTCAATAATAACAACAATAGATGTCAATATAGCAAATAAATAGAAATGTAATGTGAATAAGAGTTTAGGGTCTGAGTCAGACACACAGTAAAATATTCATGTTACTCTACACCTCCTCCTACACATTTATATCTTCTTTAGATTATTTCCAATACCTAATATGCATATTGCATAGACACTAGTCTTTTTTTTTAACTGGGGCTGAGTTGATAATAGTCTTATTGTGTTAATGGACAATGATAAAAGGAAACAATACATTTTTCACTGTAGAGATACTTTTCCACGTAGTTTGTTTCCAAGGTTTCAGTCCCTAAATATCAAATCCATACATAGAAAGGACCTGTATTAAGTTTCTTACTATGTTTGCATATTTATTCGTGTGCATGTCCCACAGCCATATGTGGAGTTCAGTGGACAATTTGTAGGAGCCAGTTATCCAGGGACAGGGGATTGAACTCAGGTGGGTGAGCAAGCCCTTTATCTACTAAGCCATTTCACTGGCCCACATTTGTTTGTGCATTTATATCTGTGTAGCTGTTGGGAATAGGTACTGAGATGGAGTACGGCAGGCACTCTTCCCAACTGAGCCATCTTGGTGGCCCTTATACTTAGATTCTTGTCCTCATGTTGACATTTGCAGCATGACCTCCTTGCACAAAGCTCTTTTTTTCTGATGACTGTTTTTTGTGGTGTGTAGTGGTATATGTGTGTGTATATATATATATATGGTTTATGGAACTGGAGAGATAGCTCAATATTTAAGAGCCCTGGCAGCTCTTCCAAAGGACAGACATTCAAATCCCAGTACCCACATGGTAGCTTATTCCTGTCTGTAACTAAGGTCCAAAAATTCAACACCCTCTTCTGTCCTCCTCAGGTACCAAACAGGCATGTTCTGCAGAGACATATAAGCAGCCAAAAGGTCCATATGATGCATCTGGCATCATAACAAAGACACCATTCGAAATCCAATGTCAAGATGCTTTCATCCGGTCTCCTAAAAGTCTGATGACTTTCAGCTCTGATCCATTTTAGGTCTTTGATCCATTTAGAGTTGATTTTTATATGTTGTTAGGTGAAGGCTTAACTTCATTCTTTTACCTGGATATCCCATTTTCCCAACATCCTTTGTTTAACTGATCATTCCTCCATCCTTGAACAATCTTAGCAGACTAAGATTAAAACTCATCTGGTCACAGAGGGTCAGATGGACAGCAAGAATGCCTTCCAAGTTCTGTAACTCAATAGGGCAACTCTGTTTCACACCAAGTAATTCAAAAAGAGCCAGCAATGAATGTTTGTAACAAACAGAAAAAATGACAGATGAAATGGTGGATATGCCTACTGCTCAGATGTGATACACATGATAACATATATGCAAAACTGTGCCCCATAAACACACATATTGATCATATCAACTAATCTTTAATTTAATCATGGTGAGTGTGCATGAGCAATTCTGGGCTTTCCGATTCTATTTCACTGATCTGTATGTCTGCCTTTATGTCAGTAGTAGACTATTTTGATTGTTGCAGCTTTGTACTAAAATTATGAAATCATGTAGGATGTCCTGCAATTTTATTCCTTTTTCTTTTTTTTTTAACTCTTTCACAACTGAGACTTTATTGGTTGAGTACACAGACATTTCAATTCTTAAAACATGGACCCAAACTCTAAGAGTCATACATTGTGTTCACGTACCCAAAAGAGCCATGTATTGTTTCTCTTTGAACTTATGTCAGTGATGTTCCATCCTAAACTTGGCAAGTTTTCCCTAAGACCTTACATAACAATCAAATGCTCATAATCCTTAATTCCACTGACTCACAATTTTATGCCACATACAGTACATATTCAAAATTTCAATCTTTCACCGCACATTATCACAATTGTTAGGAAAATGGACTGCCATGACCAGAGACAGTTATGACAGAGCAAGGACCGAGGAGTGGTTTTTTAGGATACAGTTCTACTAGAAACACGAGACCAGAAATAACTAAAAATATTCCAGACACAAATGCACGACCAAGACTCCCAGTATGCTTTGTGTTGTAGGATATAAAACTAGCCCCCTCTACAGAATGTTATGGTGACCCCCGAGAGAGTCACAGCCTCTCCTGATTCAGTATCCTGCTATTTTATGGTTGTACTAAAAAATAAACAACCAGCAAGTGATTTAACCTCTTAAAAAATCATTTACACTTAAAAAATGGGATGAGGCGGGACTTCCTCCCACCTTTTAAAAATGTTTCTAGAGCTACTAAAAAACTCGCATTTACAAAATAGTTGGTAAAAATACTCCTCTGGATTGTACAAGAAGGGACACTGACAGACACGATGGATGGTTAGTCGGACTTGGCTTCTTTCTCTTCGACTTCAGAGGCTGGACTCTGGTTCTCAGCCTCTCCATTTTCTGCAGGCACATCTGTGGTTTGCTGGTCAGCCACCTCTGCCTGTTTGCCCTTTGCTCCCCTCTTCCCTTTTGTTTTCACTTTTTTGTCTGATGGTTTATCCTTTCCTGCGCCCTTCTTCGGCTTCGTGTCCACCTTGGCAGGGGCGGGCTTGGCCGACAGCCTCACCCTCCGAGCGCCACTTGGGCTCCGCGCCGCTCCGTCCCCGCTAACCTTCCTCTTGGGCATCGTGGCACCGCTGTGTGGGAGGCGCATGCGAGGCGGAACCGGTCATGGAGCTACACCGCCTTGACCGCCTCTGCACGAACTCAAGATACTTTTTTTTTTTCATTTTCATTCGCAAATAAGATTTATTATTCAATTTCTCGTATTTTCCATTATATTTCAATGAAAACATGTTTACTACCCCCAATACAATACTTTAATGATTTAGTGTTTCAACTAATCTGATCTGAGCACCAATGAGACAGCTCTGTTATTATTTTCTGTGTTGTGCAAAGCTTTGACCTTTTTGGGATCACCATATGAAGATGGACAAAAGTAGACCCCATAAAGTTGTCTTCTATTCTATACACTTGTGACTGGCCTAAATCACACACACACACACACACACACACACACACACACACACACACCAAGAAAAATTATAAAGTAGAATCACTGGATAATTCCTTTAGATGTTGCTGTGCCAAATGGATAACAGATGAGGACATGAAGATACATGGAACTACAAATATAGATAGATAGATAGATAGATAGATAGATAGATAGATAGATAGATGATAGATAGATATAGATATAGATAGATATAGACATATATATATATAGTACATCAAAATATATTGTGAAATATACAGTTGATTACTGATTAACTTAAATTAATATATCTTTTTCAGATTGATGAAAAGGTTTCTTTCAATACATACAGGAAATATTTAATGTTTCTTATATTCTGTATTAAGTATTTTATGATTAACATTTAAAATATATTGTCAAAACAATAATATTTGGGAGTACATCATCTACCCTTTAATCCCAGGGTCATGGGTTCGAGCCTCACAGTGGGTGCCATTTGTAGCTGAAGAGTATTTCTCCCGGTCCCACCTAGCCTCTACAGTCCTGAAGCTCACTTATAAAATAATCACTCAGATTCTTATATTACTTATAAACTATATGGCCATGGCAGGCTCCTTGTTATCCATTTCTTATATATTAAATTAACCCATTCTGATTAATCTGTAAGCCACCACATGTTCCTTGGCTTCACCTGTTGCCTTTAATGCTGTTCCCTGTATGGCAGGCTGGCGTCTCTCTCTCTCAGCCTTCATACTTTTAAAGCCAGGTATGGTACTTGCCTCTAACCCCAGCTCTTGGGAGCAGAGACAGGTGGATCTCTGGGAGTTTGAGGCCACCCTAATCTATATAGTGAGTTCCAGGAAAGCTAGAATGGACTTCTCTATCTCTGTGCAAATGCCACTGGGGTTTTGATGTGATGTGCATAGAACTGATAGACTACATTCAGTGATATTGTCATCTATTTTTTTAAAAAAGTCTTTCAGACAAGCTAGCTCATGCCTGTAATTCCAGCCACTCAAGAAGCTAAGGCAGGAGTACCAAAGTTCTAAGCGTGCCCACCATAACCATTCAGGCCAGCCTGGTTAATTTAGTGACATCCTGTTTCTAAATAAAAATTAAAAGGCAGACCTTAGAATACAGCTCAATAGTAGAGCATTACTTACCATGCACAAAGCCCTGGGTTCAATCCCAGTACTGCAGAACAACAGTAATAATGAGATTAAGTCTTCCAACCCATCAACCCCAATGGCTGTCATTTCTTATCTTCTTTCATCATCTCTTAATTGGGAGTTTGCTGAGTGCAAGTCTTTTATCTTCTTGGTGGAGCTAACTCTAAGGATTTAATTCTTTTGGTGCTCTCATAAATAAATACTTTCTTCATTTCCATTCCAACTATTCACTGTTAAGTCTGGGACTGTTGCTCAGGGGCTGAACACTTGCCAGGTATGCACAAGGCCATAGGTTCAAGCTCCACCACTGCCAGGAAAATCAAAAATCTAATTGTTCATGGTTAATATTAGTATACAGAAATACATCTCACTTGGGCATGTTCTTTTCATTAGCCAACAATTTTGTTAGTTTTACTCATTAGGTTCTGAGAACTTTCTGTACAATGCTAAGGATTTTCGATGAACAAGTCCTTGTCATCTACTATCTATCTATCATCTATCTATCTATCTCCCACCTCATAATTGGGCATGTTCATTTCATTGTCTAACCTAATGGCTCTATGTAGCATTCTTAAGAGTCTCTTGAACAGAAGTGGTCACAGCAGCATCCTGTGTTCTTCTTGACCTTAGAGAGAAAGAGCCAGTCTCCCCATTTAATATGATATTGGCTGTGGGTTTCCATGTGTTGCCTTTGTTATAGTAAGATGGACTTCAATCATGTTTTCTGTCATGAAAAACACTTTTTTCAGTGTTTTTATCATCAATGTCTCTGAAATTTTATCAAATTTTTCTTGATTCAATCTTATTGATTATTCGACTAGATTCCATCTCTAAAGAACCAGTTTTTGTAGAAATTTATCCATTGCATCTAGGCCACTCAACAATGAGCATATAACTACTGAGTGCTCTTGAAATTCTTCGTATTCTTGAGAATGGATAGTGAGGTCTCACATTTTAGTAATATCCAACTCCTGTAAATAGAATGATATCAGACACAGAAGTTAGACGAATATTATTTGAATCCTTGGCTTTTGAAAGTGCAAATTCAGAATGCAAAAAAAAAGGTTGATTAGGCCTTTAAATGCAAGATCAGCACTCATAGATAAATGGTGACAAAATACATCTGATATTGGATCTCATGATTATGACGCTATTTTGATAGGAGAAGTAATTTCTAGAAATTCTAAGAAAAATCAAAATGTCAGATGTTTTAATTGTTGTAACCAAGGTCAACTAAACAGGGATCGTAGGCAAGTTATTCCTTAAAACAATGCTTTTTCTAGAGATAATGCAAAGAGAAGGCCCCAGCCTTCTGGAGTATGTAGAAGGTGTGGCAAAGGCTGACACTGGACTAATGAAAGCAGATCAAAGATACAGACAAGGTAACCCTTTTCCAGCAGGAAACAACTTGGGGGCCTCTCACAGGTCCCAATATCAAACTTGGTTCAATAATTCCCTGTTATCATGGAGGGAACTCCTCCACAGAGTAATTAAGAACCTAATTCCTGTTGCCAAAAGCCATATGTATGACAAAACAGCTTCAATAGATAAATTCAATAAAACAAAATTTTCAAGAGAGACCATAAAACAAGTATTTTGGCAAACTTCCATAAATGATCATAGACCAAAGTTTAAAATACAAGAAATAAAATGGCATTGAAACTGAGGGTTTGAAAGACACAGGTATAATTGTAACAATAATTTCACTGAAATCTTGGCATCCAAATTTGCCTCTTCAGGAGGTCAATATTCAGCTCCTAGGGATTGGAACTCTATCTCAGGTAAAACAAAGTAGAAGATGGGTTGAGTGTATAGGGCCACAAGGACAGATAGGAAAATTAAAGCCATGTATGGCTAATATAGCCATGAATTTATGGGGATTTGTTGCAGTAATGGAAAAGACAGATTAACATTCCCCCAATCTCAGAAACAAATTGTAAAATAAAAATTGCTTCTGACAGAAATATTAAAAGGTATTATCAAGAACAGTCACAGACTGTTCAAGTTGTACATAAACAGGGCACAACAGCTGTTGGCCTTCCAAGGGACCAACAGCTCTACCCTTAAAATGGTTAACTGACAAACCTGTGTGGATGGAACAATGGCCTCTGACATCAGAAAGATTACAGGCCTTAGAACAGCTGGTACAGGAACAGCTAAATGCTCAACATATTGAAGAATCACCAGTCCTTGGAATTCTCCTATATTTGTCATTAAAAAGAAATCTGGAAAATGGAGAATGTTAACAGATTTAAGAGCCATAAATTCAACTGATGGACTCTTTACAGCCTGGAATTCCCTTGCCCTCTCTATTAGCTAAAGGATGCTCTATTATAGTGATTGATTTGAAAGACTGCTTTTTTACTATACCTTTACAAGAACAGGAGAGAGGAAAATTAGCTTCCACAGGGCCTATTTATAATTCCCAGCCTGTTAAAAAGCTGCAATGGAAAATTCTTCCAAAAGAGATGTTAAACAGCCTCACCTTATGTCAATATTTTGGACAACAGCCATTGGAAATAGTCAGAAACAGTTTCCTGAATCTGCAATTTATCATTATATGGATGATATCTTACTAGCTGATTTAGATGCAAATATCTTAGAAAAAGGTTTAAAGAAACAAAGAAAATTTTGCCTTCTTGGAGACTACAAATTCCTCCTGAAAAAATACAAAGAGGAGATTCCATTAATTATCTAGGATGTAAGATAGGTTTACAAAAACTTGAACCACAAAAAGCACAAATCAGGAGAGATAATTAGGAACTCTTAATGATTTCAAGAATTGCTGGGAGATATTAACTGGCTATAGCCTACATTTGTATTGAAAAATTAAGAACTAAGTAATTTATTTTAAACCTTACAAGGTGATAAGGACTTAAATAGTCCAAGAAAACTATCAGCTAAGATTGAGAAAGAATTGGCTTTGGTAGAAAAGGAATTACAGAATGTACATGTGGATCGCTTGGATCCAGAACTTGACTGTATCCTGGTCATACTATCCTCCACACATTATCCTACAGAAATTCTTATGCAGAGAGAAGATAAACAGAGTGAAAAATTAAAGTTCTATGTAGAAAAGGTTTCTGAATTGAATCTAAAAGGAAAATTGAGACTTCGTCAATTAACAGGAATGGACACAACAGAAATTGTAGTACCTTTTACTAATGCTGAAATTTTATCATCATGGATAGAAAATGAACCTTGGCAAAGAGCTTGCAGTAATTTCTTGATATAAATTAGCAACAAATATCTCCAAAGCAAGAGACTTCAGTTTATAAGAAGAACTAATTGGATTCTTCCTCACACTATGTGAGGAACACCTATTTCTGGAGCCCCAACATTCTGTACTGATGCAAATAAATTAGGAACAGCAGATTATAAGTCAGGAAATTTAAATAAAGTAGCTCAAAACCCTTATGAATCCATTCAAAAATCCGAATTATATGCTATTCTCGTGGTATTATAGATTTTCCAGAAACTCTTAATACAGTTACTGACTCTCTGTAGCATGAATCTTAAAGGGTCTTATTAATAAAAACAAACCCAGGGCCAGGTATTGGGGTGAATGCTGGAAGATCAGAGAAACAGAACAAGCCACAGCCACCTCACCTTGCCAGTATCTCAGTTGATCCTTTTCCCTCAGACTGGAAGCCTCTGAGTCCTTATCCAAATGGATCTCAGCTGAACTGCTTCTCGAAAGCCTGAAAGATTAACCAGGCTTTAGTTCCTAGTCCTCACACCTTATATACCTTTCTGCTTTCTGCCATCATTTGCTGGGATTAAAGGCTCTTGTTACCACACCTGGCTGTTTCTAGTGTGGCCTTGAACTCAGAGATCCAGAAGGATCTCTGCCTCCTGAATGCTGCTGATGGTATGTTGTCCAAACTGGACAAGCAGGACATGAAAGAAGTTGACTGTCAAACTTTGCCAAGACAAGGTAGGACAGTCCTTCAAAAATTCCCACTTCACAGTAACGTCTGTCAGATATTCTAACTCTGGAGACCAAAGATGGATGTGCCAATGTTGCAGAGGAACCTTGGGTGACTGTCCAGGTAGCCAGGTGACTCTTGTTTCTATAGTTTTGGAAGTTGCTTCCTCTGCACTTCCTGCTTACTCAGGTAAATTATATACTTCTTGGGTCTCTGATGGAGTTGAAGACTAGATAGGTATATTTGTTTCCCTTAGAAATAATAGAAAGTACATTAGGTACAAAACTTTGGACTCTTCAAGAGAGGATATATAATGAAATATTTTTTCTAAATTTACCAAATATTAATGGACTGGACATTGTAAATGTATTTCATACTTGGTAATTGCTTTTATTGTATACAGCTTTGCATTGTTAGAATTAAAACCTTTCCTTTTTACTTAGAGAAAAGGGAGAAATGTTGGAAGAGACTTATCTGTACAGATTATAGACTGTGCCAATAAAGCAACCTTGAATATAGAATGGAGTCAGCATTTGACTGACCAGGATTAGCCATAAAGTTCTTGGAGGACTTTGCGGGGCAGCTAGAGAGGACAGGAAGAGACTTGGGAGAAGTTCAGGGAAACTTGTGGTGCTGGAGTTTACAGAGAATATAGAGAGAGGGTCAGCCAATTGCTCCCCTTTCCCTGGAATTTTTAGGTCTTTATCTCAGTTTCTGAATCCTGGGTTTTTATTATTCTAGAACAAAATAGGTAATGGTTTCATCTGGCAGCTACACTGAGCAATATAATTGCCCACCCATCCTGAGACAAAGGCTCTATAACCTGAAGGACAGAAATCAGGCTGGGATTGACTGGCTGATATGAGCTTTTAGGGAAACTATTAACATCACCCATCAATATTAGAACCTGGAAGACAATACAGGAAGGACAGACAGACATCACTGGGAAAACTATTGCTGTGGGATGTTCTGTATGTCAAATGTGTTGCTCTGATTGGTTAGTAAATAAAGCACTGATTGGCCAGTAGCCAGGCAGGAAGGATAGGTGGGAGAAACAGAGAAGAGAATCAGAGGAAGTGGAAGGTTGTGGAGGGATGACTGCCAGCCACCACCATGACAAGGGAGATGTAAGGTGCCGATAAGCCATGAGCCACATGGCAAAGTATAGATTAATAGAAATGGGTTAATTTAAGATAGAAGAAGTAGATAACAAGAAGCCTGCCATGGCCATACAGTTTATAAGTATTAAAAGAGTCTATGTGTTTATTTTATAAGTGGGCTACGGGACTGCTGGGGTTTAGCGGGACCTGGAGTGAAGCTCTCCAGCTACAAACGGTGCACAATGCCTCGAGTTTCCACCTTAAACCTGACAATATTTAATAAGCAATTCAAAATGGAGCTAAAAACAGCTTCCTAGTTGTCTCTCTCAAGTTAGCAGCAGCCTGCGTGTTTGAGCTACTCTATGGCGGGTTCGTGGCATGCCTGCATGTGGGCTTGACCTACACACCATGTTACACAGAGGTGTTTCCAAGCTGCGCACTATGCTGTGTGTTAGATATAGTTTTTGCTAGTTTAAAAAAAAAGGGATTTCTGGGCTACATGTTGCTTTACTAGAACTGCTTCTGATAGTTGATGGTACACATGGCTCCAGACCCAGAGCTGGTGGTAAACTGTACCACCACCATGTTGGGAAGTTGAGGTGGGCAGAGCCAGCAGCCACAGCAGAAGTTTCAGTCTTAGAAATGCGGCAGTTTAAAGCAATAGGTTCACAATAAGGCAGATTCAGATGGAACAAGACTATAAATGCTTTACAATGTGTGTAAAAATGTATGTAGGCTTGGAAGAGAGAGAGAAAAAGGAATATATACAGTTATATAAAGAAATATATAGTTTTTAAAAATAAAGTCTTTAAAGAGACAGTAAAGGTAGTCTAAAAAATAAGCCACGTAAAGATGGATATTACCCAGAGAATCTGCATTGTGTTGTCTTTGGGACTTTTAACTTCAGAAAAACATTTGATAGTAAAAGCTGTTGAGTTAAATATGTAAATTTTAAAGGTACCTTGACTTCAAGGATATGAGGATATGTTGCTTTGGAAAAGAGGCTCTGCTTTTGTTTCCACAGAAAGCCAGAGGCTATGGATTTGTTCTGGATTAAGATGCATCAGGTTTGACCAGCCAAGACCCCCTGAAAGGTCTCAAATGACACCATGGCCCAGATGATCCAACATCCAAAACAGTTTCAAGGCAACTGGCTCAGATGATACACCCTCATGGACTACTCCATAATCCTAAAATTGTCTTTGTGTCCCCAAAAGATACAGCGCTCCCCTCCAGTAGGAAGTAGTAAGAGAAACTACATCCAAATTACCAAATATATCAATTCCATCTCCATTTGGAGATGAAATTAGCTCACTCCTTCTCTAAACCCAGGCATATTGCTAAAATAAAAGTTTAAGAGATTCTTGTGTCCCAAATCAGAAGAGCCCTCTGGTATGGGACAGATAAAATCCAATATTTTTATTTAAAACAGGTTGATCATAAATGCAACCTGTTTTCTAAAGAAGAAAAGGGGATATGATATAGATATGTTAGGATAAAAGGGTAAATTGCTGAACCTACTTTTAAAGAACAACAACTTGTTTGAAATGTTTTACGTTGGTATAAATTTTAGTTTATTGATATAAATTTAAAGTTAACTTTGTTATACTGTGTGTATATTTCTACTCTTGTTTAAGGTATTATGTTTGTACAGCTCATTTAAAATTGTAATGGATAATTAAAAAATAGATTAATAATTAGTCATCTATGAAAATCATACTCGTAGCCATGTTAGTTAAGTCTTCTAGGTATTCATAGATATATTTCAGATTCATAGGTAATCTTCAAATACTTCAAAGACCTACAGAATATGGCATTTAAAATATTTTAAAAATTTAGACTTTCTGGACAGTGATACATGTCTGCTCCTGGCAGCACCGATTTACTTCACAGAGGAGGATGGGCATTGAAGACACTCCATTATGGAGTTTATCTTCTTGGCAAAAATAGCCATTTGGGCAAGAAACTGTTCTTGCCTGGACTGCTTGATCGACTGGACATGTAGGACCCATAGAAAGGTGACCACTGAACTTTGCTTGGTGAAATGGTCCTTCCGGTTCCCGCTTCACAGAGGAAACTGCCAGACATTCTACAGGACACAGAGAGAAATGACTGAGAGACTCTAGCCCTGTGGGCTGAAGACAGATGCCCCAACTTTACAAAGGAATATTAGGTGACTGTCCAGGCTACCAGCTGTCTCTGTCTACCCTTCAAGACTCCCAAAAGTTGCTTGCATCCTTCTCTTCTTTCTCAGGTAATATTATATCCTTCTGAGGTCTTTGATGTAGTTGAAACTAGATATAATGTTCCTTAGTTATGATAAAAGATAAGTTATATATTAAACCTTAGACTCACAAATATAAGATAGATAGGATATCTTCTTTATGTTACCAAGTACAAATAGACAAGATATTATAAATAGACTAAATATTGCAGCTGTAATACTTGCTTGATAATTTTTTTGTTATATGTAATTTTACTATGTAAAAGTTAAAACCTTCCTTTTTGACAAAAAAATAAAGAAAAGGGGAAGTGCTTTCAGATGTTCTGTATGACAAATGTGTTGCTCTGATTGGTTAGTAAATAAAACACTGATTGGCCAGTAGCCAGGCAGGAAGGATAGGTGGGAGAAACAGAGAAGAGAATTAGAGGAAGTGGAAGGCTGAGGAGGGGACAGCACAACCACCACCATGACAAGGGAGATGTAAGGTACCGGTAAGCCACGAGCCACGTGGCAAAGTATAGGTTAATAGAAATGGGTTAATTTAACATAGAAGAAGTAGATAACAAGAAGCCTGCCATGGCCATACAATTTATAAGTAATATAAGAGTCTCTGTGTTTATTTTATAAGTGGGCTACAGGACTGCTGGGGTTTGGTGGGACCTGGAGAGAAGCTCTCCAGCTACAAACTGTTTTTTTAAAAACAAGGTCAGACAAGACTATATTCATAGGAATGTTAAGAAAGAGACTGTCAGGCCCTAGGATCTGATATAGGGCTCTAGGGACTTTCATGAGTTGTAACACATTCTAAGATGGGCTTCACAGTGATGCAGCTGCCTTTGAGTCACCCACACTATTATTCTCACTAAGGTTCACTAAGCTAGACTAGGCTTTAACTGTTTCATTGGTCTATCTCATAGTTGCCACCTGTGTGGTTGTGGTGGTTTGAATGTAGTTGGCCCCCATAATGTCAGAGGGAGTGGAACTATTAGGAGGTGTGGCTTTGTTGGAGTGGATATGGCCTTCCTGGAAGAAGTGTGTCGCTGTGGGGGTGCCATTTGGGGTTTCCTATGCTCAGGATACCACTAATTGTCTCAGTTGATTTCCTATTTCCTGCAAGATGTAGCACTCTCAGCCCCAGTGCCACACCTGCCTTCACTCTGCCATGTTCCCCATCATGGTGATAATGAACTGAACCTCTGAAACTGTAAACAAGCCACGACAACTAAATGTGTTCTTTATAAGAGTTGCAGTAGTCATGGTGTCTCTTCACAGCCATCAAAACCTGAAGTAGGACAGTGGTGAAAGCCATGTCTTCCCACCTCTCAGGAAAAGCCACACAATATCATTCCACATGAAACCGAGAACAAGCAGTGTTTATTTTCCTGTACAAAACTTGGTTCACTTAGCGTATTACCCCCCAGGTCCATCCATGTTCTCAAAACACAGAATTTACTTTTCATAAAGCTCAGCTGTATTACAGTGTGTTCATATATCACATTTTCTTTATCCAGTCATCCACTGATGGATGAGTCCTTAATTTTCCATTCTTGCTTTTCGAGTGACAAAGCAAGGAATAATATAGATCTTTGCTCTGTCTTCAACAGATCATGAGTCCCTGTGTTTTACACACCCCAGAGTGGGACCGCTGGATCACACAGCTGACAATGCCTTTGATGCACAGAAATTTGCAGTTTTTGTGAGGCTTGATTTGTTGTTTAGTTGTTATTGTCACCTCTGCTTTTGTGTCATGGTCAAGAGTATCACTGCCAAATCCAATGTCACTGAGCGTACATCACAGATTCTCTTCTAAATGTTTTATAAGCTTTGTTATTGCATTTAGGTATTGATCCACTTAGAGTCAATGTTTGTATAAGGAATTAAGAAACAGGACCTGGGCATGGAACAACCCTCTACCTGAGCATCCTCTGTACTGCTCAACTCTTAGCACACTTGTCAAAGATCATTTGGCCACAGGGTAGGACTGATCAGAGGGATGGTCTGACTTGGTGCTCTTTCTGGTTGTGGCTGTGGTAGGTTTTGCTGCAGGTGGTTGTTTTGGTTGTTTTTGAGATGGGTATAGTCAGAAGTTTTCCTGTGTCCTGCCTAGGCCCTGCAGTCTGGACGAATCCCTCCCATCCACATCCCACAGCCACTTGATCTCAAATGAACAAACAGAGACTTATGTTATTTTCAAACTATATGGCCTAATGGCTCAGGCTTCTCACTAGCTAGCTCTTACATCTTAAATTAACCCATTTCTATGAATCTATACTTTGCTACATGGCTTGTGGGTTACCAGTACTTTTACTTCTTGCTTCTCCTGGTGGTGGCTAGCAGCATCTGCCCTATTCTCCTTTCTTCTCTCTCTCTCTCTCTCTCTCTCTCTCTCTCTCTCTCTCTCTCTCTCTCTCTCTCTGATTTGCCTGCCTGGCTCCATCCTGCCCTGCCATAGGCCAAAGCAGCTTTATTTATCAACCATTCAGAGCAACACATATTCACAGCACAAAGAAAGACATCCCACAGTGATGGGGTGTTACTATGTAGCCCTGTCTGGCTTGGAACTCACTTGGTAGTCTAGCCTGATCCTGAGCCCATGGCAACCTCTTGTCCCCATCCTTCAACTACTGGGATTATAGGCATGACACCCCACAGATGGCACCATATTTCTCTTTTTTTAAATTGCATATCCATTTACTGATTGTTTGATGGTAGGAGGAACCTAGAGGGCCCCAGCATTGTGTCCACAGTGCTGATGCCTGTAGTGGGAGAAGGGAGTGTGCTTTTGGCTGCAGTACAGGCCTAACAGTCTATGCTAGGTGGAGACTGGGTTATTGAAAGAGAGTCACCTGCTATATTACAACTGTGTGTCACCAAAGAATGTTTGTCTTCATACCCTTGGCTGAGAGCTCTGAGAGTTGGGGGTCTATGCTGGCTAGTTTTATATCAACTTGACTCAAACTAACTCATTTGGAAAGATGAAACTCCTGTTGAGAAAATGCCTCCCTTCTACCAGATTGACCTGTAGGAAATCTTATGGGACATTTTCTAGAACGATGATTGGTGTGGGTGGGTCTAGCTCTTTGGGGGTACAGCCACCCTAAGGTTGTGGCCCTGGATTGTGGTGTTTTATTACCTCAACACAGATTCTAAGACAGAGTCCCTGTGAGGAAAAAGTGGCCATTTAGAGTACACTCAGCCTCAACATAATTTCAGTTAACTCCTAGCCACAGGAACCAGAGAGGTGAATATTTACATCTACCACAATTAGGACAATGAGAAAAAGATGTGATCATTAAAAACAACTGTAATGTTAATGTAAAAATTTATATATGACTTTCTCCCATCTTCAGATCCTTCCAAGCACTGCCAGAGTGGATATGAATTAGACTGCAGCCTAAAGCACACACTCTCCCCACCCGCCACAGGCAAGGACTTGAAGGAAGACACATGTCCAGCCTAGAAACATAGTACTTACAGGAGTACTAGGAGAGAATACCCTGCTTATTGCCTCACCTCTCCTAATCTACATTCTCACAGGAAGTACACTCCCCAAAGGAACAAACAGATGTCACACACAATCACAGAGTTCTTGTCCACTTGCTCGGTGAGGATGAATTTATGGTGATGCTTCTTCTCTTTTCTGTCCATAACAGGTCAACCTCCAAAACCAATACATGTACCCTCATTAAAGGGTATCATTGGCATTGTTGCCCAATGTCTGATGGGGCTGATTGCAGTAATATTTGTACTGGTTTTCCTGTGGCGCAGCCATCGTGGCAGGTGAAGTGTCTTACACCCTTCCACCTACTCTTCCATTCCCTCCATGCTTGGGAAAGGGAAGAGGCTTCCTTCCCTTTGTGTCTGGACTCCATCTTCTTCTCTTTGCTATGTGTGTGATGTGTTCCTCATATCACTGCCTTCCTTTCCCCATGAAGTTTGGAGGTAAATTGACTTCATCTTTCACCAGGGAGCCACAAATTGAGAACGATATTAAACAAGTGGACGATGAGCCAACCAATCCCAATGAGCCATCCAACCCCAATGAGCCATCCAACCTCAATACAACCTCAAAAGAAGCCTCAGATATGAAACATCAAAAGAAAAAGAAGTCAAAAGTAAATTCTCTATTTTGTTGTCACAGCAGCAGGGATGGAGGGAGGGACTGAGATAGCATAGTGGAGGCAGAAAAATCAGGGTCCCCTTGACAAGTGAAAAAAGAACCCACCAGTGGGAGACAAAGGGTGTGTGGTTGTGAAGACCGAATGTGCAAAGCACTGAAAAGAACAGATCTTTGGGCCTGCGATGTGCCACTTAACCAAAGTACCATCCCCAGCACCAGTTAGAAAACAGCTAATATGATGGGGTAAAAGGAGCAAAGGCTAGGAGGGGCTGGTTAGATTGGAAAAGGAGGCAGCACCAAGAAAGGCAGTGGCAGCCATGGTGTGAATGCACAGCAAGGACACCAGGCAGCTCCCAGGAAACATTGGCTCCCAGGGTCCTTCCCAACTGAGGAACCAAACAACAGTAACAGTGTCTGCCATTTCTTTAGGGCAAGAAGTAAGAGCATGCTCAGTGAGGACAACTGGACCTGTCCACCCTCAGTAAGTAAAGGCACTGACCCTCAGGAATCAAAGGTCCCACCACCTGTCCATCCTTCCACAGCATCCTGGACACCAGCCACTGTCTCCTGACTGACTTACAGAGCAGATCTTCTGTTCTCAACCCCTGGCTGGCATTTCCTTTATGCTGCCGAGCAGCTCCGAAATAAAGACACGGAGACTTATTATTAATTATGAATGCTCAGCCTTAGCTTACTCTTGTCCCACTAGCTCCTTTAACTTAATTTAAACTGTTTCTGATCATCTATTTTTCCCCTCAGGCCTTTTTACCTTTCTTTCATTCTGTATATCCTATTTTCCTGCTTCCTCGCTGTCTGTCTGTCTGGCCCCTGGTGTCTCCATGGCTTCTTTTTTTTCTTTCTTTTTTGAGCTAAATATCTCCTCCGACTTACTCTTCCTACCCAGATGTCCCACATACACCTCCTCCCTTGCTATTAGACATTCAGCTTTTTCTTAGAAAAGTCAGGTGCCTTAGGCAGGCAAGCTAAAACAGCAACATGTCTTTACATAGTTATACAAATATTGCACAGCACCCACCAGCCCTCAGGTGCTGTAGGTCCTCATCCCCTTTCCAGCCAAGAGCAAGTTTCTCACATTAATGCCTTCCCTGATATCTGTGAAGGTTGTGGGAATTCATTCTCCCTTAGGGAGATGCTCTGCTCTGTGTGTGGTGTTTGCTCTGGGTGCCATGGATCACTGTGCTCCTCCTTGTCATAGGAAAAAGTCAGTCACAAGTATCACTGAGGAAAGAATAATCAAGGCTTTGTGAACTTGCAGAACTCCTGAACTGAATAACTCAGGTCTCTGTTCTTGTTACCTCTCCTCTGGTCCTAATAAGCTAAGTCTGTGAAACAGACTCCGGAGGATGCAAAATCTCTAACTGGACTTGGGCATCACCCCCCTCAACTCCCACCCCACATCTGCAACCACCTCCTGCAGCCTCATTCATCTACAAATCACAAGTCTTAGCTGAGCTTTGCACTTCCATGATCTGGTGACTCTTCTCTTGTTTCCCCAGGTCACATGACAACTCTCCTAATGAGGTAAGCACTGCCACTTTCACTGTCTGCTTCCTCTCAATTGTCTCTGGAGAGATGGGGACACTCAGAGCCACAACTGTGTGTCCTTAGTTCCTCCTGCATCAGATGAGAAGCTGCATCTCTCCTACCCTTAGCCTGCTCACCCAAATTCTGCCCACTAAAAAAGAGGTTACAGGTGGGGTGAGCTAACCCCTGTGTAGTTCCCAGCACAGATCCAAAGGAGGAAGGGCCACACCCCTCTCCCTTGTCTCTTCTCATCTGAACCTGCTCTGGCCTTCAAAGGAAAGACTCCATTCCAACCAGTCAGAAGTGCAGGCTCTGGGATCTCACTCCCTCCTCTGCCCAGCATCCTAGTCCCTTGTAGTCTGGCAGATGGATTCAGACAAGAGGCATCCTATCATGTAGGAGACTGGCAGGTTTCTTATAGAATGATGGAGGCATGTAGCATGAATCTTAAAATATCTTATTAATGAAAATAAACCTGGAGCCAGGTATTGGGGTGAATGCTGGACGATCAGAGAAGGAGAACAAGCCACTGCCACCTCACCTTGCCAATTCCTCAGGTGATCCTGTTTCCTCAGCCTGGAAGCCGCTATGTCCTCATCCAAATGGATCTTAACTGAACTGCTGCTCAAAACCTTGAAAGCTTAACCAGCTCTAGTTCCTGGTCCTCATGCCTTAAATACCTTTCTGCTTTCTGACATCAGTTACTGGGATTAAAGGCTTACTTCCTGTGATTAAAGGCATGAGTCACCATGCCTGGCTGTTTCCAGTGTGGCTTTGAACTCACAGAGACCCAGATGGATCTCTGCCTCTAGAAGACTAGGATTAAAGGTGTGAGTGCCAACATTTTCTGGCCTCTATGTCTGTCCAGTGGCTGTTCTGTTCTCTGACCCCAGATAAATTTATTAGGGTGCACGATATATTAGGGAATACAATATCACCACAGAGGCATGCTCAACAGTGAGGGTGGACATTGGCCAAAGGGCCACTGCAGATGAAAGGCTCTCAAGGAGCGAGAGTAGACAATGGCCAGGACCACGGGCTGCATGTTAAAGTGGGCCGGGTGCTGTCTTCTAAAGTCTCTGGCACAGGAGGCCTTCATGAGATGTTGTTCTGTGCAGGACAAACAGACCATGTGGGTTGACTATAAAGGAGGGGACTATTGTGTGTCTCTGTTCCTTTCCAGAAGGCTCCAGCCACATAGTAACCTATATTCTTCTTAGCAATTGAGATGGTCACTTAGAGAATTTAAAGCCTGGAAATGTAGTCCTATTGCTAGAGTGCTTGCATGGCTGCCCCTGGACTAGGTTTGATCCACAGAATCACAGTGGAGCACACCTGTGGTCACAGCACTTGGTCCCTGGAGAACATGGGGACTCCCTGGGCTACATGAGAGCTGGTTCACACCAACACACACACACACACACACACACACACACACACACACACACACACAAACCAGGATTAGGGCAGAAGACATGGGTTAGTGTGTAAAGTGCAGTTTACAAATTGACACCTAAGTTCATTCCCCAAACCTTTAGGTGAAAGGATAGACCCCTCCTGCAAGTTGTCCTTTGAGATGCACCCATGTTCTGTCTGTCTGTCTCTGTCTGTCTCTGTTTCTGTATCTCTCTCTGTCTTGAGACTGACTGTATGATCATACTTTTCAGGTGGATGGAGCTTCATATTATTTACTGAAGAAAAATGTCCTGCAACCCAAATCTATAACTTCAGTCTTCCCATCTCCACCAGCAACAGCAACTGTCTTCTGAAGTAAAAACACAGCAATGGGACCTGTGCCATTAGCTGCTGCTCATGTATTCCCAGTCTCCTGCCCCTCGCTATGGGGGAAAGGGGAGGAGAGGCCCCAAAGGACACAATCCTGCAACCCCAGCCTTCAGAGTCAGCAGAGAAAAGGCAGATAATGGATTGGGTAGCCGGTGGCTAGCAGGAAGGGATTGCTGGTGAGGGATTGCACCCTTTAGACCACAGAGCAAGAGAGGTTTACAAAGTCCACTGTAGCCATGAAGCCAGCTGAGTAGTGACCAGAAAACTGGCTTTGGCAGAGAAAAATGGGCTGTGGTAGGGGATGACCTCCACTGGGGAAAGTCCTCTGACAGTTAGGTGACGATGTGTGCAGGTTCCTGGCATGCGATCTCTGCCCTCAGAAGGATGACAATGTAGAGTGGCTGGTGTACAGTTCTAGGAGTCCAGTGGCAGCCACTCTGTACCTATTTCCTGACATGGGATTTTTGCTGTACACATGGTGGGTCATGAAATCCAAGGTCCTGCAAACAGGAACTGTCTTGGTTGGTCACAGCTGCAGTTCCATGATGGAGAGACACTATCTCCCATTCGTGTCTGTTTGGGATTCTATTTCACCTCTCAGCTGTGACTTGTTCTCTAGTCCCACAAAGCTAAGTGGCCAAGCCTTCAGCAAGCACATAAAGCACTCCTTGACATTTGCCCACTCTGTTCTCAGGTCTTCCTCCCACACACTACTGTCTCCTTAGCTCCCCGAAACTAGCTCCTTCTCCTACTGGGGAATATCCAGTGTCCTATCACATACTCCAGATTCCTCTCTTGCTCACATTTCCTGTTCTTGTCAACAATTAGCTCTGTGGGGCCCTCTGTTCTAATTGCATCTGTCTCCCTGTACACCTCTGCCCCACTGCTGTGACAGGAGAGTAGTGACTGAAAAGGGTGCATCATGAAAGAACCTAGTTGACCAGGAAGACTAGATGCCTGTTCCCACCTGACTTCATACATTCGAGCAACTCAAAGGATGCCACGGATAGAAGCTGGAGAGGTGGTTTGGTGGATATAAGCACATGGCTGCTCTTCCAGAGGACTCAGATCCCCATCAACCACACAGCTAAAAACCTTTTGTAACTGTGGTGTCAGGGGATCTGATACCATCTTCTCTCCCCAGGGTGTACCGGACATATACACAAAGTACAGACATACATGCCAGCAAACCACCAACCACCACCATCACTACCATCACCACCAACACTATCACCACCCACATACACAGGCATAGAGGGACAGGCAGGGCGTGTACACAAACACAGAGCAGTGACCACTAAGTAAAGTCCTACAGAGGGCCTTGTGGATCCTAGTTTCTACCTAGGAGCTCAGTGAGATCAAAGGAAAATCAAAATTAGACCACTTTGCATTCATAATTACCTCTGTGCTGACATATATGGATACCCTGTCTTGGATCAAGATCATGGCGGTCCCTCCTCTGTGTCTTTACTTTGTTCTTTGGGGCCCACACACCTGTATTCTGGGTACTTTCTTCTGTTATATCCATGCTTGAGATCCATTGTTTGAGAAATAAAGCAGTGGCCGCCCACATTTCTATATTCCCCATGGACTCATGCCCTTGTGAAGTGTGGGCTCATTTATCATGAGCTGACCTCACCACACAGAAAGAAAACAAGTGACTTTGTTGCCATCTTGGCTGGTGACTTCATCAAGATAGAGGTGACCATGTGACTTGGCCATTATCTTGGTTAGTGACTATTGAAATGGTTTCCAGTATTGAGAGCCCTCAGAGGATCACTGCACTCCTAGGACTTTCTGTGCCACAGGCAGTCAGATACACATCCCAGTCTTCCTCTTCCAACTTTTCCATTTTAATTTCATCTTCTGTATTCCTAATGGATCATGGAATTGGGAGACTCAGAAGAGACTTCAATATGGGCTCTATTACCACATGATAAAAATGGACATGTCGGGTTTTTTTTTTTTGGGGGGGGGGTTCAAGACAGAGATTTTCTGGGTAACAATTCTGGCTGTCCTAGAACTTGCTCTGTAGACAAGGCTAGCCATAAACGCATTCAGATCTGCCTGGCTCTGCCTCCCGAGTGCTGGAATTAAAGGTGTGGGCCACCACCATCCACTTTCTGTGTATCTTAAAGAGGGTATACCCAAACTCCATGGTGCAGTTTTTGGGTTGGCACATTGTTTTGCAGGATATATTTAGAACTTTCTATAGGAGTTTTCCCAGCCATGTGCCTCCAACAATACCAATAGTAGCTAACACTTTTGAACTGACAGTCTTTTAATGGAGAGAATAATAAGAGAACACTCTGTCTAATATAAAAAACATAAGATGGTTAATAAATGTCACCAGTATAAAAAATAGAAACTTGTAAACATGTACAAAATAATATATAAGACTTATCACTCATAAATTTTGAAGAGGATGGAGAGCCAGAGGTTCTTTTTTTTAATACCAGGAACTTCTGGTAGATTTAAGCATAGGATTGGCGGAGGAGAAAATGACTTTTCTACTGTGGGGCTAGAAGTTCCTCTTTTCTAGTTAAAACAAAGGGGAGGCCTAGCGGTGGTGGTGCACGCCTTTAATCCCAGCACTCGGGAGGCAGAGGCAGGAAGATCTCTGTGAGTGACATGTGCTTTGAAAAGAGTTTCAATGTAATTATGTCTCCTTGTGCATATGAAATTATGATACACCAGGAAACTTTTTTTCCAGATTGTACTATGTTTAAACAGTCTCAAATAATCTTCCTGGGGCCAGAATTCTGAAGTCTGAACCAACACAGGCTCCTGAGTCCTATTGAACAGGATTTCCTTCTTGCTTCACATTGTTCATTACTCTGTGGGCCATGGTGTTTGCAGAGATCCCCACAGCCTGTAGTTAAGTCTGTGGAACATTTTCTTAATTAATAATAGATGTGGAAGGGCCCAGCCCACTGTGAGGAATGCCACCCCTGATCAGGTGGTCTCAGTCCTCCATGGCCTCTGTTTCAGTTCCTTCTATGACTTCCCATCATAGGACTCTATACCATAAGACAAAAGAAACCCTCTCCTACCCAAGTTACTTTTGTCATGGTCATAGCAATAGAAAGCTAACTGAGACACCTGATTCCAACCAGTCCAAACACCTAGAGGTTCTTCCCACAAGCCTACTCTAACATTCCATCTTCTTTCCATGTCTCTGAGGATGCTACTTTACCTCCTGACAGTCCCTTCCCTCCTGGTGTCACTCAGAGGGAAAGACAGGGTGGTCACAGGGGAGTTACCTAGACAGAAGACATCCCAGAAAGGTCAAGAGGACATGAGCAGACCTGCCACAGCTCAACCAACACAGGAAGTTAGCGAGTGTAGATGTAACCAACCGTCTTATTAAATAAGAAACACAGAAACAATGTAAAAGAGAAAGCCAAGAGGTCAGAGCTCAGAGCTAAAATCTCACCCTTCCTCCTGCTGTGTCCCAGCTTCTCGAAAGAGAGCTATTTCCTGTGTGTAAGTCATTTTTCTAGTCATTCTGCCTTCTCATTGGTTGTAAACCCAAACACGTGACTGCCTCGTCACTGTCTGAATGTACAGCCCCCTAGATCTTAAAGGCATATGTCTCCAATGCTGGCTGTATCCCTGAACACACAGAGATCTATGGGATTAAAGGCGTGTGCCACCACCGCCACACTATGTCTATGGCTCTAATAGCTCTGACCCCCAGGCAACTTTATTTATTAACATACAATCAAAATCACATTTTAGTACAATTAGAATACCACTACATTTCCCCTTTTCTATTTTAATAAAAAGAAAAAAAAGCAAAAGGTTATAACTAACAAAAGAAAAACTATATACAAAAGTACAATAACTATATACAATATATACAAGTAATAAATACCTAAACAGGTATTTGACAAATCAGAGAAAATAATTCCATTATCTATCCTATTTTGGTAAATCCAAGATGTATCTAATGCACTTTCTATCCTAATTAATTTTCAACTATAACTAACTAATCTTCAACCATAACTAACTAATGTTCAACTCCCTCAGAGACCCAAGAAGGGAATAATATTAGCTAACAAAAATAAAAACAGGAAGTGCATGCAAGCAACTTCCAAAAAATTTGTGAGTTGACAGAAACAGCCAGCTACCTGGGCAGTCACCTGAGGTTTATCCGCAGTGTTGGGGCATCATCTTCAGCCTATAGTTTTAGTGTATCTGGCATACTCATTTGTGAAGTAGGATGTACACAAGGTCAACAGTTCAACCTCACATTGGGTGAGAGCAGTCCATGTACCAGAAACACCTGAATTCCACTAGTGTCCTGTCATGATTCAGGATTTTAAATTCTGGAAATTGTTGACAGTTTTTTAATTCAGCTGTCCATTCTTCTTGGCTGTGTATATATGGCTTCATCTCAGCATCCCCTTCTTCTCTACATCCCTCTATTAAATGCCAGTCTACTTTCGAGAGGCATGAGCTTTCAGCTGCTGTTCCATTGCACAACAGAAGCCATCGGCCCTCTGCCTGTTAAGCTGCCTTCGAAGAAAAGGGCACTGTACCTTTTCCGGATTGTGAAGGTCACTTCAGGGATGGGGCCATATTGTCCTGGCCTCAGAAGATGCCTTTTGATAAAGCCATAACCACACTTGTTTTGGCAAGAATCAGTAGTCCTTTGTTTCATGTTCTGTCTGTCCATTTTGTCCTGTTGATTCGAGGATACTTTGTTGTCCAGTGGCTAACTTTTGCCACAATGAAAATTGACTCCATATGCAGTTTCTTCAATGCCCATATTTTCTCTGAAGTAGGTAGGTACTGCCAGGAGCCGACATGTATCAAAAAAGAAAAATTTTCTAAGTTATTAAAACATTTTAAATGCCATATTCTGTAGATCTCTGAAGGGTTTGAAGATGACCTGTCTAAAACATCTCTGCTCAATTTTTAAAACATATCTAATATGACTACAAGTTCTATTGTAATGTCTAACTACTAACTTTCATTTCTTTTTATCCTAATTGTTGGTAATAATAACATTCAGGGATCAGAAAATTGCATTACATTGTTAAATGAATGGTATAAATACAATTAGAAATATACATATAGCATTTTCTAACAATATCAGTTTCAAATTTGTATACAATATAAAACAATCCAATCCAATGTAAAGTATTTAAAACTAGTAATTGTCTTTTTCTTTTCTTTCTTTCTTTCTTTCTTTTTTTTTATTAATAAGAACCTTAAATCTAATCTCCTTTGCTTAGGCTTTTTCCTAACCCTTGACAATAACTTGTAACCAACCCCCTAAACACTGAAAACTATCCCAGACCCAAAACCCATTAAAAAGACCAAAAAACCACCCACCCCACACCACCTCTTTGGGAATGTGGGCGTCATATTCTTAAAATTGCTTCCTGCTGGGTATGGACGAAGTTTTCTTTATCCTGAAAGAAAAATTTTAGGTTAATTGTCAAATTCTAGGAAAGGTAACTATATCCTTCATTATCCAGTCTGTGTATAATGCCAAAGTTCAGGGTTTATCTCAAGTCCTTATTCAAATAGTCTTTGTGACTGGATCATCTCAGCTAGTCATCTCAAAATTGCTCTGAGCACCTTGTAGTTCAAAGCTGATCTGTGGATGATGTTTGTCAGCTTAATGATATTATTATTGTCCACGTGGAATTGTTGTTGTTGTGGGGCCCCATCTTCTTTCTGGAGACTTCAGTTGATGTTAGGCCTGACCGTGATTTCCTGAAGAAAACTGATAAGAGACTCGAACACAAAGACATATATATGCAGCTAATTGAAGCCTTTTTTTTCTAGAATTGGTTAGTACTCTATATGACCATTCATATCTTAACAAAGTTTAAAATGTATATATATCTGTATATCTATATATGTTAATCTTGTAAATTTTGATATAAAATTCATACTTTAAGAAAAGTTTAAAGAATCAGAATAGAATCAAAGAGTTGAGATTAGTAATAGAATAGTCCCTTAATTAATTTGGCTTTTGTCCTGTACCATAGCAGAAGATGGCTCTTTCATTCTGGCATGATACAGGGAGTTTGCATTTTCCTTTTAACAACATGCTTGAGTTTAAAGAAGGAGAGAGCCATTCTCCAACTCCAAAGTCAGCTTTAAATTTTAATTGAACTGGGACTATTAGAAGACAAATAGTGTTAAATCTTTAGAGAAAAGCAGAAAAAAACATTTAGGAAGACATAAAATTTTTTAGATAATATATACCCATACACCATTTCATTCTGTTTCTTGGGATAGATGATTTGTCCCTTTTCTTCAGTTGTCTCATTTGTCCAGTGTTCTTCAGATTCCTTAAACTTCATTCTCCTAAAAGACAAAAACAGAAACCTTTCCCCAAGACTAATTTTGGGGATGTTTCCTTTTGACAAGTTACTATCTGATTAAATGAAAAGGCATGTGTTATTGATACAAGTTAGTTTAAATTGGATGTTCATGCTGGTTGATGAACTATTACCTCCTCTAATTAAGAGGTCTCTCTTGTTCAAATCGAACCTTTATCAATTTTGATGGTACCCACAGCTTATCTTCTCCTGTAGAAACAAAAGCAAAACCTCGTCCCCAATGTAATACATACCCTGGTTTCCATTCTGAGGTCAGCACATCCTTAAAGTATATAGGCTGATTTAATTCTGTAGTTTTTTCTATTATCCAATGTCTCTCTGCAGCTGTTGTTCCTTTCTCATTGGCATTCAGAAAATTCAAAGTTAGAAGAGCATTATGCAGTCTATTTCTGGGGGTTTTTGTTACCCCTTTCTGTTTATTTAACATATCCTTTAGAGTTCTGTTTGATCTTTCTATAACTGCTTGACCTGTAGGATTATATGGTATGCCTGTAATATGCATTATCTTGTAATAAGCAAAAAAAACTGTTTCATTTTAACAGAGACATATGATGGAGCATTTTCAGTTTTGATTTGTGCAGGTATACCCATGATGGCCAAAACTTCTAGCAAATGAGTGATTACAGAATCAGCTTTTTCAGAACTCAAAGCAGTTGCCCATTGAAATCCTGAATAAGTATCGATGGTGTGGTGTACATATTTCAATTTTCCAAATTCTGCAAAGTGAAACACGTCCATCTACCAGATTTCATTTCTCTGAGTACCCTTTGGGTTACATCCTGCTGGTAATGGCGTTTGATTGTAGAAGGAACAAGTAGGACATTTCTTTACTATTTCTTTGGCTTGTTGCCAGGTTATGGAAAAATCCTTTTTTAAACCTTTACTATTGACATGATGTTTTTTATGAAATTCTGAGGCCTCCAGCACATTTCAATATCAATAATTTATCAATCTCATCATTGCCTTGTGCTAGAGGGCCTGGCAGACCAGTATGGGATCGAATGTGAGTTATATATAAAGGATGATTCCTTTTCCTGATTGTATCTTGTAATTGAATAAATAGTGAAGTTAATTCTGAAGCATCAGGGATAAATTCTGCAGTCTCAATATGTAACACCATGCTTTTGGAAAACTGAGAGTCAGTTACTATGTTGGGAGGTTCTGAAAAACCCATTAATACCAACAGAATAGCATACAATTCTGATTTTTGAACTGAATTATATGGACTTTTAACCACTTTACTTAAATTTTCTGATTTGTAACCTGCCTTTCCTTCTTTGTTGGCATCTGTATAAAATGTACGAACTCCAGATATGGGTTTTTGCCATACAATTCGAGGCAAGATCCAATCAGCTCTCTTTATAAGATCAATTCTATTGCTTTTGGGATATTTGCTGTTAATTTCTCCCAAAAAATTACTTCAAGCTCTTTGCCAAGGTTCACCTTCTGTCCATAATTTTTCAATGTCCTCCTTAGTTAATGGTATGACAATTTCTGCTGGGTCTATGCCTGCTAATTGACGAAGTCTCAATTTTCCTTTGCAAATCAAGTCAGAGATTTTTTTCCACATAAGTTTTTAATTTTTTATTTGGTTTATTTGGTAAAAATATCCATTCCAATATAATATCTTCCCTCTGCATTAACATTCCAGTAGGAGAATGCCTAGAAGGTAAAATAACCAAAATGCAATCCAGCTTTGGATCAATACAATCCACGTGTCCTTCATGCACTTTCTTTTCTACCAAGGCCAATTCTTTCTCAGCTTCAGGTGATAATTCTCTTGGACTATTTAAGTCCTTGTCACCTTCTAAGGTTTTGAACAAATTAGTCAGTTCATCATTTTTTACCCCAACAATAGTTCGTAGATGAGAAATATCTCCAAATAATCTTTGAAAGTCATTAAGAGTCTGTAGTCTATCTCTCCTAATTTGCACCTTTTGGGGTCTAATTTTTTGTAGCTCTATTTTATATCCTAAATAATTAATAGAATCTCCTCTTTGTATTTTTTCAGGAGCAATTTGTAATCCCCAGCAAGACAAAATTTTCTTTACTTCTTCAAACATTCTTTCTAAAGTATCTGCATTTGAGTCAGCTAGTAAAATATCGTCCATATAATGATAAATTATAGATTTAGGAAATTTTTTACGTATCATTTCCAATGGCTGTTGTACAAAATATTGGCACAGAGTTGGGCTATTCAACATTCCCTGAGGGGGACCCTCCATTGAAATCTTTTAACCGGTTGAGAATTATTATAAGTTGGCACTGTAAAAGCAAATCTTTCTCTGTCTTTTTCTTGTAAGGGTATTGAAAAGAAACAGTCTTTTAAATCAATAACTATGAGAGGCCATCCTTTTGGTAACAGAGTAGGCAAAGGCATCCCAGATTGTAGAGAGCCCATTGGCTGAATTACTTTGTTAATTGCTCTAAGGTCTGTTACCATTCTCCATTTACCAGATTTCTTTTTAATAACAAATACAGGAGAATTCCAAGGGCTGGTTGATTCTTCAGTATGCTGAGCATTTAACTGTTCTTCTACCAGCTCTTCTAAAGCCTGGAGTTTCTCTGTTGTTAAAGGCCATTGCTGGACCCATACAGGCTTGTATGTTAACCATTTTAAAGGCAGAGCTGTTAGGGTCTTTGGAAGATCATCAGTTATTGTGCCCTGTTCTTGTATAATATGGATGGCTGGTGACCACTCATTAGAACATTATCTTCTAATATTTCTCTCAGTAACATGTGCTAGTTTATGATTTGTTTCTGAGATTGGAGGGATGTTAATCTGAGTATTCCATTGTTGCAACAAGTCTCGACCCCACAGGTTCATAGCTATGTTAGCCACATATGGTTTTAATTTTCCTCTCTGTCCTTCTGGACCTAAACATTTGAGCCATCTTGCACTCTGTTTCACCTGAGATAATGTCCCAATTCCTAACAGTTGAATGTTTACCTCCTGAAGAGGCCAAGTTGGATACCAAAATTCTGGTGCAATTATGGTAACGTCCGCACCTGTGTCTACCAGACCAGACAACAAAACACCATTTATTTTTATTGTTAGTTTTGGTCTTTGTTCATTAATAGAAGTTTGCAAAAAAATTTTCTTTATTTTTTCTCCTGAATTTTCTATTCTCTCTGTTTCATCATCCTGACCAGCATGATTTATTCCAATAGGCATTTGGTTATTTAATCGCTCAGAGCAGGGATTTCCTTTATGGCTGCAGGAAAGGTTTGAACTGGATTTGCAACGGGGGCCTGCATGAGGCCCCTCTGGGAGTTTCCCGAAGACTGAGGCAAAGGATTACCCTGTCTGTCCTTTGTTGATCTACATTCGTTGGCCCAGTGTTTTCCCTTACCACACCTTTTGCATACTCCATAAGGAAGGGGCATTCTGTTGCCATTGTTCCTTGATGAAACATTGTTTCTAGGAATGACCTGTCTACAGTCCCTTTTCAAATGTCCTTGCTTTCCACATCCAAAACATCTAACATTTCTCAAACCTTTTGAAATTGCTTCTCCTACCCACATATCATCATGCTCATCAGCTTCAACATTAACTGTGTCTCTAATCCAATCTTCCAAAGGTGCAGATCTTGCCCTTAATGGCCTGATTATTCTTTTGAATGCTGCATTCGCATTCTCAAAGGCCAAAGATTCAATTATTGCCTTACCAGCTTCTGAATCCGAGACCATTCTCTTTACTGCTAAAGCCAGTGTTTGTAAAAAATCTGTAAAAGACTCTTTTGGGCCTTGTATCACCTTTGTAAATGACTCAGATTTTTTTCCTGGTTCCTCAACTCTGTCCCATGCATTCAAGGCTGCCGTTCGACATAAAATTAGGGTTTGGACATCATATAAACATTGTGTTTGTACTGAAGCATATTGGCCTTCTCAATAAGCTGATCCTGGCAAACTTGTATTCCTTTATCCCTCCATTGTTTTTCTATGTTTTTAGCCTCATCCTTAAACCAGGTCAGAAATTGAAGTCTCTGGCTAGGTTCCAGAACACCTTGTGCAAGGTCCCGCCAGTCCTGTGGTACAATTCTATTATATGTTGACCAAGAGTTTAACATTTGCTTTACATATGGGGAATGTATGCCATAAGATACTATTGCCTCCTTAAACCTTTTTAAATCTAACTTTTCAATTGGAGCCCAAATATTTTGTGTAGCCATTTGATCAGGCATCTGCTGTACGGTTACAGGATAAATTAAGGGTGACTGTGTGAAAACAGGCTTTCTTTCTATAACCTTATGATCCAGACTTGAAACAACTTCACTGTTAATTTCTTCTGTCTGAATTTTTACAGGTTTAACATGTTCTTCTAAAGCTGTTATCCTGGCACTTAAATTGACTATCATTTTAAATATTAAAATGAGGATTAGCATAGTGAAAAACTGCATAATTCCACCAATACTAATCTTCTCATATAGTTGTTCCATTGTCAGACTGCCTAAAATTTTGAACAAAAACCAATTTTCTTCCAATGTACACATAAAACCCATTTTTTTTAATGTGGAAAAAAATTCTCTTTTAGATAGTTTCCTTTAAAATATCTGATATGTTATGACTTACCAAATCTGTGTAGAACAGTAGAAATCCGAGGGGATTTTCAAAACAGCCACTTAGTATCCGAGGTGTAAATCCAGAGAGAGAGAGAGGAAAGAGAGAGAGAGAGAGAGAATGCACAAGAAAGCGTATCCGGCTAAAGCTTAAATCCAGCCACGTGTTCCCTCTTGTGCCGAGTCAAGGCTTGGTCTGGCTTCCTTAAGCTCCAACCACATGAGTTGGCTTTACAGGCAGGGCCCTGTTCGGCAGGGCAGGTCTGAGTTGTTTGTAACACCTGTAACACCGGCTTTAAGCAAGCAGCTCATAGTTAGTCCAGTCTGAGGTCAAGCAGACCTAGTCCTGGGCTAGGAAGCCACCGCTCGGACTAGGAAGCCGACCGCCGCCTGCCACCGCCTGCCACCCTTGCGGGAAAGCAGACCTGCCCCCAAGCCAAGCGGTTTTTAATGGATTCTTGTCACGTTGGGCACCAGATGTAGATGTAACCAACCATCTTATTAAATAAGAAACACAGAAACAATGTAAAGGAGAAAGCCAAGAGGTCAGAGCTCAGAGCTAAAATCTCACCCTTCCTCCTGCTGTGTCCCAGCTTCTCAAAAGAGAACTATTTCCTGTGTGTAAGTTGTTTTTCTAGTCATTCTGCCTTCTCATTGGTTGTAAACCCAAACACGTGACTGCCTCGTCACTGTCTGAATGTACAGCCCCCTAGGTCTTAAAGGCATATGTCTCCAATGCTAGCTGTATCCCTGAACACACAGAGATCTATGGGATTAAAGGCGTGTGCCACCACCGCCACACTCTGTCTATGGCTCTAATAGCACTGACCCCCAGGCAACTTTATTTATTAACATACAATCAAAATCACATTTTAGTACAATTAGAATACCACCACAAGCGAGTCTCCCTGAGACTATTCATAGGATGATGAAGTCAACATCCTCTCTTTAGGACACACAGGTCAGCCCTTCCTGCACACCCAGGACATGAAACTTCTAATTCCTGGATCAGACACTTGATTGGTGACACCAGTGACAGTGGTCCCATCCCCTTCCCTGTCATCATTCAGCTGGTTCCTTTCCAGCCCTCACAGACATCTCTGTCACCTTCCTGCTGGGAGTAAATCCCACCTTCCCAGAGCAGTGAGAACAAAGGGCAGATGGGCTCAGTGTGTTTCTGTGTCACAAGAGGAAATCCACCATTGGGTTTAGGAAGCACAGGGTCTCCCTCTGGTGCTGACAGGGACAAGGACAGGACATAGAAGAGGGCAGTCCTTGGGTGACCTTTGTTCTCTCAGGCCAGGGTTCCTCATTAGCCTTTCTACCCAAAGAATGTTCTAGAGGACTGGACCATAAAGAGAGAAAGGGGGAGAGGAATGGAAGGCCCATGTTGAGAGGGAAGAGGTGGGGCAGGGTGAGGGACACAGACCTTGGCCTCAGCTGAAGTGACCCTGGGAGGTGCTGCCTCCTGCCAGGAAGCTCAGCTTCCAGGAAGGACAACAAAGCTGACACAAGAGCAGCAGGGTGTGGGAGCCATGCTGGAGTTGACGCTCTTCTCCACAGACAGAGAGAATTGCAGTTCCTTACAACCGCATCGTGCACGGGTGTGTCCCTTGGTGGTCCCTTGGCAGGGGCTCCTACTCACAGGAGAAGGGAGCATTTCCTGAGAGGGTAGGAAGAAGGAAGCACAGAGAAGGCTGGGTCTCCTAGGGAGGACAAGAGCCTGAGAGGGGACACAGGGCTTCTAGTTCGGGCATCAAAGGACACAGAGGTACGGAGGCTCAGCAACAGGAAAATCACCCTGAACATGAATTGGTGTGGAAAGGGAATGGGGGAATGGAAACATGAGTGATCAGATTGGTTGAGTTGGGGTGGGATGGAGGGGAGCGGTCAATGAAAGAGGTATCTTGATAAAGCAGGCCATTTTGAGGTTAGAGAGAACACTGGTGCCACAGAAACTCCAAGGAATCCAAAAGGATGAGCCCAGCTAAGACAGATGGCAATGGTGGATAGGGTGCCTGAACTGGCCTTCTCCTGTAATCAGATTGGGGACTACCCTAATTGTCATCAGAGATCCTTCATCCAGTAACTGATGGAAGCCGATGCAGAGAGCCACAGTCAAGTGCTAGGCCAAGCTCCAGGAGTCCAGGTAAAGAGATGGAGGAGGAATTGTATGAACAAAGGAGGTCAAGATCATGATGGGGAAACCCAAGAGACAACTGAACCAAGCTAGTGGGAGCTCAGAGACTCTGGACCAACAGCTAAGGAGCCTGCATGGGATCAACCTAGCACCTTTGCATGTGGGTGACAGTTGTGTAGCTCTGTCTGTTTGTGGGGTCCCTAGCAGTGGGATCAGGTGTTCCTGGTGCTTCAGCTGGCTCTTTGGAACATATTCCCCATGCTAGCATGCCTTGCCCGGCCTTGATGCAGTGGGAGATTAGTCCTGCCTCAACTTGATATGCCATGCTTTGTTGACTCCCATGGGAGGCTGACCATTACTAAACAGAGGAGGAGTGGATGAGGGGGGGAGGGTTGGTGGGAGGTGGAGAGAAGGAACAGGAACAGGAAGAGAGGAGGGAAGGGAAACTGTGGTTGGTATGTAAAATAAATGAAAATATTCAATAACAACAATAAAAAAGGTCAGGCTGTAGGCGAGCTTGAAGAACATTTTCTTAATTAGTATTTGATGGAGGAGGGCCAGGCCCATTATGGGTGGAGCCATCCCAGGGCTGGTGTTCCTGGGGTCTAGAAGAAAGCAAGGGGAGCAAGCCATAAGCAGCAAGCCAGTAAGCAGCACTTCTCCAGGGCCTCTGCATCAGCTTCTGCCTCCAGGTTCCTGCCCTGTTTGAGTTCCTGTCCTGACTTCCTTCAATGATGAACAGTGATATGGACCTATAAGTTAAATAAAACCTTTCCTCCCTCAAACTCCTTTTGATCATGGTGTTTCATCACAGCAATGGTAGCCCTAAGACAGTAAGTTTATGAATTAAAACTACAAACTGAAATGACAACCTACAGAACGGAAAAGCATATTTGTAAGTCATATATACCATACAGCTTTTGTGTACAGAAAAAATAACTGATACAACTCAGGAAAAAAAACTGATGCCTAGTTATCAGGGAAATGCAAATTAAATACTATAAGATACCAATTCACCCCAGGTAGATTGGCTATAATCAAAATAACTGACAAAAAATGTTGTAGAGAGTGTGGAAAAGAGAAACACATATTCCCTGCTGGTGGGTGTGAAAATTAATACAGTCATTATATAGAGCTTGTGAAAGTCCCTCAAAACAGTAGAAAATACCACATGACTCAGCTATTTTACTGGGCATATACCCAGAGATCCTGTATCCTACTATTAAGATATTGGCACTCCATGATTACTGCTGCTCTATTCAATATAGCAAGAAGATGGAAACAATCTAGATGTCCATGAACAGATGAATGCATAATGCAAGTCTAGTGCATGTACCAAATGAAATATTATTCATCTCTAGAGAAAAATTAAATCACAAAATTTACAGGGAAGTGAATAGACTTAGAATGTATACTGTTAAATGAGATCACCCAATCTCAGGGGAAAATAACACATGTTCTTTCTTGTATGTGGTCCAAGCCTATATAATGTATGCATGTTCATATGTAATTAAATATATAGATGTATAAATACTCCCTAATGAGTTCACATACATGCTGTACATTGTGTGGGTCCTTTGAATGCGTGATCTCTCAACTCGGAACATGGTTTTGATGTAAAACATGTCCTTAACAAGCAATATCCACATGTAACTCTGTGCTGCCACCTTACTGGGAGCCCAATCTTGAAGTTATGTTTTTCATCTTTTAAATGTCCCTGTACAATGTAGTTCTTGTAAGTACTACCAACTTAGGGTGCATTATTCTTTAAACAGGAAATCCAGCTATAACAATTACAGTGAGTGAAGGCTACCAAAGTATGCTTAAATCATCATAATTGGGGAATTTTTGAAAATTCCAGGGAATGCCAACTTACTCAAAGACTAACACACAGGTAAATACCAACACTGAGAAACTTGCAGGGTTTGGTTTTGTTGTCATTTTAGGTTGTAAGTCTAGAATGTGTTATTGTTAGTGAAGGAATGTACTTTCCTTTAGAATTTGAAATCAGAATAAAACTATTTTAGAGTGAGCAAAGGAGTTGGATATTCCTGACCTGAACAAGATATACAAAAAAAATCTGATAAAAACACATGGAAGCCGGGCGGCGGTGGTGGCGGCGGCGGCGGCGGCGGCGGCGGCGGCGGCGGCGGCGGCGGCGGCGGCGGCGGCGGCGGCGGCGCACGCCTTTAATCCCAGCACTCGGGAGGCAGAGCCAGGCAGATCTCTGTGAGTTCGAGGCCAGTCTGGGCAACCAAGTGAGCTCCAGGAAAGGCACAAAGCTACACAGAGAAACCCTGTCTCGAAAAACCAAAAAAAAAAAAAAACATGGAAAGGGGACTCAACAACATCAGTCTTCCTGCAACTGCAAATCAAAAGAGCAGTGAGTCTCACCTCAGCTATTCTAGTCTCCAGCAAAAATCTACCTAGATCGTCAAAGGCAGCTGCACTCTGGGACCTTCCTGGAAAACTAGTGCTCAGCTCCATTTAAGCATTTGTAGCTTGGCTACCATCCTTGTAGCAGCCCAGACATGAGCTGCAGGTCTCCTCATGAACATCGAGGGGCAACAATAAGCCACATATTCAACGGGGAATACTCTCCTTGAGGTGTGAAACTATCTTGCAGCCTTGTTTCCACCCAGTTCCAACAGATCTGGAGTTAACTCACATAATCATTTCCTGTTGTCTCTGAGACCCCCACTCTGCAAGGAGACCCTATGTAGTCCCCTCCCTGCTCTAATCATCCATGAGGAAAGACAGGGCAATCACCAAGGAGAACAAAGGCATCCCAGAAAGGTCAGAGAGGCCATGGGAAGATCTGAATCACATTCCTGAAGCCAGCACAGGAAGCTGGGGTCAAGAACTCTCCCTGTGCCCTCCATAGGAAGCTGGGACACATGGTACTCTTTCTAGGACATACAGGTCACCTCCTCCTGCACACCAGGATATGAACTCCTAAGATAGCATGTATCCATGGATCAGACACCTGATAGGGAACAGCAGTGAGGATGAATCTGGGCCCTCCCCAGTCATCACTCAACTAGACTTTTTCCAGCCCCTAGAAAAGACTGCCACACCCTGCCAGGAGTAAATTCGACCTTCCCTGAGCATTGATATCACAGGGCAGACTGGGATCTGTGGGGTTTTGTCCCAAGGAAATACACTCTTGACTATAGAAAGTTCAGGGACGATGCCCTGGGGTGAGCTGCTGTTCTCTTGGGGCACAGGACACTTCTTAGCCTTTCAGCTCAACATATTCTCTAGAACACTGAACCAGAAAGGAATAGAAGGATGGGAGGCAGTACTCACAGAAGAACAGAGCAATATACACACAGAGACTTCACCCCCAGCCCATCTGACTCCAGGAAGTGCCCTCCTTGGAAGAGGCTCAGTTTTGGGACAAAAAGCAGAGCAGACACCCTAGGAGTCCAGCTTAGCAGCAGCCTGAGAGTCAAATCTCCTCTCCAGAGGAAGAGCCTAGCCCACAGCAAAGACTATGGAGCCCACATCATCTCCTCTCCACAAAGGACAGGTCTCCTGGAGGGGAATCCTGCTCACAGGTGAGGAGACATTACTCTGGAGTAGAGAGCTGGGGAGCTCAGAGACTGGATGAGGTCTTCTGGGAGAGAAAAAGAGCCTGGGAAGAATGGACATCTGGCTTCTTGAAGCCTGAGACCAACAGGAGGCTCACAGTAGATGGGATGGGAATAGGTAATTGGGGCAGAAAAACTCAGTTGTTGCCCATTTTAAGTTTATCAGCACTGGCCACTCGATCCTGAAGATTCAAGTTGACAACTCCATCAGGGTGACTCTCCAAGTCAAACTCAGAAGGGGGTGAGTAAACAATAGCATCATTACATAGGACCCTGAGAAATCTACAAATAAACCCCAGACTCTGGGACACTGATTTGCTCACAGGAATCTGAGCCTGTTTCAGGCAGTGGAATTTAAACCAAAATCAAACTAGTCCTCCTCACATAGCCCTACTACTACTGGGCAGGAAGACAGAGCAGCAAGGACATCTAGAAGGTGGGCTTAGGGGTGGACAAGCACTTCAGAAGAAACAGAGCAGGGAAAGGTCAGAAAATGAAGGCACAGAGTCTTTAGAGGAGGAGGTCAGACAAGACATGCTACACTCACCATAGATTCTGATTATGAGTTGGGATCCGAGGGCAGTGAGGGTTGAGCTATGTAGACACTATGAAGCCAGTTTCATACAGTGGAAAGATTCAGGGGTATTCAAGAATGGGGGTGATGCTGCTGACCTCACCTCAACAGGACACACACACCAAGGCTAAGAGTTAAACACTCGCATCAAATTTCTACCAAATGCAAAGGTCCTAATATTGATAGTTTTTTTTTTTTTTTTCTCTTTTCCCTCTTAGTCTCTCTTTTAACCTGCTGGAACTCTCCCACCCCTGCCAAAGTCACTGTTGAACAAGTTCTGCCCCAAGTTGCTGCAGGGAAGAACGTTCTTCTATGTGTACACAATCAGCCAGCAACAGTCTTAGTCTCTTATTGGTACAAGGTAAAAACTGTGGTTGAGAGAAATGAAATTGCAGGATTTCTAATGTCCTGAAATACAAATAAAACAGGGCCTGCATACAGCAGCAGAGAGATGATGTATCCCAATGGATCCTTGCTCTTCCAGAATGTCACTCAGAAAGATGCAGGAGCCTATACACTACACATGGTATTGAAAAACTTTGATATTAGGAGAGCATCCATGCAGTTCCTTGTACACCACAAGTAATTCTCTGTACCCTCTGGGCCATGGGTGGAGCTAATCCTACCTCACATATAGGGCTGTCAGTCCGGGGTAACTCTGTGTTATGGTTCCCACCTTGTGGTTCAAGCATGCAGTAAAGGACACATGGTGGAGAAAACAGCAGGATATCAGGAGGCCTCACTGGAATCCACCCTCAGAGAAAAAGGGGTGAGGTAACTGAACCCAGGCAAGTCAGACTCTGCTCAGGTTCTTAGAACCTCAACATGAACATGGCCTTGAGGAAGACCCTTCAGGACTCAGGCAGGGCCTGGCTGTGTAAACCATGACCCCTGATAGTTTTGCTTAAGAACTCCATTCCAGACTGGTCCAGCAATGCTGAGAAGCTTGTAGACTGGGTTGGAATTTGATCTCCTGTTGGAGCTGACAGGGGACAATGATGGATTGTAGACTGGGAGCCTGCTGATAGCCTCTGAGAGCCATGTCTGAGGTAGGTCACCTGGGCATCTCCTCCTGAGACTCAGTGTGCTCAGCATAGGTGGAGAGGTAGGAAAGGCAATCATCCAGCTCTTCGGATGGTCTTCTGAGACCTCCCAGGAAGGTCAAGAGCCCTAAAGGGATAAAAGAAAAAGTGTACAAATGGCAGCTCCTTGCCCTCTGGGGGTCCAGCCCAGGGATTATTTCCTGCAGACAAATAGTAACAGACACTGCTTGGTGGAATGTCAAGTCATTGTTCACATTTAAGGTTAACTTGCAGGCATGGCAATGATCATTTACATGTGTCCTATTATAGGGAAACTGAGACAGGAAGCACAGTCACTGAGTCAGGGTCACACAGATTCTGGGTAGCACAAACTATTTATTCACAGCCACTTCTCCAGCCTCCCCACCATGGAAACGGTACTAGGTACCTTCAATCTTCTAGATCATTTTGTAGACTCAGGCTTCTTATAGGACTCCCTGATTCATGTCACTTAACACCAAACACCTGACAAGAATGGCCCATCTGTGACTCAGCCTGACCTAAATGTCAGCCAGATACTGAGCTGTATAAGATCTCTGACAGGCTGTCAGGTTTCTCAGGGAAGCTCAATGGGAAGACTAATCATGACCTATCTGTAAAGCAGCCCTGGACAGCAAAGGCTTGGAGGGCTCTGGTCTACACTGAGTAGTGGAGGCCAGTGCAGCTGAAGAGACTTGAACCTTGTGTGTCAAGGCAGGCAATGTGTCAGTGAGGACCAGGAGATAAAATGAGGTCTCTGATTCCAAGTCTTGAGTCTGACATCACCAAACACTGCAGCTCAGTTCACTCATGAGAAAGTCCTTGCTTCTCCCATACACAGCACAGGAGGCCCCATTATCTCTGAGCACTCAGCCACTTCATCTGCCTGTAATTTGCTTCCTGCCTGATTCTTTAAGGATCTGGGTTGGTGGGGAGATAAGAGGCTATCTTTGGTTGAAAGACAGACACCCTTGCAAGAATCAGAGGTACTACACAGGGCAATCTTCTCTCTGTGATTAGCACAGCAATGATACCAAAGACCAAAAATATCTATACCTGGGAGGGGTCTTTAGTAGCATTAGTGTGTGAGCCTAAGACTCAGAATACAACCTACTTGTGGAGGATAAATGACCAAAGCCTCTCAAAAGAGGACAGGCTGAAGTTGTCTGAGGACAACAGGACTTTCACTTTACTCAGTGTTGTGAGGATTGACACAGGATCCTATGAATGTGAAACCAGGAACCCAGTGACTTCCTCCCCAAGTGACCCATTCTCTCTGAACATTACCTGTTAATATTTTCTGTTTCATCCTGGCTCCAACTGATTAAATACAGAAGGCTTGAGCTATCATAATGGTCCAGGTCTGGTTGGGTTCATGATACAGACCTACCATACAGATACCTAAGGCTGCCAGGCCATCCTGGCCCAGCCTAAGCACATGCAACCAGGCCCAGCATTGAGCTAAAGTGGGCTGGTGGGACTTTTCCTGCCTAGAGAGGCTCATGGTAATAGAGACAGAGGACATGTAAGACTCACGCTAAGTGCACACATGAGTGTGCAGTAGAGATGACTGTGTGTTGTGGTTGAGATGGATCAGGGCTTGTGCCAGGCATGGTGCACTCTTCTATTCTGTACCCTGCTCTGGGTAGGACTTTCTCACCTAAGGTTAAAGCATAGCTCAAAGAGATACTATGGCCTTCTACAGACCAGGATTTCCCCTTCCCTCTGCTGACATCACCTGTGACTTTACTCTGTTTGCTCCAGATGGTCCAGATGTCTCAATCATATCCCCCTCAAATATTTATTTTCATTCAAGGACAAACCTCAGCCTCTCTTGCCACACATCCTCTAACCCATCTCCACAGTACTCTTAGTATTTCAAGGGAGAGGTTTTTTTTTCCTCCCAAGAGCTCTTTATTCCCAACATCAATACTAATAATAGCAGATCGTATACCAGCCATATCTATAACTCTGTCACTGGCCTGAGTAAGACCACATCAAGAACATTACAGTCCTTAGTAAGTGGATCTCTGAATATCAGCACCAGTTTTGGAGTGGAGTCTTTTGGCTTTCTGGGAAGACACAGAAGCATTTAATTTCCAGTGCATGTCTATGGGAACAAGCAAAACTCAATCCTCCTCCAGCTTCCTGCTCCATCCATATGTCTAATCTTCCCCTGCTTCTCTGATTTCTCCTGGCTGATAGGGATGGAGCTTGGAATGTGAGCAAGAGGTTCTCTCAACCTTGGAAGGCCTTAGGTTGTGTGAGGGACTTCCCAAGGGAGGTATGGTAGCCCACAAAGGTTTCCTAGTGAGATCTGAGCTTGCTTTATAAAACAGGGCTGCATTAAGGGATGGCTAGACCATGTGCAAGGTCACCGGGTATCTGGAATGGTCTGCAATTGGCTGTACTGGGAGGGAGGTCTTTTGCTCCACCCCTTGGCATTCCTTTAAAAAGCCCTTTAGTAAGACAGAAGGGGCACATGGATTAGGATCCAGGCCCTCCCAAGCTATCCCATGTTTCATAACTGTCTCTCTCTGTATATACTTCTATCTGCAAATTTCTCACTTTTCCCTCCTCAAGAGTACCCTGGGGGAATAAGAGGGAGCTGGTCTCCCTCAAATGGCACTGAAAACATGGACCAACCAGGTCTTGGTGAAAGAGGGTTTGAGGGTCCCACAGGAAATTATGGCATGTCTGATTATGGAAATTAAGGAGGGAAAATCTATTTGGGGGAGTGAAAGCAGCTGAAAGATGCCCAGAGGGAGGCTGTAGTATATATTTCTTTCTTACCTAGGTTCTCTCTCTCTCTCTCTCTCTCTCTCTCTCTCTCTCTCTCTCTCTCAAGGTTCTAGCTATGAAAAATAAGCAATATAGTATAAGAAAAAATTAGGAATAAGATAAGCTACAAGACAGAGAAACTATGTCCTTAATTTTCTAACTATGGGGCTATGAACACAAAATCCTGGGGAAAGATCAAAGGGAAAAAAAAACAGGCAGAAAAAATATTCCTATGGAAGCTTTTGGCCTGGGGACAGCTAAAATGTGAAGTCCAAGTGGCAGAGGAAAAAGATATCCCCTAATCTGGCCCAGAGCTCCCATCCAGACCAGAGGTGAGTGTCTGGGGTCATAAGCAGGGAGGCCTGCCCCTAGGTCCCATCCCTGGGCATCAGTCATTCCCAGGGAAGACCTGCCCAACTTGGCCCCAGTTTCTGGCCATCGGTCAGGACCCCCACAGGAAGGTTCCCCTTCCCCAAGACCTCCCGGCAGACCCTGCAATCTATACACCCTATCCCAACACCCATCTGCCCGAGACTCCCGCCACTTCCTGAGACTTGGTGACCAGCCCCCAGCTCCCATCTAGCTCAGAGCTCCGGCCTGGATGCAGAGAGCTCCCATCTGACACAGAGAGCTCCCATCTGGCCCAGAGAGCTCTCTGGGTCTCATCAGGCCCAGAGAGCTCCTACCCGGCCCAAAGAAAGAGAGAGCTCCTATTGGACAAAGAGCTGTCACTGGACCAAGAGTAAACTCAGGAGACAGGGAATCTGCCAACCCTGATTAGACCAAGAGTAGCATTCTGAGAAGCAGAATCTGTCACCTCTCATTGGACCAAGAGAGGCTTCCTGAAATGGTGAATCTGTCAGCTCGGTCTGGACCAAGAGCGCTTATAAGACCAAGAACGAATCCATGAGGAGATGGGCAGACATCAAGGCAGAAGTACATATAACAAAAAAAGAGCAATACAGCATCACCAGAATCTAGGCCTCCTCCAACAGCAAGACCTGAACATCACAAAGTGGAAGAAGCAGGAAAAAAAGCAACCTTAAGAACAACATCATGAAGATGCTAGAAGCTTTTAAAGAAGAAATCAAAAATAAAATGGAAAAGACAAACAAAAAAGTGGAGGAAATTAATAAAGAACATGAAAAGTCAAAAAAAATGGGAAAAACTCTATAAAAAACTAGAGGAAAAGACAAATAAAGCAGAAGAAAACAATAAATCCCTGAAAGAAAACCATGAAAAAGCAATGAAACAGATGAGGGAAACAGTCTAAGACCTGAAAAGGGAAATAGAAAAAATGAAGAAGACACAAACAGAAGGAATGCTGGAAATAGAAAATCTGAGTAAACGAACAGGAAACACAGATTCAAGCATAACCAACAGAATACAAGAGATGGTAGAGAGGATCTCTGGTGTAGAGAATACAGTAGAGGAAATGGATTTGTTAGTCAAAGAAAATACCAATGCCAAAAAATTATAACACAAAATCCAAGAAATCTAGGACACCATGAAAAGACCAAACCTACAAATAATAGGGATAGAGGAAGGAGAAGAATACCAACTCAAAGACACAAAAAATATATTCAACAAGATCATAGAAGAAAACTTTCCCAACTTAAAGAAGGAAATACCTATGAAGATACAAGAAGTCTATAAAACACCAAACAGACTAGACCCCCCCAAGTCCACTTGCCACATAATAATTAAACAACTAAATGTACAGAATAAAGAAAGAATATTAAGAGCAGCAAAGCAAAAAGGCCAAGTGACTTATAAAGGCAAACCCCTCAGAATAACACCTGACTTCTCAATGGAGACTTTCAAAGCCAGAATGACCTGGACAGATGTAATGCAGACACTAAGAGACCATGAATGCCAGCCTAGACTAATATACCCAACAAAACTTTCAGTCACCATAGACAGAGTGAACAAGACATTCCAAGACAAAGCCAGATTTAAACAATAATTACCCACAAACCCAGCCCTACAGAAAGCACTAGAAGGAAAATTCCAACCGAAGGAAGTCAGATATATACCCTCAAAAACACAAGCAATAGATAACAGCATAGCAGTAAACCCCAAAGAAGAGAAGTACACACACACACTACCACCAAAAAATAACAGGAATAAACAATCACTGGTCATTAATATTCCTTAATATCAATGGACTTAATTCACCTATAAAAAGACACAGGCTAACAGAATGGATACGAAAGCAGGACCCATCATTCTGATACATACAAGAAACATACCTCAACTTAAAAAATAGACACTACCTAAGAATAAAAGGCTGGGAAAAGACATTCCAATCAAATGGTCTTAATAAGCAAGCGGGTACAGCCTTCCTAATATCCAGCAAAATGGACTTCAAATAGCCAAATGAATGGAAACACATGAACTATGAACCAAAGGCTGAGTGGTCCCCAGCTGGATCAGGCCAATAGGTGAGACAGTTGATTGGCTTGATCAGTTTGGGAGGCAACTAGGCAGTGGGACCAAGTCCTGTGCTCATTGCATGAGTTGGCTGTTTGAAACCTGGAGCTTATGCAGGAACACTTGGCTCAGTCTGGGAGGAAGGGACTGGACCTGCCTGGACTGAGTCTATCAGGTTGATTGCAGTCCTCGGGGGAGGATTTGCCCTGGAGGAGGTGGGAATGGAGGGTGAGCTGGGGGTAAGGGGAGGGGGGGGGAGGGGGGAGAATAGGGGAACCCGTGGCTGATATGTAGAACTGAATGGTATTGTAAAATAAAATAAAATTAAAATTAAAAATTTTTTTAAAAAAATGGACTTCAAACTAAAATCAATCAAAAGAAATCAAGAAGGGCATTACATACTCATCAGAGAAAAGATCCACCAAGATGAAGTTTCAATTCTGAACATTTATGCCCCAAACACAAGGGCACCCACATATGTAAAAGAAACATTACTAAAGCTTAAATCACATATAAAACCCCACACATTAATAGTGGGAAACTTCAACACCCCACTTTCACCACTGAACAGATCTCCCAAATCAAAACTTAACAGAGAAATAAAGGACTTCACTGATATTATGACTCAAATGGACTTAATCAATATCTACAGAACATTCCATCCTAACAAAAAAGAATATACCTTCTTCTCAGCACCCCATGGAACCTTCTCTAAAATCGACCACATACTTGGCCACAAAGCAAATCTCAACAGATACAAAACAATTAGAATAATCTCCTGTGTTCTATCAGACCACCATGGTTTAAAGTTAGATTTCAACAACAAAAAATACAGAAAGCGTACAATCTCATGGAAATTGAATAATGCTCATATGAATCACCACTGGGTTAAGGAAGAAATAAAGAAAGTAAGACTTCATAGAGATCAATGGAAATGAATATACCACATACCCTATCTTAAGGGACACTATGAAAGCAGTGCTAAGAGGGAAATGCATAGCACTAAATGCCCACATAAAGAAGTTAGAGAGGGGCTGGGGAGATGGCTCAGCGGTTAATAGCACTGGCTGCTCTTCCAAAGGTCCTGAGTTCAATTCCCAGCAACCACATGGTGGCTCACAACCATCTGTAATGAGATCTGGTGCCCTCTTCTGGCCTGCAGGGATACTTTCAGGCAGAACACTGTATACATAATAAATAAACAAACCTTAAAAAAAAAAAAAAAAAGAAGTTGGAGAAATCTCACACTAGTGACTTAACAGTATACCTGAAAGCTCTAGAACAAGAAGAAGGAAAGTCACCCAGGAGGAAAAGATGCCAGGAAATCATCAAATTGAGAGCTGAAATCAATAAAATAGAAAAAAAAAAAAGAGAACAATACAAAAAACTAAAGAAACAAAGAGTTAGTTCTTTGAGAAAATCAACAAGATAGACAAGCCCTTATCCAAACTAACCAGAAGACAGAGAGAGAGCATCCAATTAACAAAATCAGAAATGAAAAGGGAGACATAACAACAGGCAATGAGGAAATCCAAAGAATCATTAGGTCATACTTCAAAAACCTCTACTCCACAAAACTGGAAAACCTAAAAGAAGTGGACAATTTTCTGGATAGGTACCACATACCTAAGTTAAATCAAGACCAGACAAACTATTTAAACAGTCCAATAACCCCTAAGGAAATACAAAGAGTCATTAAAAGTCTCCCAACCAAAAAAAGCCCAGGACCAGATGGTTTCAGCGCAGAATTCTACCAGATCTTCAAAGAAGAGTTAATACCAATACTCTTTAAATTGTTCCACACAATAGAAACAGAAGGAACATTACCAAACTCCTTCTATGAGGCTACAATTACCCTGATTCCTAAGCCAAAGAAAAATGCAACAAAGAGAACTACAAACTGATCTCATCTCCCTCATGAATACTGATGCAAAAATACTCAATAAAATACTAGCAAACAGACTCCAAGAACACATCAAAACAATTATCCACCATGAACAAGTAGGCTTCATCCCAGGGATGCAAGGGTGGTTCAACATACAAAAGTCCGTCAATGTAATACGCCATATAAACAAACTGAAAGAAAAAAACCACATGATCATCTTACTAGATGCCGAAAAGGCCTTTGACAAAATCCAACACCCCTTCATGATAAAGGTCCTGGAGAGATCAGGAATACAGGGAACATACCTAAACATAATAAAGGCAATTTACAACAAGACAACAGCCAACATCAAGTTAAATGGAGAGAAACTCAAAGCGATTCCACTAAAATCAGGAACAAGGCAAGGCTGTCCACTCTCCCCATACTCATTCAATATAGTACTTGAAGTTCTAGCCAGAGCAATAAAACAACATAAGGAGATTAAGGGGATACAAATTGGAAAGGAAGAAGTCAAGCTTTCGCTATTTGCAAATGACATAATAATATACATGAGTGACCCCAAAAAGTTGACCAAGGAACTCAAACAGCTTATAAACACCTTCAGCAACATATCAGGATACAAGATCAACTCAAAAAAATCAGTAGCCCTCCTATATACAATTGACAAACAGGCTGAGAAGGAAATCAGAGATACATTACCCTTTATAATAGCCACAAATGTTATAAAATACCTTGTGGTTACTCTCACTAAACAAGCAAAGGACCTGTATGAGAAGAACTTTAAGTCCCTGAAAAAAAGAAATTGAAGAAGATGTCAGAAAATGGAAAGATCTCCCATGCTCATGGATAGGTAGAGTTAACATAGTAAAAATGGCAATCTTACCAAAAGCAATCTACAGATTCAATGCAATCCCCATCAAAATCCCAACACAGCCGGGCGGTAGTGGCGGCGGCGGCGGCGGCGGCGGCGGCAGTGCACACCTTTAATCCCAGCACTTGGGAGGCAGAGCCAGGCGGATCTCTGTGAGTTCGAGGCCAGCCTGGGCTGCCAAGTGAGTTCCAGGAAAGGCGCAAAGCTACACAGAGAAACCTTGTCTCGGAAAAAAAAAAAAATCCCAACACAATTCTTCACAGACTTGGAAAAAACAATACTCAGCTTCATATGGAAAAACAGAAAACCCAGGACAGCAAAAGAATCCTGTACAATAAAACAACTTCTGGAGGCATCACGATCCCTGACCTCAAGCTCTACTATAGAGCTACAGTAATAAAAACAGCTTGGTACTGGCATAAAAACCGACATGTGGACCAATGGAATTGAATTGAAGATCCTGACATTAATCTGCACACCTATGAACATATAATTTTTGACAAAGAATCCAACACTGTACAATGGAAAAAAAGAAAGCATCTTCAACAAATGGTGCTGGAATAACTGGATATCAACATTCAGAAGATTGCAAATAGATCCGTATCTGTCACCGTGCACAAAACTTAAGTCCACGTGCATCAAACACCTCAATATAAATCCAGTTACTCTGAACCTGATAGAAGAGAAAGTAGGAACTAGTCTTGAACTCATTGGCACAGGAGATCACTTCCTAAATATAACACCAGTAGCACAGACACTGAGAGAAACAATTAATCAATGGGACCTCTTGAAACTGAGAAGCTTTTGTAGAGCAAAGGACACGGTCAACAAGACAAAGCGACAGCCAACAGAATGGGAAAAGATCTTCACCAACCCCATATCTGACAGAGGGCTAATATCCAGAATATATAAAGAACTCAAGAAATTAGACATGAAAATGCCCAACAGTCCAATTAAGAAATGGGCTATAGAGCTAAACAGAGAATTTTCAACAGAAGAAGCTCAAATGGCTGAAAGACATTTAAGGAATTGTTCAACATCCCTAATCATCAGGGAAATGCAAATCAAAACGACTCTGAGATACCACCTTACACCTGTCAAGATCAAAAACACTGAAGACAGTTTATGCTAGAGAGGATGTGGAGCAAGGGGAACTCTCCTCCACTGTTGGTGGAATTGCAAGCTTGTACAGCCACTTTGGAAATCAATATAGTGTTTTCTTAGAAAATTGGGAATCAATCTTCCCCAAGACCCAGCTATACCACTCTTGAGCATATTCCCAAGGAATGATCAATCATACCACAAGGGCACATGCTCAGCTATGTTCATGCAGCATTATTTGTAATAGCCAGAATCTGGAAACAACCTAGATGCCCTTCAACTGAAAAATGGATAAATAAAATGTGGTACATATACACAATGGATTACTACTCATCAGAGAAAAACAATGATACCATGAGGTTTTCAGGCAAATGGATGGATCTAGAAAAAAATCATCCTAAGTGAGTTAACCCAGACTCAGAAAGACAAACATGGTATGTACTCACTCATAGGAGGATAACAGATGTAAAACAAAGGATGACTAGACTGCTACTCACAACTCCAGGGAGGCTACCTAGAAAACAGGACCCTAAGAAAGACACAGGGATCAACCAATGACAGAAAAATGGAGGAGATCTGCATGAGCAAAGTGGACGTGAAGGGAGTAATGAAGGGCAAGGGTCGAGGAAATGAGAGCCTAGGGGAGCAGGAGATCCCAGCTGGATCAAGAACAGAGAGGGAGTGTAGGGCCCTGGCCTACCAGTATCGAGTAAACTGTTGCCTGCTTTCCAACCTTGACCAGATGTCCTCCCTATGCTGATTCCCTGCCAGTTTCCTGGTCCTTCTTCCTGAATGCTCACCAGAGGTTCTTTGTTTGTGTATCCTGCATTTGGTGTAAACAACTTATGTGTAAGAATGTAGAACATTGGGTAGCAAACTTCTGCCCTCCCAGGTTCCTCCATTGTGCTGTAAGCCTATATTTAAGGTTTCTTCCCTCTTTCAATAAATGGCATTCGGCATTTGGCATTCTGCTGTGGTGAATGACTCGCTGTCTCCTGTCTCTTATTTTTTAATCCACAGCCCCTCGCTCAGACATGGTGAATAGGTGGCGGTTGTTAGTTATTTAGCTGCGTTGTGTTCTTACCCTGCAAGGAAGTGTCACGAAACACGACAGAATCCGCTTATAAGAGTTTATTAGAGATACAGGGATAGAGAGTGCAGGCCTGTGGGAGAGACACGTGCATGGAGAAGAGGAAGAGGAGAAGAGGGCCAGGAATATGGCGCTCTGCTTTAAAAACCGGCTGGGGGCGTGGCCAGGTCACGTCACTACTCCACGCATGTGCGTAGATCACATGGTCACGTTGCACGCTTACGTAGCCATGTAACGTCACGGATTCTGGTCACGCGAGATGCCTTGGCCGGAAGTTGCTAGGCGGAGATGTCCGGGTCCGCCGGGTATCCTGGCTACGAGAGACGCTTTGACCCGGAAATGGCTAGGCGGAAGTGTCCACCTGGTAAATGGGACCGTGGGGGGCGTGTTGTAAACCCTTCAGCGGTAGCGAGGGGTTACCACAACAAATGGAGGTCCCACCAAGATCCAAGAAAGAAGGGAAAAGCTGGTGGACATCCTTGGAAGACTGGCCAGTAATTTAAAGAAAAAATAAAAGATAAGGATGAATTGTCATGGGTGCAAATAGGGCACCACCGCAGTTAAGAAAGGGCAAGACAGCTAAAGATTTTAAATAAAGAAGGAAATCTTCCCAATAGAGAAGAGGGAAGGAAAGGAAATTTCCCGTTAGAAAAGGGAGAAAAATTTTAATCAAGAAAAAAAGGATTTTCCCAGTAAAAGAGGGAAAATTTTTTGAAACTAGGCCTAAAGATTGGGGCCCTGTAGAGGAAGGATGAAGGGAAGAAAAAAGCCTCTTCCCAGTGGTAATGGAGAAAGAAAAGACTTTCCAATTTTAGAATTTTCAGGATAGCAAACTCTGAGCTCTTTCTCCCTGCCAGTGCAGAGCGGCAGCATCTGAATTACAAAGAGTCGGCAGGTAGACTTCATTGCTGCTGGCCGAACAGGAAGCAAGCCCAGAGTTTGGAGGTTGGCTGTCTGTTTGCTTAATTTGGGTTTAAATGTTTTTTATTTTTCCCTCAGAGTGGGAATAATTCAATATTTAGGATCCCTTCCTGGGAAATGTTTTTCTGTTTTTCCCTTATGGTGGGAATAACTCACTATTAGGGTAGTCCCTTCATGTGAGCAGGAAGTTTAAAGGTGAGTTTATGTGCACGGGGGGGGGGGGGGGGGGGGGGGGGGGGGGGGGGGGGGGGGGGGGGGATGTGTCGACACAAAGGCATGCACGAGATAGCCCAGAGCAGCGGGAGGACAGGTATGTGCCTGTGGGAGGCAGAGCTGCAATGGAGGGCGGCCCCGGCAGGTGCCAGCAATAGAGCCCACGCACTGGGCAGAGCCAAAGCTAAGCTGCAGCCTCAGCTAATGCCAAGGGAGCAGAGGCCAGAAAGAGACAGATGCTAAAAGTTTAAACGGGCCTAACTTCTGGTGAAAAATGGTTTGGGTAAGGACATGGAATGCTAAGTCAATGCTGTGTGAATAAAGGATGTTCTGTTCTTTTGATTGTCTTAATAAATGTTTGGATGAATGGTTGATTCTCATGGTAGATAAACTAAAGGAACAGAATTCATAATTTTGAACTATATATTAGGTATGCTCTTGTCTGTTGATCATTACTGAAAATTTGGCTCTGCTCTTTAATAAGTTGCTTTCTAGAATTCTATAGAAAGATAACACCTGAAATGTATTGGGTTGTTAGCTTATTAAATAATGTTGCTAAGATAAACCCATAAAAAATTAATCTCTTACTGATAAAGAGGTTACAAAATTATTTTTCCAGTAAATAAAACACAGGTAATTTGTTTGGTCCACATTGTTAATAATTGGCTTTTTGCATTAATGTGTTACTTGGAATCTATAAAAAAAGAATCCTCTTTTTAAGATTTTATAAAAATACTCAAGAGTATTACCTAAATTTACCTCTTCAAATCCTACAGAGATTGTATTTATTTAATGCTTTTATAATTGGCATATGTAAAAAGGACCATGGAAATAGAAGCTGGTGATAGAATTGCTCAATTATTATTGCTTTCATATTTTAAATGCAAAATGGTGCCTATATGCAGAACTGGAGGCTTTGGAGGTACAGGAAAAAAGGTGTTTTGACAAACAGCTATCAATAATAAATAGACTAAATTAAAAATAAAATTATATGGGATTGAGATTGAAAGATTATTGGATTCTGGCGCTGGATATATCTATAATTTCACAAGAATCCTGAGATCCAATTGGCCCCTTAAAAATTCCACCTCTAACCTACAAGGTATCGGCACAGCTCAGATGCCATTACAGAGCAGGCTACTTTTAAATTGGAAGGATGAGGAAGGTCATGCAGGAACTTTTCAAACCTTTGTGCTACCTGACATTCCAGTAAACTTGTGGGGATGGGATGTGTTAGATGGTATTGGAGCTGTACTTACTACTCAGCCTGTACAACAGATGCTGAAGAGTCAGGGCTACTGCCCAGGCAGAGGCTTAGGGAAAATGTTGCAAGATCCACTACCTGTGGCCGACAAAAGCTGTGTTACTAGATCTTCTGGGGATACTAGAGGATTAGAGTTTTTTCCATAGGCACAGCAGCCTTCGATAATACAACTGATTAAAATCACTTGGAAAAGTGATGACCCTGTATGGGTGGAACAGTGGCCCCTTACTAAAGAAAAATTGGAGGCTGCAAATGCATTAGTTAAGGAACAGTTAGATGCTGGACATATCATTCCTTCCACTTCACTTTGGAACTCACATATATTTGTTATTAAAAAGAAGTCAGGAAAATAGAGGCTATTACAGGATCTTAGAGCTGTAAATAAAACCATGCTTCTCATGGGAGCAACACAGCCTGGCTTGCCTGTCCCTGTGGCATTTACTAAACATTGGCATTTAATTATGATTGACTTATGAATGATATATTATTGGCTGCTAAAGATAAAATACTTGTTTTTGATGCCTTTTCTAAATTACAAGAGATTCTCAGCCTGGCTAATTTACAAATAGCCCCAGAGAAGGTACAGGTATCTTTTCCCTATCATTATTTAAGTCATGAATATTTTGGTTTTTCTCATTTACCTACTGGAGTGTTTTGGCAAACAGGTCCTATTCTATGGGTACATTCCCCAGCTTCTCCAGCAAAAACCTTTACTCCTTATCCACAGGCTGTTGCTCAGATTATATTTAAGGGAATCAAGATCAGTGTTCAAACCTTTGGAAAGGAGCCAGATATTGTAGTGACCCCATACACCAAGTCTCAAATAGCATGGCTGCAAGCTAATGATAATGATTGGACCATATTGACATGCTCCATGCAGGGTCGGTTTGATACTCACTACCCCTCCAATGACGTGTGTCAGTTTTTTAAATTGCATCCTGTTATATTTCCCAAGATAGTACAGATGACTCCTATTCCTCAGGCCCGTGTGGTATTTACTGATGGCACTTCATGTGGTTTTGTTGTGGTGGTTTCTGGTAACATAGTGAAGAGAATGAAAGTCCAGGGCACTTCTGCCCAGATGGCAGAGGTACAAGCACTGTTGCTTGCTTTACAGATGTTTTCTGATGAGAGTGTAAATATTTATACTGATAGCCAATATGTGGCACATGCCAGTATGCCTTTGGAGACAACAGCCTACATATCATCTATTTCTCCCATTCATGAATATTTATTGCAATTGCAAGGACTCATATGGTCCTGCTCACATAACCTTTATGTAGGCCATTTTAGAGCTCATACCCAATTGCCTGGACCTCTAAGCAAAGGTAATCAGAGGGTTGAACACTCACCAGAGGTTCTTTGTTTGTGTATCCTGCATTTGGTGTAAACAACTTAGATGTAAGAATGTAGAACATTGGGTAGCAAACTTCTGCCCTCCAGGGATCCTCCATTGTGCTGTAAGCCTGTATTTAAAGTTTCTTCCCTCTTTCAATAAATGGCATTCGGCATTTGGCATTCTGCTGTGGCAAATGACTCGCTGTCTCTTGTCTCTTATTTTTTAATCCACAGCCCCTCGCTCCGACATGGTGAATGGGTGGCGGTCCCTATTACCGCAACAAGGGAGAACAAGGAAAAAGAGACCATGATTAATGAAGACCCCATGGGAATAGGAAGAAGCAAAATGCTAGAGAGGTCCCCAGAAATCCACAAAGATACCTCGACAATAGACTACTGGCAATGGTCGAGAGAAAGCCCAAACTGACCTACTCTTCTGATCAGATGGCCAAACACCCTAACTGTCGTGGTAGAACTCTCATCCAATGACTGATGGAAGTGGATGCAGAGATCCATGGCCAGGTCCCAGGTGGAGCTCTAGGAGTCCAATCGGCAAGAAAGAGGAGGGATTGTATGAGCAAGAATTGTTGAGACCATGATTGGAAAAAGCACAGGGACAAATAGCCAAACCAGTAGAACACATGAACTCTGAACCAATAGCTAAGGAACCCCCAACTGGAATAGGCACTCTAGATAATTGAGACAGTTGATTAACTTGAATGGTTTGGGAGGCCCCCAGGCAATGGTACCGGGACCTGTCCTTAGTGCATGAGCTGGATGTTTGGAACCTGGGGTCTATGCAGGGACACTTTGCTCAGCCTGGGTGAAGGGAGAAGGGGACTGGACCTGCCTGGATTGAATCCACCAGGTTGCCCTGGAGGAGATGGGAATGGGGGGTGGGCTGAGGGGAGGGTGGGGGTGGCTGGAGGAGGGAGGACAGGGGAATCTGTGGCTGATATGTAAAATTAAACTATAAAATAAATCAAAAAAATAAAATGGAAAAAAAAAAGATTTCCCCTGCGGCAGGTGCGGACAAAGCAAAAATCCTCTGCTGCATCAGCCTTGCCTGAGAAAACTTGTACAACAGCTTACCAACAGAATTAGTTTCCTCCTGGCCATTGAAATTATAGAACAGAAATTTGGAGTGGGGGCCTTAGCAATCTCTCTCTATCTTTAGAAAATAAAAGGCCTTTCAAAACTTTCTCAGTTTCTCTTTCTCTAAAGACTAATTTAGATTGACCTGGAAGAGTGTGGGAATTCACCTGTGGTTTGTTCTAAGGGAAAAAAAAGACAGAAAGAACTCTTAAAACAGGGCAAAATCTCTCTCCTAGCCTTTCTTTCAAGCCAGAATAGTCTAGCAGGGGATCTGCTCAATGACACAGCAGTCAGAATCCCCTGAGGATTTGATAAAACTTACCCATAAATGCTTGGGAGAATCACCTTAATAGCTTTAGAAACAACAAACCTCTTGGAATATGGCAAATCCTCTCTGCTAGTAAAAACAGCAGCCAAAATTTCCTTGTGGTTATTGCCTATCCAGAGAGTGCAGGCAGAAAGTGCAAGCAGAACTTTCTGGGACAGCTTCTCCCAAGGTGAAGCTCCAACAGAGGCAGTATGGGACCTCAGGAGCCTCTCAGCTGATGGCATCTGCATCATCAGGGGCTTTGTAGCTGGGGAGGAGATAAGCCATGACAACTATCCAGGAGAAAAGCTTTCTTTTCTATCAGGGAAAAAGTCTCTCAGAAAGGGCTGTGGGAAAAAGCTTTGTTTCAAGTTTCAGCTTTTTTTCACTGATCCTGTAACTCAAAAAAAAAAAAAAAAAAAAAAAAAAGCAAGCCCCGAGGGAATTTTGCTTTGGGTATGGAGGGGCCTGCTTACATTCCTGCATACAGGCAGGTACACTGAGCTCCAGGAACACTGTCAGGAAAGAAAAATACCTAGCAAGGCAAGCTCAGGGAGAACAGAACTCTCTCGATCTCCTGTGGTGAAAAAACAAAAAGTTTGACTCAAATCTCCCAGGCTAAAAGGATGAAAACAAGTCCGGTAAAAGGGATTCAGAACTTGGCTCTCAGGACTAGAAAGAAACTAAGGGAAATAAAGTCTGAAACACAGTGATGCTATAAAGAAAGGCATCCTGGGAAATGTAGTGCATAGAGGCAAGACAGCATAGGCAAGCTGGTACAGACAAACTGGGATAAAAACTTTCAAATGCTCAGCTTAAAACATTGTTTTTTTCCAAGCGCTGCTAACAAGCTTGGATTTATCTTGCAAAAACAAGAAACAGGTGATCAAAAGCTTGCTTCTCAGGAGATAATTAAAAGGCTAATACTGTTTCTTAACAAATCATTTTAAAATCCTTAAAACAAGGGAAAGGAGTCCATGAACATTGTCTTAGATATGAATAAACTTAATGGGCAAATAAAAAGCTTCTTTGCCTCTTGAACAAACAGCCTGCAATGAGTGATTCCTTTGCACACCTAGTAAGGAGACAAGGAAACACATTCAAAAAGAAAGGACTGCTTTATAGATGGGGACCAAATTCCAGAAAATCTAGCTATATCACAAAACAGTTACTTCACTTGAAGGTTCTCTGTAAAGAAACATTGCTAAATCAGAATGCTTGCTTAGTGAATGCACTGATGTTTGTGAGAAGCTAGTGAACGGAGTGAAAATACTAAATGATGAAAATGTTCTTCCTCAGAGTAAGCTAATGAAGAATGTGTTTCATGGAACATCTATGTTCTTGACTCCTTTGAATAGTAGCAGTTTTGGTGAACAAATAACTTTGCTAAGAAATATTGAACTAATAAAAATCTGTCAGAAACATCAGCATTGTTAAAAGAACTAACGGACAGCTTTAAAAAAATTAATTAAGAAGGGGGAAATTGTCTCAGAGTTTGGTGATAAGTGTGGAACAGAGGAATGTCAATCCGATGACACTCCTCTAGAGGAACAGGAGTGAAAAGCAGCTAAATCAATGTTCCTGACATTAAGGTTCCATCTTGCAGTCTGGGGATAGAAGGAGAATAAGGAGGCCTCCAGACTGCTGAAGAGTTTGAAATGAAGTTTCAGCAATGATTTTGGTACACAGAGGAATCTACTGAAAGCTGCAGGTCTGGAACCCCACTCCAACTTAGACAATTATCTTCTCCTATTGGGAAATTGTTGAGCTGCCAGCTAAGCAACTCAGAAACAGAATATTCCTTAGGAGGTTTTTCTTCTCATCTCTCTTTTTCCTTTTTGAGTTTGCTGTAAACTGAGATAGCTCTTAATAGAATTTTTATAAAAGATCCAGAATGCATAAAGAACAACACTCACTAAATCTCAGGGTTGAGGGAGAGCCATTGAAGAATTAGGCTCTTATTTCCAAGAGGAGTCCAAGAAGAGTGACCCCATACAGTTGGACATAAAATTTAGATAGATAGATAGATAGATAGATAGATAGATAGATAGATAGATAGATAGATAGATGATAGATAGATAGATAGATAGATAGATAGATAGATAGAGATATATCGATATATAGAGAGAGATATTTCTATCTACAAATTTCTCACTTCTCCCTCCTCAAGCATATACCCTGGGAAAATAAGAGGGAGCTCAGGGAGGGAGAGCCTTAAGGTCAACATTTCTTTGTGTGACTAGCACAAGCCTTCCTGTGCCCTCCATTTTCATTTTATGATCTCAGTTACCTAGAAGGAACACCCAGAGCTTCCAACTGTGCTCACATTCTTATTCTCCAAATGTGAGGAAAAAATTCCCCAGCGGTGGCTGGCTCAGTTCTGACTCCATGGAATGGGAAAAGTAAGTGGAGAAGGTGTCTGGGAGAAGCCCCATTCTGAGTTAGGGTGAACCACGTCACTGACCAGTTTATGATGCGCTTTTGCTTACTCTTCTCGAGGTTCAAAAAAACAAAGGTTGGCAGAGTGTGGTAGAGCATCTAAGGAGGGAGAGGCAGATAGACAGTTTGAGTTTGAGGCCAGCCTGGTCTACTTACCAGTTCCAAGCTAGCCTAGACTGTATGGTAAGACACTGTCTCCAAAAAAAAGTCAGTATTCAGGATTAGAGTGGCAGGCTGTGGTCAGCACTGTGATTATTCACTTCTTCTCTGTAGTATTTAATCCATATCCATTGGCCAGGAAATAAAATTTTTCTTCAAACAGAAATTCTTTAGTATGGGATTTCTCCCAGTCCTGAGATCTAGGCTTTAACACCTTTAAGATTAGCTGGGCCATCTTAACCCCATGACAAATTATTTAATGAAAAAGAAACAGAAGGCTTTTTTTTATAAAGGAGGGACCTGACTGTTCAAACTCCCAGAAAGTTTGAGCAAGAATTCACACAAAAATCAATGGGAAATACATCCACCCCACTACAGGATTTCTGGACATGTAGTCTGAAGAGTCTCCCAGTGTGCAATCTACACTTATACCCTGAGTCAGGGGTCACTGTGGTGGTGATCTGTGTAGGAGGAAGATTCAGCTCTCCCCTAACAGATAATATCTTGAATCCAAACATGCGATCTTGCAGAGGGCCACTTCATTGTGTGGGCTTTGGGAACTGGATGAGATCTCAGAGGCTGAGGGACTCTTAGCTGGTCCCCTCCACTGTTGATCCACACAGCTGGGGACTCTGCTCTTCATCCAAGTCACCAACAACACCCTCAAAGAATGGACTCTGTGTTCCTGACCTGCTTCTCAAATGACACTGAGATGTCCATTGTTAGTTTTCTGGCTGCGTTGTGTTCTTACCCTGCAAGGAACGTCACGAAACACGACAGAATCCGCTTATAGAGTTTATTAGAAACAGAGGATAGAAAGTGCGCAGGCCTGTGGGAGAGACACGTGCGTGGAGAAGGGGAGTGGGGAATATGGCGCTGTGCTTTTAAAACCGGCTGGGGGCGTGGCCAGGTCACGTCACTACTCTACGTGTGTACGTAGGGCACATGATGGTGCCGCGCGCTTGCATCACCATGCAACGTCACGGGACTCTGATCACGCGAGACCCCTTGGCCCGGGACATCCGGGCCCACCGGTATCCTAGCTACGGGACGCTCTTGATGCAGAAGTGGCTGGACGGAAGCGTCCGCCCCGTAAATGGAACCGCGTTGTGAACCCTTCATTCCCGACTCTTTTACTTTTAAAAAGGAAAAAAATTGTGGCTGACTGGGTGCGGGGGCGACGTCTCTCTCAAAGACTGCTTCCAGCTGAATAGTGGCGTCGGTTGGCTCTTGGGGGGAGGGTGAAGGGTATCTTGTGAAGTCCGGAATGATGATGCAGGGTCCTGGAACGGCGTTCTGCCTTCTCCTGGTTCCGCGGCTGTCGGCTGTCCATCCGTACTGGTGCTGGGGCCTCCCATTTAACAAGATACTGTTGACATAGAGAGAGCTCAGAAAGAAAGAATCATTATTATTTTGTTTTGGAGTTGGCATTTGTCTGAGGTAGATTTGGCCTGCCCAGATAGAGGCATGTGACATTTACCTGAGGTAGATCTGGTCTTAGTACTTTGCTTAATTTCTATCTGAGACAAGCCTCATTAGAGGTAATTCATGTAAGGCACCTGTTTTCCTCAGGCAAGCCTTGCTGGAGGTAGTTTAACACTTGGGAAACACAGGTGATCAGTTGCTGAGTATTGAACAATGATAAATTACTGTATTACATTATTCCTTACCGCCTGGATATTTTTGATGGTCCTTTTTGCCTCCGGCTCTGTGTGGCCCTGGTTGGAAAGGGAAGGGGTGGTACCTTATTCCTCTGGAATTGGCGGCAAAGCAGGGGATCCTGATGTCCTCTGGAGCTTGAGAGTGAGAGGCCCTGTCTGTTTCACTGTATATGAAGAGAGATTCTTCTGGGATGGAGGTGAGATAAAAGGTTTTAGGTGAGACAGGTGGACCCAGTGAGGAAAGCCCTCGAGTTTAGCAGCTGTAGGGGTTACAAGAATTACTTTGAAGGGTCCCTGCCACTTAGGGGAAAGGGGAGAAAGGCGCTGACCCGGAGGGGAAAGAAGAACCTGATCCCCAATGTGTATTGGAGCTGGGCAAGGATTGTCACATGGCTGAGGCAGTGAACAGTCCGCATAGCTCCATAGAATAGACCTTAGATGACATAAGAGAGGGGTTAACAGACTGTCTGGAACAGCTGGAGGCTTGGAAAAAAGACCTGGTGTTAGAACTGGTCTGAGGAGATATTTAACTTTTCCTGCTGCATGGCCATTATATGGCCTGAGACACTGATCCTCCTTTTGCTGTGAGAAGTCCACGCTCCCTCCAAATAGCAGCGTGGGACAGGAGGATATGAAAAGCATATTTGGAGTCTGTAGAGTTAGTGGCTAGGAGAAGAAGTAAGAGAGCTGCTGGCGTGTCTGGGAGGAGGCAAATGTGTGGAGTGAAAAGAAATGGATGCTCCTACCTTAGCTAGGAGATCCCTCCCCATTAAAGGTACAGGGCAACTTAGCACCACTAAGAATGTATGTGTGAGAGGGATGCCTCTGAAAATACAATTAAATGGCGGTGTCTGCTGAGGTAGATAAGGCTGTCCCCTGTACCCGACAATAAAGGAGAGGTGGCATCCCAAGACTCCCAGGACTGAGTCAATGGCTCTGGTGTCCAGAAGGAAAGAAACGGATTGCTTCCCTGCTGCGTTCTGGGTTCCCTGTCATGTCTATAGCCAAGCCTAGGTCTGTTGGAGGTCTTAGCTTGATGTACCCATGCATCTTGGTGCCTGGGGCAGTCAGCTGACTCCGTCTTTCTAGGCGGCACTTTTAACAAGGCTGTTGATGGCCTGGCAGGGCATTCGGTAGCCCGTGGCCTTTTCCTCATTTAAAACAGGGACCCAACAGCTTTTGGAAGTCAGCGAGTGCCAGCACTTGGCAATTTTGTTTTCGGGCTTTTATCTCTTCCCTGGCACACCTTAAATGCCACAAGTGACTCTTTTGCCTGTGGGATCAGGAGCCTCGCTCTCCAGATGCTTAAGTTTTAGTCAGGTAGGTCTGGGGAACAAGAGACAGATTCGTCCTTATCCTGAATTATTTACTGGTTTTAGGGCAGCCTTATGGAGGCCTGTCAGGAGACAGGTAATAAACCTATCTCTGGCTAGACAGCCACTCTGGGTGTTGTAGCCCAGTGTGGTTCCCGGTCAGGAACCGCTTCGGCTCCTGGGGGGTGTGAAAGGTTAGTTTGATGAATTTCGTCTGCGTGAATCCTAGCCTGCTTCCCATACCCGCCTGAGCTCCTCAGAAGGTCATGAAAGGTGAGACTATAAGATTGAGTTATATATTGAAACTGTCTAATGAAGGAAGCAGAATTAGACATATAAGAACCCAGCTTACTTTTTATCTGAGAGAGTGGATGGAACATGAATTTTAATTATTGGTTCCTTAGCAAGATCTAGAGTCAGAAATTCCGGAGTCAGAGAATCCTCTGGTTTACGTATAGCTAGGAGCATATGAGCAGGAGAGAAGGAAACGAGAAGAGACAGTTTAGCGTTGAGAGAGAAGAAAGCAACTCTTTCCATTTGCCTGAACGCCGACAGTGATTGGATAGTTCCCGTGAAACATCGGGATCCAAGGAGCCGCTTAGTGGCCCTTTGTTATTTTTTTAAAGCATACTTTGGCCATCTCTCTTTTTTTTTTTTTTTTTTTTAACATAAACGAGTTAGCTTAGAAATCTTTATGTGAGGCATTAAACTGAGAGGTTTTAAAGCTTCAACAAGACAGCCCAACGGAGAGGAAGGAGTAACAGAGTTGGAAGCCTTGTTTCCCATGTCTGCAGCAGAGGCAAAAAATAAAGGAAAAATAAAAAGAAACGTAATCCGGAGCCAAGACCTCAGGCGTCCCCAGGGTCCCGGACGGATTTCAGGCACAGGCTGCTTCTGGGCTCGTCAGCCAAAGAAGCAGGGGCCCCCTCCACGGTGAGGAAAGGATCCCCCGGGAATCCAGACAGCGTTTGCCCCTCCGTCAAGGGGAAAAAACGTGTCGGCCTCACGTGGCTCTCCAGGACGCACCAACGGCGGTGGTCCTAATTGAAAAAAAAAAAAACACCTCAGGCTGCAGACGTGGGAGAGGCCAGAAAAATTAGGCCAGTTGGCCAGCGATAGGGGCCGACCGTAGCCAATGAAGACCGTGGTCGGGGGTTCCCCCGGTCTCAAGATCCGGTCGTTCTCACCGGTTCAGGAAACCGTTTACGCCGGCCGAAAGTGGGGAGCACTCACCAATCCGGTCGGTGTTGCATGGAATTTGGACGCGTTTCAGGCTAATGGAGAGCGGTCTGTCGCGTACGGAGCAGATTACCCGGTCCGCGGGCTGCCGGCGGCGGAAGCACCGGCAGCGCCCGCTCGGTTCTCGGCACCAAATGTTAGTTTTCTGGCTGCGTTGTGTTCTTACCCTGCAAGGAACGTCACGAAACACGACAGAATCCGCTTATAGAGTTTATTAGAAACAAAAGGATAGAAAGTGCGCAGGCCTGTGGGAGAGACACGTGCGTGGAGAAGGGGAGTGGGGAATATGGCGCTGTGCTTTTAAAACCGGCTGGGGGCGTGGCCAGGTCACGTCACTACTCTACGTGTGTACGTAGGGCACATGATGGTGCCGCGCGCTTGCATCACCATGCAACGTCACGGGACTCTGATCACGCGAGACCCCTTGGCCCGGGACATCCGGGCCCACCGGTATCCTAGCTACGGGACGCTCTTGATGCAGAAGTGGCTGGACGGAAGCGTCCGCCCCGTAAATGGAACCGCGTTGTGAACCCTTCATCCATCTGTTAGCTCTTCAATGGTGAGAGTCTGGGGCTCACAGACAGGATGTAGCTGTCCCAGAACAAGCACCCTCAGCAACACCCTTTCAGAAGGAAGGATTCTGGGGACTATCAGTGTGAGGTCTCCAATCCAGTCAGTTCCAAAAGATGTGACCCCATGCAGTTGGACATAATACATGAGTGATCTCTGCTTCCTTCTTACTCCATAGTGTTTGGGGTAAGGGTAATTTTTTATCAACATGTACAAAATGGATAAAAGTCACAAGGAGAAACACTTGGTTCAAGATACAAATACAGCAGTTTGGGGATAGATGCATGTTAATCTCATGATAAAACACCAAGCAAACTGAGCATGGTGCTGCATGCCTTTAACTCCAGCATACCAGAGGAAGAGACAGGTTGATTTCTATGAGTGCACAACCACCCTGGCCTTTGTTTATCAGCATTGACAATTGTATCCTAAAGACTGACATTCACAACTCTGTCAGGGCGACTCTCCAAGTCAAACTCAAAAGGGGGTGAGTAAACAACAGCATCATTACATAGGACCCTGAGAAATCTGCAAATAAACCCCAGACTCTGGGACACTGATTTGCTCACAGGTTTCTGAGCCTGTTTCAGGCAGTGGGTTTTAAACCAAAATCAAACTAGTCCTCTTCACAAAGCCCTACTACTAGTGGGCAGGAAGACAGAGCAGTAAGGACATCTAGAAGGTGGGCTTGGGTGTTTACAAGCACTTCAGAAGAAACAGAGCAGGGAAAGGTCAGAAAATGAAGGCACAGAGTCTTTAGAGGAGGAGGTCAGACAAGACATGCCGACACTCACCAAAGAATCTGAGTGTAAATAGGAATCTGAGGGCAGTGAGGGGTGAGGTGTATAGACACCAAGAAAACAGTTTTATACTGTGGAAAGATTCAGGGATACTGATGAAAGAGGGTGATGCTGCTGACCTTGCCACAACACACACATTCCAAGGCTGATAGTTGAACACACTCATGCTTCAAATTTCTACCCAAGTCAAAGTGTTAGTTATTTAGCAGCGCTCTTACCCTGTGAGGAAATGTCACAAAACACTACAGAATCCACTAACAAGAGTTTTATTAAGATAAGAGAAAAGGACAGACAAGTGCTCAGGCCTGCGGAAGAGATACATGTGTGGAGGAGGAGAAGAAGGAAAAGAAGGAAGCCGGGAATATGGTGCCAGCTTATAAAGTCTGGGTGGCGCATTCATAAACAGGTTGATGTGGCTACTCCATGCATGCCCAGATCACATGGTTGCGTTGCGCACTCTTACACAACCATGCATAGCCACGGGGTCCTGGTCACACAAGTCGCCTTGACCCAGAAATGGCTATTTTGACCTGGAACTGACTAGGAGGATGTGTCTAGGTCTGCCGAGCTTATGCAAACATGCCCAACCGTGGGGGCATGTTGTGAATCCGTCACAAAGGTCTTAATATTGATAGATTTTTCTCTCTTCCCTCTTATCCTCTCCTACCACTGCAAAAGTCACTGTTGAAGCAGTTCTGCCCTAAGTTGCTGAAGGGAAGAATGTTCTTCTACGTGTCCAGAATGTGTCATCGACAATCCAATTCTTTTTCTGGTTCAAGGGAGAAATTGTGGTTGAGAGGAACAAAATTGCAGTATTTCTAATGTGCATTAATTCAAATGACACAGGGCTTGCCTATAGGGGCAGAGAGGTGATATACCCCAATGGATCCTTGCTCTTCCGGAACGTCACTCAGAAAGATGCAGGAGCCTATGTGTTATATATGATAATGGAAAACTTTAAAGTTATCAGTGCATCTGTGGAGTTCCATGTACACTATAAGGTGGGCTCAGGGGTTGAGAAGCACTTCAGAAGAAACAGAGCAGGGAAAGGTCAGAAAATGAAGGCACAGAGTCTTTAGAGGAGGAGATCAGACAAGACATGCCAAGACACTCACCAAAGATTTTGAGTGTGAATAGGGATCTGAGGGCAGGAGAGGTGAGCTGTGTAGACACCAAGAAGACAGTTTCATAAAGAAGAAAGATTCAGGGTACTGATGAATGATGGTGATGCTGCTGACCTTCCCCCAACAGGGCACACAAACACCCAGGAAGAGAGTTGAACACACTCACGTTCCAAATTTCTACCAAATACAAAGGTCCTAATATTGATAGATTTTTCTTTCTTCCCTCTTAGTCTCTCCCATCACTGAAAAAGTCACTGTTGAAGCTGTTCTGCCCCAAGTTGCTGAAGGGAAGAACGTTCTTCTATGTGTCCACAATGTGCCAGTACAGTCCAATTCTTTTCCTGGTACAAGGGAAAAACTGTTGTGCAATCAAATTGCACAATTTCTAATATCTAGTAGAACAAGTGAAACAGGGCTTGGATACAGCGGCAGAGAGATGATATACCCCAATGGATCCTTGCTCTTCCAGAACATCGCTCAGAAAGATGCAGGAGCCTACATGCTATGCATAATAATGGAAAACTTTAAAGTTATGAGTGTATCCGTGCAGTTACCTGTACTCAGTAATTCTCTGTAACTTCTGGTTGTGGAAGCCATGCTGTCACTCCTGGAAAAGGCACATAAATGTTTTGCAAATGGAGCACTTTAGAAGGCAAGACCTGTGGTAGCATTCCTGCTGAGCTGCAACTGGCCTGGCTCTAGAGAGTAGCACCTAGCTCTAATCCATCTTTTGTTTAGCAGACACCTTTTGTTGCCCTTGTTGCCCTCTATCTGAATCTTGTCTCAGAGTTTCCCAAGGATACAAAGGCCTATGCAAAACTTGATTGAGGAAACCTGGCAAAACCTGGTACCTGACAAATCGAGGAATTTGCACTTGGCATTGTATTGTTGGGAGCTCCTTTCAGGTTGTTTTGAGCATATGGAAATTAACTGGCTAAACTGTAATGGAGAGAAATAAAATTGGCCTAGGTGAAGGGAAAGGGCTCCAGTCCTTCAAGGCAGGGCACCCCTGCAGCCATGAAAGGCTATATTCATTCATAAAATGCCTCTGAGTCTTCATTCAATGGACTGCATGAACCCACACACCACTGCCAAGACACACATGACAATTGGCACCCAACGTGTGCCTTGAAGAAGGACAAAGGATCTGCTGAAGAAGGATAGAGGAGCCAGTCATCTTAAGAACTGGAGGAAGTAACCTCAGGGTAAGAGAATGGCAGGATTAGCAGGGTCATAGGGATTTTAAACTCCCCATCTCAGGAGCAACAAAATGTATAGTTGATAAATGCTTGTCAAAATAAAAAGCGGTAACTGCACAATTTTTAAAGATAGAAATACAATGGCTCCTGAGACAGGAAATAAATAAAGGAAAAAGATCTTTCTCAACAAAGAAAAGGGAAAGAAAGAAAACTTTAAAAAGGGAATCTTCTCAATAGAGAAGAGGGGGGAAAGGGGAATTTCCCGATTTTAGAAAAGGGAAAAATTTCTAATCAAGAAAAAGGATCTTCCCAGTAAAAAGGGGGAAAATGTTAAAACTGGGCCTAAAGGTTGTAAGGCCCTATAAAAGAAAAATAAAGGAAAGAAAATATCCTCTTCCCATTGTGAGACCAAAGCTCCTCCATTTTTAAAATAAGGCCTCCAGTTTGTAAGAATCTCCATTATAGGTTTAGGTTTGAGTTCCCACAGTTGACCCAAGTTCCAGGAACCTGAAAGTACAAAGTACAGAATCACAAGTTAACCATGTGATGGTGACTGTGACCACAGAATGTCCCAACCCTGATCTCTATGATGAGTTTTTAACCACAGAATGTTCCAAACCATGGGCAGTCAATGAAAAATGGTGACACACATCCAGCCCACAAGCAGTAATATTAAGATATTAAGATAAGGTTTCTGAAAAGTTCCTAAAAAACAGCAGTTCAGAAATGTACCTGTGTGGAAATCCCCTGCCATTGTAATATTGTAGTTTTTGCCTTTAAAGGCTGTGCTCCATTCAGGCTGAGCACCTCCTCCTGCCTGCACTATGTTGGATGTGCTTGATGAGGTTCCTGCCTACGCTTGTATTTGCTCCTGAATAAAGCCTTGCTCTTGTGTTCTGGCACGCTCATCTTCAGTGGTCTCTCTGGGGGTCAAAATCTGGGCACAACACCCAGTAGTAATGGAGGAAGAAAAGATTCTTTCCAATATAAAAATGTCAGGATTGCTAAACGTCTGAGTTCTTTCTACCTGCCAGCACAGAGCTGCAGCATCTGAATTACAAAGAATCAACAGGTGGACCTCACTGCTGCTGGCTGAACAAGCAAGGAAGCCCAGAGCTTAGAATTTTGTTGTCTGTTTGCTTAGCCTTGGTATGAATGTTTTTTATTTTTCCCTCAGAGCAGGAATAACTCGATATTAAAAATCCCTTCACAGGAAATGTATTCTGTTTTTCCCCAGTGGTGGAAATAACTCATTATTAGTAGTCTCTTATGTGAGAAAGAGGACATTTAAATGGGCCCAACTTCTGGTAAAGAACAGTTGCGGTCAGGACTTCGAATGCTAAGTCAATGCTGTTTAAATTTCCAGAGATATTAATCATTCCGTGTATAGAGGATGTTCTCTTTTTTTGATTGTCTATAAACGTTTGGGTGAATGTTTGATTTTCGTGGTAGATAACATAAAGGAACGGGATTCATAATTTTAAGCTATATATTGGGTATGCTCTTGTCTGTGATTCATTACTGAGAATGTGGCTCTGCTCTTTAAGTTGTTTTCTAGAAATTCTTGGTTAAATTCTATAGAAATGTAACAATTAAAACAAATTGGGCTGCTAGCTTATTAAATAATGTGATTGCAGCTGGGCAGAGGAGGCACATGCCTTAAATCCCAGCACTCAAGAGGCAGAGCCAGGCAGATCTCTGTGAGTTAGAGGCCAACCTGGTCTACAGAGCAAAATCCAAGAGAGGCACCAAAACTATATGGAAAAACCGTGTCTGGAAAAAAAGCTAATAATAATAATAATAATAATAATAATAATAATAATAATGTGATTGCTATGATAAGAACTCATAAAAAATAATCTGTTACTGATGAAGAGGTTACAAAATTATTTTTTCATTCAGTAAAATACAGGTAAATTGTTTAGTCAACACTGTCAATAATTGGCATTAATATGTTACTTGGGATCTATAAAAAAAAGGATCCTTTTTTAAAGATTTTATAAAAATACTCCAGAGTATTGCCTAAAGTTACCTCTTAAAATCCTATAGAGATTGTATTTAATGCTTTTATAGATCGAATATGTAAAAAGGACCATGGAAATAGAAACTGGTGATAGAATTACTCAGTTATTATTGCTTGCATATCTTATAGGCAAAATGTGGTACCTATATGTAGAATTGGAGACTTTGGAAGTATAGGAAAGAAGGTTCTGGCAAACAGTTATCAATGATGAATGGCCTAAAAAAAAGTAAAATTAAATGGGATTGAGATTGAAGGATTATTGTATTCCGATGGTGGATATATCTGTAATTTCACAAGAATTCTAAGATACCAACTGGCCAGTACAAGAAGTCTCCACTCAGTTTGTTGTCATTGGAACCTTATCTCAAGTAAAACAAGATATAGAATGGATTAAATGTATAGAGCCTAAAGAACAGATAGGAATGTTAAAGCCTTATGTAGCTGATATAGCCATGAATTTATGGGGGAGAGATTTGTTAACAATAGTGGTGAGCTCAAATTAATATTCCTACAGTTTCAGAAACAGCTCATATTTAATATTTGAATTGTGATGTTTAAATTGATGTTTAATTGGAAAGAGCATCGAAAAAATTAAAAGGATAGGTCACAGGCTATGCAGGTCCTACAAAGGCAAAATAAGACAGGAATTGGCTATCTAAATTTAGAACAGGAGCCACTGCCCAATTTTGTGTCAATATTTTGTAAATCAACCACTGAAAACAACTCGTAAACAGTTTCTTTAGTCTATTATTTATCATTATATGGAGGATATTTTATTGGCTGCTTCTGATACAGATACTTTAAAAAAAAGTTTAATGTAGTACAGAAAAATTTACCGTGTTGGGGATTACAAATTTCTTCAGAAAAAATACAAAGAGGAGATTTTCTTAGCTGTTTATGACAGAACACTTCTCCAAAGAACATGACCCTGAATTGTTTTAGAGTGACTCAAAATCCTTCTACAACAGTAAGGTCATCCTTACCCAAATTTAAGTTTTTAAATAATATAAAATAGAAGAGTCGGGCAGTGGTGACACACAACTTTGATCATAGCACTCAAGAGGCAGAGGTAGGTAGATGTGTGTGAGTTCAAGGCCTGCTTGGTCTATAGAGCTAGTTCCAGGAAAGAAAAACCTTGTCTTGAAAAACCAAAGAAACACTGTTATCACAGGTATGGGAGTCCTGCCCCAAAACAGTGACCCTGGGAGAGCTGTCCCCATTATTCAAATGTCTTGTGGTGGCATGGGGAAGGGAGAAGTGCCTGGCCTATGGAGAAAGTTCCAGGACAGACATGGTAACAAAGAAACCCTGTCTTGAAAAACTAAGGAAAAGAGGCCTTGGGACAAGGCCAGTCCCCGGGAACTCCTACCCAAATCTGCCCCAGTTACTGGCTAGCAGAAGAAACACTCCATGGCCAGGCTCCCCCACCAAAACCACTCCACCAGTCCCTGCAATCTACAAGACCCATGCCCTACCCCAATACCCATCTGCCTGAAACCCTGGTAACTTCCTGAGACAAGGAATCTGCCAGCTCTCATTGGACCAAGAGGTGAGTGATTCCTATCCCACCCAGAGAGTCTTGCCTCTGGGACCCAAGCCCTGGGACACATCCAGTCCCAGGGAACCCCCTCCCAACTTTGCTCCAGTTGCTGGACAACAGGGAAAACTGCTGGAAAAATTCTGGAAAATTGTTCATGTTTTTTAAATTCAGCTGCCCATTCTTCTTGGCTTGTGGGTGGCTTCATCTCATTTATTAAATGCCAGTCTACCATTGAGAAGTTAGACTCCGTCAACTCTATCAAGAATAACTGTTTCAGCTGCTGTTCCACTGCACAGCAGAAGCCATCGGTCCACTGCCTATTGATCTGCCTTCAAAGAAAAGGGCACTGTACCTTTTCTGGATTGCAAAGGTCACTTCAGGGATAGTGTCATTTTCTCCTAGCTTCAGAGGATGCCTGTTGCTAAAGCCAGAACCACACTTGTCTTGGCAAGAATCGATAGTCCTTTGTTTCCTGTCCTGTCTGTCAATTTTGTCCAGCTTGTCAGCAGTCCATTTAAGAATACTTTGTTGTCCAGTGGCTAACTTTTGCCACAATGAAAGTTAACTCCATATGCAGTTTCTTCAATGCCCATATATTCTCTGGAGTAGATTGGTGCTGCCAGGAGCAGACATATCTCATAGTCATAAAAAAGGGAAAAAATTTCTAAGTTATTAAAATATTTTAAATGCCATATTCTGTAGATCTCTGAAGGGTCTGAAGATGACCTGTCTATCTAAAATATATCTGCTCGATATTGAAAATATACCTAATATGACTACTAGTTCAAGTGTAATGTCTAACTACTAACTTTCATTTCTTTATATCCTAATAGTTGGTAATAATAACATTCAAGGATTAGAAAATTGCATCACATTGTTAAATGAACTATATAAGTATAATATCTTGAACAAGATTAGAAATCTATGTATGGCATTTTCTAACAATATCAATCTCAATGTATATAATTTGTATACAATATACAAAAGTCCAATCCAATGTAAAGTATTTAAAACTAGTAATTGTCTTTTAAAAGTAGATTCAATAATCTATCTTTTTATCTATACATATCTATATCTTCTCCTTACTTTTCAGAGTACATTCAATAATCTACCCTCTATTCTATCATTATACACACACACACACACACACACACACACACATATAATTTTTAAAACAAGAACTTTAAATCTAATCTCGTTTGCTTAGCCCTTTTTCTAACCCTTAACAACTAAATTATCCCAGACCCAAAACCCATTAAAAGAACAAAAACCACCCACCCCACACCACCTCTTTGGGAATGTGGGCGTTGTGTTCTTAAAACTGCTCTCTGCTGGATATGGGCAAAGGCATCTTTATTTTGAAAAGAAAAATTTAGGGTCTACCCTATTTTGACAAATTTAATTGTCAAATTCTAGAAAAGGTAGCTATATCCTTTGTTGTCCAGTCTGTGCATAATACCAAAGTTCAGGGCTTATCTCAAGTCCTTGTTCAAGTAGTCTGTGAAACTGGACATCTCAGCTAGCCATCTCAATTGCTCTGAGTAATTTGTAGTCCAAAGCTGATCTGTAGATGGTGTTTGTCAGCTTAGTGGTATTGTTATTGTCCATGTGAAATTGTTGTTGTGGAGTCCCATCTTTTTCCTGGAGACTTCAAATTTGATGTTAGGCCTAGCCATGATTTCCTGTAGAAAACTGATAGAGACTCGAACACAAAGACATGTATATGCAGCTAATTGAAGCCTTTCTTCTAGAATTAGTACTCTATAAGACCATAAATATCTTAACAAAGTTTAATATATATATATATATTAATCTCGTAAATATTGATATAAATTCAAACTTTAAAAAAGTTTAAAGAATCAGAATAAAATCAAAGAATTGAGATTAGTAGCAATAGAATAAGATCTTTTTTTTTTTTCTGTTTTGTTTTCTCCTGTCGCATATCAGAAGATGGCTCTTTCTTCTGGCATGATACAGGGAGTTTGCATTTTCCTGGGCTGAGCTGGGCCTAATTGGGGCTAAGCAGGGGCTGAGCCAGGGGGTTTTAGTGAATTTTTGCCACGTGGGCACCAAATGTAGATGATATTCTAAATGGTGTTATTAAAGAAGAAACACAGAGCCAAATGAAGAGTTAAAAGCCCAGAGATCGAGCAGTAGCCAAAAGCTAAGACCACCTTATCTTACCACTCGCTACTGTCCTTCCCCTGAGAGAGAGACCTTCTTCCTGTGTCCTGTCTTTTTATTGACTTTCTGTTCTGCATTCTCATTGGCTGTAAACTCAATCACATGACCTCCTCATCACTGCCTGTCTATACAGACCCCCAGGTCTCTATGGTTGGTACTGGGATTAAAAGTGTGTGCCACCATGCTGGCTGTGTCCTTGAACACACAGAGACTTTGCCTGCCATGTGATCAGATTAAGGGCGTGTGCTACCACTACCAGACTTATGCTTAATGGCTCGCTCTTACCTCTGATCCCCAGGCAACTTTATTTATTAACATACAAATAAAATCACATTTCAGCACAAATAAAATATCACCATGCAAAGTGGCTGTACAAGTTTGCATTCCTACCAGCAGTGGGGGAGTTCTTCTCTTATTCCAATTCCTCTCCAACATGGGCAGTCATCGTGTTTTTGATCTTAGCCATTCTGACAGGTGTAAGATGGTATCTCAGAGTCATTTTGATTTGCATTTCCCTAACGGCTAAGGATGTTGAACATTTTCTTAAGTATTTCTCATCCATTTATGATTCCTCTGTTAAGAATTCTCTGTTTAGATTTGTACCCCATTTTTAAATTGGATTATTTGTTATTCTGATGTCTAGTTTCGTGACTTCTTTATATGTTTTGGAGATCAGCCCTCTGTCAGATGTGGGGTTGGTGAAGACCTTTTCCCATTCTATAGGCTGCTGTTTTGTCTTATTGACCATGTCTTTTGCCTTACAGAAGCTTTTCAGGATATTTTATTTATTAATTGTTGATCTCAGTATCTGTGCTACCCGTGTTATATTCAGGGTGTTGTCTCCTGTGCCAATGCATTCAAGGCTACTTCCCACTTTCTCTTTCGTTAGGTTCAATGTAACTGGATTTATGTTGAGGTCTTTGGTCCACTTGGACTTGAGTTTTGTGCAGGGAGATAGATAGAGATTTAATTGCATTCTTCTACATGTGAACATCCAGTTATGCCAGCATCATTTGTTGAGATGTACAGTCAGATCTTATGGAGGCATTTTCTCAACTGGTGTCCCCTTCGCTCACATAACTCTAGCCTGTGTCAAGTTGACATAAAATTATCCAGCACACATACTAAATCTGAATAAACCATAAAGGTCAATACTCACAAAATCAACTTTAGCTCTTTATATAAAATTCTTCTAGAATTTAAAGGCAAATTAATTTTTCACATTTGAAAATTTTTAATAATATTTTATGTCCTTTTAAAAAATTAAAAAATTGTGTGCCTTAGGAGGTAAATCAGTTCTGCATTCTTTTTTTCTTTTTCAAGATTTCAAAGGAAGGGTCAAGAGAGTAAATTTTGTATTCTAAGTATGTTTCTTTTTCTTCAAAGAGTGAAGAGAATTGGCATCACTTGCCTTATTTTTTTCTTTTTTATTAAGAAAGTGTTTTTATTCATTTTACACACCAATCAAAGATCCCACTCTTCCCTCCTCTCCCTCTTCAGCCTTCCCCTCCCAACATATCCCCCATTCCCACCCTAAGGAAGGCAAGGGCTCCCATGGAAAGGCACATCAGGTAGAGGCTAGTCCAAGCCCTTCCTCCTGCCTCAAGGCTGCATGAGGTGTCCCATCATAGGTAGTGGGCTCCAAAAAGCCCTGTCATGCACCAGAGATGGATTCTGATCCTTCTGCCGGGAACCCCCCACCCCAAGCAGACAGATCAAGCTACACAACTACCTCACCATGCAGAGAGCACAGTCCAGTCCCATGCAGGCTCCACAGCCATTGATCCAATTTTCATGAGTTCCCTCTAATTTGGTTTGGTTGTCCCTGCATGTTTCCCCATCATGATCCTGATGCATTTGCTCATAGAATCCCTCCTCTCTCTCTCTTTGACCGGACTCCTGGAGCTCTGCCTGGTGATTGGCTGTGGATCTATGCATCTTCTTCCATCAATCATTGGAGAAAAGCTCTGTGATGACACTTAGGGTATTCACCGGTCTGATCTCTGGGGCAAGCCAGTTCAGTTCAGGTACCCTCTCCACTATTGCTAGTAGCCCAGGCTGGGGTCATCCTTGGGGATTCCTGGCAACTTCCCTAGCACTGGGTTTCTCTCTATCCCCATGATATTTCCCTCTATCATGGTATCTCTTTCGTTACTTTCCCCCTCCCTCCCTGTTCCAGTTCAACCATCCCAATCCCTCATGTTGTCATCCCTTATCCCCTACCCTCCATTACCCAACCTTCACCCACAGTTTACTCATGGAGATCTCATCTCTTTCCCCTTCTCACGGCCGTCCATTAGTCCCCCTTTAGGTCTTCCCTGTTAGTTAGCTTCTCTGGAGTTGTGGATTGCTGCCTGATTATCTTTTGCTTTTTATCCAGTATTCACTTATGAGTGGGTACATCCCATGTTTGTCCTTCTGAGTCTGTGTTACCTCACTCAGGATGTTATTTTCTGTTCCATCCATTTGCCTGCAAATTTCATGATGTCATTGTTTCTCTGCTGAGTAGTATTCCATTGTGTATATGTACCACATTTTCTTAATCCATTCTTCAGTTGAGGGGCATCTAGGTTGTTTTCAGGTTCTGGCTATTATGAATAATGTTGCTATGAACATAGTTGAACATGTGTCCTTGTGGTATGATTGAGCATTCTTTGAGTATATGACTAAGAGTGGTATAGCTGGGTGTTGATATAGATTGATTCCCATTTTTGTGAGAAACTACCATACTGATTTCCAAAGTGGCTGTACCAGTTTGAATTCCCACCAACAGTGGAGGAGTATTCCTCTTGCACCACATCCTCTCCAACATAAGCTGTCTGCAGTGCTTTTGATCTTAGCCATTCTGACAGGTCTTAGATGGTATCTCAGAGTCATTTTGATTTGCATCTCCCTGATGAACAATTCCTTAAATGTCTTTTGGCCATTTGAAATTCTTCCTTTGAGAAATCTCTGTTTAGCTGTATAGCCCATTTTTTAAATTGGATTTTTTGTTATTTTGATATTTAGTTTCTTGAGTTCTTTATATATTTTGGAGATCAGCCCTCTGTCAGATGTGGGGTTGGTGAAAATCTTTTACCATTTTGCGAGCTGTCGCAGCCAGCGGGATCTTCAGCAGAGACCCTAGAAGGGGGAATGGCAAATGAAAGAGACAAGAGACACAAAGATTTGACAGCAAGACAGTATTCTGATCAAGCTGCAAAATTTTATTTTTCTCAGGTGGGTTTTATAGTAAGCAGACCAGGAAACTTTCTTTGGGAAAAGATCAGGGGACTGTTGAGTTGCCAAGCAACCCAACCAAGCAACCTAACCACAAAACATTGTTACTAATGGTCACTGTAACAGAAAGATAAGGAAATGTTAAGTTATTTTCTAATAACTCAGGACTTGTCCAGACATGTCAAAAGTTTCTGGTTACTGGCTCAATACTGCACAACAGAAACTTAACTCAGGCAGGCAATATGGCATGGCTCTTCAAATTGTCCTCTGCAGTGGGCTGTCATTTTTATCTTATTTACTGTGTCCTTTGCCTTAGAGAAGCTTCTCAGATTCAGGAGGACCCATTTATTGATTGTTATTCTCAATGTCTGTGCTACTGGTGTTATATTTAGGAAGTGGTCTCCAGTGCGAGTGTGTTAAAGACTATTTCCTATTTTCTCTTCTACTAGGTTCAGTGTAACTGGTTTTATATTGAGGTCTTTGATCCACTTGGACTTGACTTTTGTTTATGGCAATAGATATAGATCTATTTGCATTCTTCTGCATATTGACATCCAATTATGCCAGCACCATTTGTTGAAGATGCTTTCTTTTTTCTAGTGTACAGTTTTGGCTTCTTTGTCAAAAATCACGTGTTCATATGTGTATGGATTAATGTCAGGGTCTTCAATTCGATTCCATTGGTCCATGTGTCAGTTTTTATGCCATTACAAAGCTGTTTTTATTACTATAGCTCTATAGTAGAGCTTGATGTCAGGGATGGTGATACCTCCAGAGGTGGTTTTTCAATACAGGATTCTTTTAGCTATCCTGGGTTTTCTGTTTTCTAAATAAAGTTGAGTGTTTGTTCTTTCCAGGTCTGTGAAGAATTGTGTTGGGATTTTGATGGGGATTGTTTTGAATCTGTAGATTGCTTTTGATAAGATTGACATTTTTACTATGTTAACTCTACCTATCCATGAGCATGGGAGATCTTTGCATTTTCTGACTTCTTCTTCAACTTCTTTCTTCAGGGATTTAAAGTTCTTGTTGTATAGGTCTTTCAATTGGTTAGTTCAAGTTACCCCAAGGTATTTTATAACATTTGTAGCTATTGTAAGGGGTGATGTTTCTCTGATTTCTTTCTCAGCCTATTTTTCATTTGTGTATAGGAGGGCTACTGATTTTTTGAGTTAATCTTGTATCCTGCTACATTGCTGAAGGTGTTTATCAGCTGGAGGAGTTCCCTGGTAGAATTTTTGGGGTCACTTATATATACTATCATATCATCTGCAAATAGTGAAATCTTGACTTCTTCCTTTCCAATTTGTACCCCTTTGATCTCCTTTTCCTCTCTTATTGCTCTAGATAGAACTTCAAGTACTATATTGAATAAATATGGGGAGAGGAGACAGCCTTGTCTTGTTCCTGATTTTAGTGGAATCGCTTGAGTTTCTCTCCATTTAATTTGATGTTGGCTGTGAGATTGCTGTAAATTGCCTTTATTAAGTTTAGGTATGTTCCCTGTATTCCTGATCTCTCCACCCCCTTTATCATGAAGGGGTGTTGGATTTTGTCAAAGGCCTTTTCAGCCTCCAGTGAGATGATCATATTTTTTTTCTTTTAGTTTGTTCATATCGTGTATTACATTGACAGACTTTCATGTGTTGAACAATCATTTTATCACTGGGATGAAACCTCCTTGGTCATGGTGGATAATGTTTTTGATGTGTTCTTGGAGTTGTTTTGCCAATATTTTATTGATTATTTTTGCATCAATGTTCATGAGGGAGATGAGTCTGTAATTCTCTTTCTTTGTTGCATCTTTGTGTGGTTTGGGAATCAGAGTAACTGTAGCCTCATAAAAAGAGTTTGGTAAAGTTCCTTCTGTTTCTGTTGTGTGAAACAATTTGAAGAGTATTGGTATTAGCTTTTCTTTGAAAATCTCGTTGAATTCTGCAGTTAAACCATCTGGTCCTGGGCTTTTTGGGTTGGGAGACTTTTAATGGTCTATTTAAATAGTTTATCTGGTCTTATTCAACTTTGGTATGTGGTACCTATCCAGAAAATTGTCCATTTCCTTTAGGTTCTCAATGTTGTGGAGTACAGGTTTTTGAAGTATAACCTGATGATTCTCTGTATTTCCTCAGTGTTAGTTGTTATGTCTCCCTTTTCATTTCTGATTTTGCTAATTTGGATGCTCTCTCTCTGCCTTTTGGTTAGTCTGGATAAGGCCTTGTCTATCATGTTGATTTTCTCAAAGAACCAACTCTGTTTCATTGATTCTTTGTATTGTTTTCTTTGTTTCCATTTTATTGATTTCAGCTCTCAATTTGATTACTTCCTGGTGTCTATTTCCCCTGGGTGACTTTGTCTTTCTGCCTAGGATCATGTCTCTATGAAGATGGGGATTAATTTGATCCAGCTGTCACCCCAGTGCCAATAATAGGCTCAGATACCTGTGTAGGAATGAAGAAATGTTCCCAGGACCCTGTATGTTGAGAGTTTAACTTTGTAACCATGGACAGTATTTACTGGGCCAGGTATTTTTTTTTTTTTAGTTACCTTGAGTGGGCATCCTGTGATGTTTGCAGGGAAACAATCCAGGTGAGTTAAGAATTCACCAGTTAAGAATTCAATCCAGGCTCTCTTCTCTCTTCCTCTTCTCCACGCACGTGTCTCTCCCACAGGCCTGCGCACTCTCTATCCCTTTATCTCTAATAAAACTCTTATAAGCGGATTCTATCGTGTTTCGTGACACTTCCTTGTAGGGTAAGAACACAATGCAGCTAAATAACTAACATTTTGGTGCCAAAACCAAGTGGGCGCATCCAAATTGCATCCAACACCGCTTTCTTCGATTGGTGAGTTCCCCCATTTTTCAGCCAGCGTAAATGGTTTCCTGAATCTGTGAGAACGACCATTGATCGTCCGGCGCCTCACACGTATTCTTGAGACTGGGGGAACCCCCGACCACGGTCTTCATTGGCTATGGTCGGCTCCTATCGCAGGCCTAACTTTTCTAGCCGTCTCCCACGTCTGCAGCCTGAGATATTTCTCACGTTAGGGCCACCGCCATTGGTGCGTCCTGGGAGCCACGTGAGGCCGGCACGTCCATCTCCTTGACGAAGGGGCAAACGTTGTCTAGATTCCCAGGGAATCCTTTCCTCTCCGTGGAGGGGGACCCTACTTCTGTGGCTGATGAGTCAAGGAGCAGTCTGCGCCCGGTATCCGCCCTTGGCCTTGGGGACGCCTGGGGCCTTGGCTCCAGATCACGTTTATTCTTTATTTATTTTTTATTATTTTTCTGCCTCTCCGCTGCAGACACTGGAAACAAGGCTTCCAACCCTGTTAGTCCTTCCTCTCCATTAGGCTGTCTTGTTGAAGCTTTAAAACCTCTCAGTTTAATGCCTTACATAAAGACTTCTAAGCTAACTTGTGTATGTTCAAAAAATTGGCCAAAGTATGCTTTAGAAAATAACAAAAATTGGCCGCCTAGCGGCTCCTTGGATCCCAATATTTTACGGGAGCTATCTAATTACTGTCAGCGTTCAGGCAAATGGAAAGAGTTGCTTTCTTCTTTCTCAATGCTAAACTGTCTCTTCTCATTTCCTTCTCTCCTGCTCATATGCTCCTAGCTGTACGTAAACCAGAGAGTTCTCTGTCTCCGGAATCTCTGACTCTAGATCTTGCTAAGGAACCAATAATTAAAATTCATGTTCCATCCTCTCTCTCTAACAGAACTCTCTCAGATAGAAAGTAAGCTGGGTTCTTATACGTCTAATTCTGCTTCCTTTATTAAACAGTTTCAATATATAACTCAATCTTATAGTCTCACCTTTCATGACTTTCTGAGGAGCTCAGGCGGGTATGGGAGCAGGCTAGGATTCACGCAGACGAAATTCATCAAATTAACCTTTCACACCCCCCAGGAGCTGAGGCGGTTCCTGACTGAGAGCCACACTGGGATTACAACACCCAGAGTGGATATCTAGCCAGAGATAGGTTTATTACCTGTCTCCTGACAGGCCTCTGTAAGGCTGCCCTAAAACCAGTAAATAGTTCAGGATAAATACGAAAATCTGTCTCTTGTTCCCCAGACCTACCTGACTAAAACTTAAGCATCTGGAGAGCAAGGCTCCTGACCCCACGGGCAAAAGAGTCATCTGTGGCATTTAAGGTGTGCCAGGGAAGAGATAAAAGCCCGAAAACAAAATTGCCAAGTGCTGGCACTCGCTGACTTCCAAAAGCTGTTGGGTCCCTGTTTTAAATGAGGAAAAGGCCACGGGCTAGCGAATGCCCTGCCAGGCCATCAACAGCCTTGTTAAAAGTGCCGCCTAGAAAAACAAAGAGTCAGCTGACTGCCCCCAGGCACCAAGATGCATGGGTACATCAAGCTAAGACCTCCAACAGAACTAGGCTTGGCTATAGACATGGCAGGGAACCCAGAACGCAGCAGGGAAGCAATCCGTTTCTTTCCTTCTGGACATCAGAGCCATTGACTCAGTCCTGGGAGTTTTGGGATACCACCTCCTTTATTGTCGGGTACAGAGGACAGCCTTACCTGCCTCATCAGACACCACCAATCAATTGTATTTTCAGAGGCATCCCTCTAACACACACATTCTTAGTGGTGCCAAGTTGCCCTGTACCTTTAATGGGGAGGGATCTCCTAGTTAAGGTGGAGCATACCAACCGGTCTTTAAAAACTTTTCGTACCAAGATGTCACAGGAACTTCATCTCGACTGGGTAAGATTATTGCCTCTAGCTCTCCTCAGGCTCAGGGCTCTTCCTAAAAAGCCTCTTTCAATCTCTCCGTTTGAACTAATGTATGGAAGGCCAGTTCTAACACCAGGTCTTTTTTCCAAGCCTCCAACTGTTCCAGATAGCCTGTTAACTCCTCTTTTATGTCACCTAAGGTCTATTCTATGGAGCTCTGCGGACTGTTCGCTGCCTCAGCCGTGTGACAATCCTTGCCCACCTCCAATACACATTGGGGATCAGGTTCTTCTCTTTCCTCCGGGCCAGCGCCCTTTACCCCTTTCCCCTAAGTGTCAGGGACCCTTCAAAGTAATTCCTGTAACCCCCACAGCTGCTAAACTCGAGGGCTTTCCTCACTGGGTCCACCTGTCTCACCTAAAACCTTTTATCTCACCTCCATCCCAGAAAAATCTCTCTTCATATACAGTGAAACAAACAGGGCATCACCCCCTCCTTTCCCAACCAGGGCCACACAGAGCTGGAGGCAAAAAGGACCATCAAAAATATCCAGGTGGTAAGGAATAATGTAATACAACAATTTATCATTGTTCAATACTCAGCAATTGATCACCTGCATTTCCTAAGTGCTAACCTAATAAGGGAAACAGGTGCCTTAAATAAACTACCTCCAGCAAGGCTTGCCTAAGGAAAACAGGTGCCTTAAATGAACTACCTCTAATGAGGCTTGTCTCAGATAGAGATTAAGCAGAGTACTAAGACCAGATCTACCTCAGGTAAATGTCACATGCCTCTATCTGGGCAGGCCAGATCTACCTCAGACAAATGCAAACATCAAAATAAAATAATAATGATTCTTTCTCTCTAAGCTCTTTCTATGTCAACAGTATCTTGTCAAACAGAAGGTCCCCAGCCACAGCACAGGAGATCCCCAACCACAGCACGGATGGACAGCTGCAGAACGAGGGGACGGCAGAACATCATTCCAGGATGTCCACTATCATCCCAGGACTTCACAAGATACCCCTCACCCCCCCCAAGAGTCAACCAACACCCACTATTCAGCTGGAAGCAGTCTTTGAGAGAAACGTCGCCCCCATACCCAGTCAACCACAATTTTTTTCTTTTTTTAAAAAGGAAAGAGTCTGGAATGAAGGGTTCACAACACGCCCCCACGGTTGCATATACCAGGCAGACACTTCCGCCTAGCCAATTCCAGTCAGGATAGGCATTTCCGGGTCAGGGCGTCTCTCGTAATCAGGATACCTGGCAGACCTGGACACCTCCGCCTAGCAAGCTCCAGGTCAAGATAGCCATTTCTGGGTCAAGGCGTCTCGCGTAACCAGGATCCGTGACGTTACATGGCCACGTAAGCGCGCAACGTGACCATGTGATCTACGCACACGCGTGGAGTAGTGACGTGACCTGGCCACGCCCCCAGCCGGTTTTAAAGCAGAGCGCCATGTTCCCGGTTCTCTTCTCCTCTTCCTCTTCTCCACGCACATGTCTCTCCCACAGGCCTGCGCACTCTCTATCCCTTTATCTCTAATAAACTCTTATAAGCGGGGGGGGGGGGGGGGGGGATTCAATCCAGGTTCAGCCTGACTTAGTTAGCTGGTGCTGGGCCAAACGTCTGGAGTCTGGCACCAGATGGTTTATTTTAGCCATATTTAAGCACAGCACAAATGTGGGGGGAAAAACTCTCCTGATAATTAACTCAGTCCCAAGTGTACAATGAACTTAAGGCATGGTTATCTGGAGACCTTTACAAAGTACATATGGCTTCTTCCATAAAGATGGGTTCTGTTGACTCAGAAAAGATGCTCAAGATATAAAGATCTAGGGAGCTAGATTGAGGTAAACCATGCCTGTGGGAGTCTTGCACTAAGATGACACAGAAGTCACTTAGGCTGTTGTAAAATACAAGTGACATCTTCCACAAGGATGGTTTTATGAACTGAGAAACAATGCCCAAGACTTAGGGAGAACAGTCTGAGATAAACAAATACAACATTCTGGGAGATTCAGTTGGTCACCAGGTCATAAACTACATTTTTTCCCAGCATTCCAAGAGGAAGACAGGTAAATGTCTCCTTCCTTTCAAGAGATGCCTGTTTAACTTTTTCCAGCTCCTCCAGTGCTCATCTGTGTACACAAGGACTTTTACCCTCTACAGCCTTGACACTTTGTGAGAGTCAGTCTTGAGAATATAGAGGCCACTAGGGATTGATATGGAATATAGACAGTGGAGTCTTTCCTCTCCTCACCAGTTCCAGTCTTGAGCACTTCCTGTTGCTGAGCTTCTTGTCCCTCTATTTGTCCTTTCCCCTCGGGGACTAAGAAGAGCCATTTGTCCCTTCCTAGGGTCCTATATTCTCCACGAGAATCTGTGGTGATATTTTATTTGTTCTCTAATAAACAAATTGCCTAGAGGTCAGAGGAAAAAGCCCACCACTATATTAAACATAGAGGCCAGGCATTGGTATCACATGCCTTTAATCCTAACATTCGGGAGGCAGAGATTCATCTGGATCTCTTTGAGTTCAAGGCTCACTGGGAACAGAGCCAGGTATGGTGGCACATGCCTTTAATCCCAGCACTAGTTAACCATAGAAGTCTGGAGGTCTGTCCAGACAGACAGGAAGTGATAGAGCTGGGATGCAAGAGGAAAGTGATTTAGCTGAGCCGAGAGGGGAAGTAAGATGGCAGGGCACAGAAAGGTATATAGGCATGAGAAAGTAGCTCTCTCTTGGGTGGAGGATTTCCTAGCAGTATGAATGTGGCTGGCATCTATCTGCTTCTCTGATCTTCCAGCTTTTACCCCTGTATGTGGCTCTGGGTTGTTGTTGTTGTTGTTGTTGTTGTTGTTGTTGTTGTTTTAATTTTTATAAAGAAGACCATTTAGCAATTCATCTTACACCTGGTGCCCCAACATTTGTGGCACAAATTCACAAAAAAAGCTGTTTGCCTGTGGCCTTATGGACCCCCACTCAAGCCTGACCTGCATGCAGCTGGAGTCTCCACACCATGTGAGCTGGAGTCCTTTTGGTTTTTTCTTTCCTGGTGGGTTGTGGGCTCTCTATGGATAGCCATCTCAGGCTGATTATACACTAAGTAGCTGCCTTGAAACCCACTTGGGCTTCTATTGTTCTTTGCTGAGTAGTCAACCTTGTATCTGAATTGTCATTGTCAGCAAATTTCATGAGTAAAGTAAGATTTCTTAAAAGGAGAAATTAGTTAAAAGAGAATTTTTTAACACTTTTACAATTGATGGAATTTAGTCTCTGGTAACACATTAGGAAGTCTAAAAATGGAACAATTAAATGAGAGGATAATTAATGTTGATGGGATTTACATAATGTCAATTATTAATATTATTTGTTTGGTCACTTTTGTTTTATCATTAAGAAGGTTGATTAATTTCAGTGCCAAGATAAAAATTTTAGAAAAACTTGTTAATATAAATCATAGAGAAATCCAAGCCCAGACAGAAGAATTTAAAGGTGAACCTATCTCAGCATTGAATTATATGGTTACCGAGAGACAGCCTAAGGTTTTCAAATTTCCAACCTTAATCTATTCTGTAGCCTTACAGGAACTGCCAAATGTTCAAGGCTGTGTACAAGTTAACTGGACTCCTGTGGGAAATGTTAGATTTGAGGAAATTTAAAGAAGCTATAATCTCATATGGTATGCATTCTCTATTTGTAAAGCAGGTGTTAAACTTGTGGTCAACTTGTAATAGAATTCTCTCTCAAGACTGGAAAGATTTGGTTACAGCAGTCCTAGAGGCTGGAACCCAGTTACAATGGAGAACCTGGTGGAAAGAGGAGGTGAAGACTATAGAACAACAATGTAGGGCTAGAGGTGCAGAAATTTCCCAACATCAACTTCTTGGAGAAGACAATTATACTGATATACAAAGACAATCTTTATATGATGGCCATACCCTAGTTCTACCATATAGAAGCCTTAAATGCTCGAGACAGAATTTAAAAAGTAGGAAAGAGCCAGGCGGTGGTAGCGCAGGCCTTTAATCCCAGCACTCAGGAGGCAGAGCCAGGCGGATCTCTGTGAGTTCAAGGCCAGCCTGGGCTACCAAGTGAGTTCCAGGAAAGGCGCAAAGCTACACAGAGAAACCCTGTCTCGAAAAACCAAAAAATAAATAAAAAAAATAAAAAATAAAAAGTAGGAAAGAAAATTGAGTGACTTATAAAAGTTGTACAGGGCCCAAAAGAAACTTTCACAGATTTCTTACAAAGGCTGTCTTCAGCAGTAAATAGAATGATACCAAATTCAGAAGCGAGGCAGATAATAATTGAATCTCTGGATTTTGAAAATGCTAATGCAGGATGCAAAAGTATAATAAGGTTGTTAAAGGCAAGATCAGCACCCTTGGAGGAATGGATCCAAGATACAATTAATATTGAATCTCATGACAATGATGATACTTGGATAGGAGAGGTGCTTTCCAGAGGTTTGAAGAAATATAATAATGTCAGATGCTTTAATTGCAGTAAACAAGGTCACCTAAAAAGGGACTGTAAACAGGGCATTCCTAGAAACAATGTTTCTTCAAGGAACAATGGCAACAGAAGCCCCTCCCTTCTGGATTATGTAGAAAGTGTGGTAAAGGCAAACAATGGACTAATGTAGATCAACAAGGGACATACAAGATAATCCTTTGTCTTTGCCATCAGGAAACTCCCTGAGGGGCCTTTCACAGACCCCCCTTGGAAAATTCAGTTCAGTCCTTTCCTGCCATCATAAAATAAACCCCTTCCCAGAGCAATTAAATAACCAAATGCCTATTGTAAAAAACCATACTGCTCAGAGTGATAGGACAACTAAAGCAGAGAGAACAGAAAATTCAGGAGCAACCATAAAGCATTTTTTGGAAAATATAAATGAACAAAGACCAAAATTAAAAATATGAATAAATGATATTCTCTTGGAAGGTCCTATAGACACAGGTGTGGATGTACCAATAATTGCACCAGAATCTTGGCATCCAAATTGTCCTATTCAGGATGTGAATGTTTAGCTGTTAGGGACTGGAACATGATCTCAACAGAGTGAGTGAAACATAGTGCAATATGGGTTGATTGTTTAGAGCCAGAAGGACATAGAGGAAAATTAAAGCCACATGTGGCTAATATAGCTATGAATTTATGAGGATGTGATTTGTTGCAACAATGGAATAACCAGATTAACATTCCTCTGACCTCAGAAAGAAACCATGAACTGACATATGTTTCTGAGAAAAATATTAGAAGGTATTATAAAGAACAGTCACCAACCATCCAGATTGTACAAGAACAGGGCACAGGAGCTGCTGATCTTTAATAGACTCCAACAGCTCTACCTTTAAAATAGTTAACAGACAAACCTGTATGGGTTCAGCAATGGCCTTTAACAACAGAGAAACTGCAGGCTTTAGAAGAGCTGGTACAAGAGCAATTAAATGCTCAGCATATTGAAGAATCAACCAGCCCTTAAAATTCTCCTGTATTTGTTATTAAAAACAAATCTGGTAAGTGGAGAATGGTAACAGACCTTAGAGCAATTAACAAAGTAATTCAGCCAATGGGCTTTCTACAATCTGGAATTCGTTTGCCTACTCTATTACCTAAAGGATGGCCTCTTATAGATACCGATTTAAAAGACTGTTTCTTTTAAATACCCTTACAAGAAAAAGACAGAGAAAGATTTGCCTTCATGATGCCTACTTTTAATAATTCTCAACTGTGGAATGACTCATGCCTAACAAGCTTAAGGCTCAGCCAAGTAAAAAAGATACTTTCTGAGAGCCAACCTGGGTCTGCCTAAGGGCCTTAGCAACAGCAGCTGAAACATGATCTGGAGATGACCTGGACCAATGAGAGACAGCCATGTCACACCAACAGATGCATATTCATCAGACCTCCCCCCAGGGAGGGGCCAAGGGTATATAAGGCTTGCCTCTAACTGAATAAACTGAGCTTGTTGTTTCGACCTTCTCCTGGAGCCTGTCTGTGTCATTGACTCTGTACCTACTTGGCCCCCTCCCCCAAAGGGAACAACAACAAAGGGCCCTGCAACATCTCGTGCCAAAACCCAGAAAATCTGGTACTTGAACAGGGTCTGATTGTCTCCCTTTAGTCATGTGTGGCACTGGTTGAACAGCCCCCTTGAGCAGTGTATTTTGGTGAGTAGGCCCCTCTATGTTGTGTGATTTCAGTCCCTTTAGCACGTCAATACTGGGAACCCCACTTTCTTCTTTTGTTTGTCTTGTCTGTGAGTCTGTCGGCATGGTAGGGTGGCACATACTTTTGTATAGGCTTGCCTAGTGTTTCCATTTAAAGGCTGGTCCCTCAGGAAACAGTCACTGTTGTTTATCCCACCTTCTAACACTATGAGAAATTTCTTCCCTCACCATATAGAGGCCCCTACTGGAGCCCTTGAGTCCCTCCTAACCAGCCAGGGGCTCTGGGCTACAACATCAGAAATAGAAAGGTTTTGGGTAGAGGCTGTGGAGCTTGCTCCATGGATCTCTTCAGAGAACATATGAGAACCTGATCTTTGGATAAGAGTTCTGTTCCTGGCCAGAAAAAGGAAAGTGGCCTCCAATTGTTTTTTTATGCCCATTCTGCTGACTATAATTGCTGGCCTAAAGTCATCCTCTACTGAAAAGGTCATTAAGGCCGACAAAAATATGGTGATGTTTTATTTGTACTGAAATGTGATTTGATTTGTATGTTAATAAATAAAGTTGCCTGGGGATCAGAACTAATAGTAAGCCATAGCAGAGCTGGGCATTCGTGGTGCATGCCTTTAATCCCAGCACTTGGTAGGCAGAGCTAGGTAGATCTCTGTGTGATCAAGGATACAGCCAGCATTGGAGACACACCTTTAATCTCAATACCAACCATAGAAGACCTGGAGGTGTGTATAGACAGGCAGTGACGAGGCAGTTATGCAGTTGGGTTTGCAACCAATAAGAAAGACAGAACAGAAAGTCTATATAAAGACAAACACACAGGAAGTAGGTCTCTCTTGGCTGAAGAGGATCGCTGAAGCAGGAAGTTTAAGGCTCTTAGCTCTGACCTCTTGGGCTTTTATCTTTACATTGGCCCTGTGTTTCTTATTTAATAAGACGGTTACTTCTACATTTAGCGCCCAACGTGACAAGAATCCATTAAAAACTGCTTAACTTGGCTTGGTGGCAGGAGCGGTTTCCTGCCTGGGAGGCCGGCTCCCTAGCTCCGGCCCGGATCCCTAGCTCCGGCCCAGGTCGGCTTGGTCTCAGGCTAGACTGACCGTAGCCCCAAGTGGTTAGCTGCAGCTGGAGCTACTTGCTTAAAGCCGGTGCTACAAACAACTCAGGCCTGCCCTGCCTGTAAAGCCAACGCACGTGGATGGAGCTTAAGGAAGCCAGAGCCAAGGCTTGACTCAGCTCAAGCGGGAACACGTGGCTGACTTAAGCTTTTAGCCAGAACTTGTGGCTACGCTTTCTTGTGCGCTCGCTCTCTCTCTCTCTCTCTCTCTCTCTCTCTCTCTCTCTCTCTCTCTCTTCACACCTCGGACACTAGGTGGCTGTTTTAAAATGCCCTGGATTTCTACTGTTCTATGCAGACTTAGTAAGTCAATTAAGATATCAGATATTTTAAAGGAAACTATTTAAAAGAGAAATTTTTTTCCACATTAAAAAAAATTGTTTTTATGTGTACATTGGAAGAAAATTGGGCTTTGTTTGAAATTTTAGGCAGTCTGATAATGGAACAACTATAAGAGAAGATTAATGTTGATCGAAATATGCAGTTTATTACTTTTCTTATCCTCATTTTACTATTTAAAAAGATAGTCAATTTAAGTGCCAGTATAATTTAGAAAAACCTGTTAAACCTGTAAAAATGAATGATAGAAAAATTCAAATTCAAACAGAATAAATTAACAGTGAAGTTGTTTCAAGTTTGGATCATAAGGTTACAGAAAGAAAGCCTGTTTTCACACAGTCACCCTTAATTTATCCAGTAGCCATACAGCAGTTGCCTAATCAAATGACTACACAAAATATTTGGGCTCCAATTGAAATGTTAGATTTACAAAGGTTTAAGGAGGCAATAGTATCTTATGGCATGCATTCCCCATATGTAAGGCAAATGTTAAACTCTTGGTCAACATATAATAGAATTGTACCACAGGACTGGCGGGAGCTGGCACAGGCTGTTCTTGAACCCAGTCAAAGGCTCCAGTAGCAAATGTGGTTCAAGGATGAGGCTAAAAACATAGAAAAACAATGGAGGGATAAAGGAATACATGTCTTCCAGGATCAGCTTATTGGAGAAGGCCAATATGCAGGTATACCCATGATGGCCATAACTTCTAGCAAATGAGTGATTACAGAATCAGCTTTTTCAGAACTCAAAGCAGTTGCCCATTGAAATCCTGAATAAGTATCAATGGTATGATGTACATATTTAAATTTTCCAAATTGTGCAAAGTGAAACACATCCATCTGCCAGATTTCATTTATCTGAGTACCCTTTGGGTTACATCCTGCTGGTAAAGGCATCTGATTGCAAAAGGAACAAGTAGGACATTTCCTTACAATTTCTTTGGCTTGTTGCCAGGTTATAAAAAAAATCCTTTTTTAAGCCTTTACTATTGACATGATTTTTTTTATGAAATTCTGAGGCCTCCAGCACATTTCCTATCAATACTTTATCAATCTCATCATTACCTTGTGCTAGAGGGCCTGGCAGACCATTATGGGATCGGATGTGAGTTATATATAAAGGATGATTCCTATTCCTGACTATACCTTATAACTCAATAAATAGTGAAGTTAATTCTGACTCATCAGGGATAAATTCTGCAGTCTCAATATGTAGTACCACTCTTTCAGCATACTGAGAGTAACTATGTTGAGAGGTTCTGAAAAATCCATTAATACCAACAGAGTAGCATACAATTCCGATTTTTAAACTGAATGATGAGGACTTTGGACTACTTTACTTAAATTTTCTGATTTGTAACCTGCCTTTCCTGGTTTGTTTGCATCTGTATAAAATGTACAAGCTCCAGATATGGGTGTTTCCCATATAACTTGAGGCAAAATCCAATCTGCTCTCTTTATAAGATCAATTCTATCGCTTTGGGGATATTTGCTGTTAACCTCTCAAAAAAATATTACTGCAAGCTCTTTGCCAAGGTTCACTTACTGCACATAATTTTTCATTGTCCTCCTTACTCAAAGGTATGACAATTTCTACTGGGTCTATTCCTGGTAATTGATGAAGTCTCAATTTTCCTTTCAAAATCAAGTCAGAGATTTTTTCCATATAAATTTTTAATCATTACTCTGTTTATTTGGTAATATATATATATATATATATATATATATATATATATATATCCATTCCAATACAATATCTTCTCTCTGCATTAAAATTCCTGTAGGAGAATGCCTAGAGGGTAAAATAACCAAAATGCAATCCAGTTTTGGGTTGATATGATCCATGTGTCCTTCCTGTACTTTCTTTTCTACCAAGGCCAATTCATTCTCAGCTTCAGGTGATAATTCTCTTGGACTATTTAAGTCCTTGTCACCTTATAAGTTTTTAAAAAAAATTATTCAGTTCATCATGTTTTACCCCAACAATAGTTCGTAGATGAGAAATGTCTCCGAAATGTCTCCAAATAATCCTTGAAAGTCATTAAGAGTCTGTAGTTGATCTCACCTAATTTGCACCTTTTGGGATCTAATTTTTTTGTAGACCTATTTTATATTCTAAATAATTAATAGAATCTCCTCTTAGTATCTTTTCAGGAGTAACTTGTAATACCCAGCAAGGCAAAATTTTCTTTACTTCTTCAAAAATTCTTTCTAAAGTATCTGCATTTGAGTCAGCTAGAAAAATATCATCCATATAGTGATAAATTATAGATTTAGGAAATTTTTTAGGTATCACTTCCAATGACTGTTGTACAAAATATTAGCACAGGGTTGGGCTATTCAACATTCCCTGTGGGAGAACCCTCCACTGAAATCTTGGGTTTATAACTGAATACCTCAGAGACTTGGGGAAACTGAGAGGTATAAGGAGACTTAGAGGAAGATTTTGAGGAGAGAACTTGAGGACAAGATGAAAGATGAGAAAGACCCAGCTAGGGAAGTACTAGATAAGTAAGGATGAAACGAGAAGGACCTAGATGAGGCAGAATTAAGATGAGAGAAATAAGATAGAACTTAGAAGGGACAGTAGATAAATATAGAGAGAAATCCGGCAAGAAAAAAGCTAGGCTTGAAAATAGAACTGTAGCTGTGTAGCCAGGATTTTATCCCAGATGAATAAAGTAGACAAAGAAAGAGCTTGGTTTCCTCAGATTCATTTCCCAAAAATAATGTTCACTGTTCATAGCTTCTCTTCTAGGCCCCTGGGAAGAATATTATTAAGATGGATCCTTAATAATATTTGAGAATAACCTCCTCTATTTTATTGGACCACCATAGCTTAAAGTTAGATTTCAACAACAAAAAATACAGAAAGCCTACAAACTCATGGAAACTGAATAATGCTCAACCAAATCACCAATGGGTCAAGGAGGAAATAAAGAAAGAATTAAAGACTTCCTAGAATTTAATGAAAATGAATGTACAACATACCTAAACTTATGGGACACTATGAAAACAGTGCTAAGAGGAAAATTCATAGCACTAAATGCCAACATAAAGAAGATGGAGAAATCTCACACTAATGATTTAACAGCACACCTGAAAGCTCTAGAACAAGAAGAAGCAAACTCACCCAGGAGGAAGAGATGCCAGCAAATAATCAAACTGAGGGCTGAAATCAATAAAATAGAAACAAAGAAAACAATACAAAGAATCAATGGAACAAAGAGTTTGTTCTTTGAGAAAATCAACAGGACAAGCCCTTGTCCAAACTAAAGGCAAAGAGAGAGCATCCAAATAAACAAAATCAGAAATGAAAAGGGATACATCACAACAAACAATAAGGAAATCCAGAAATCATTAGGTCATACTTCAAAAACCTCTACTCCACAACACTGGAAAATCTAAAAGAAATGAACAATTTTCTGGATAAGTACCATATACCAAAATTACATCAAGACCAGATAAACAATTTAAATAGACCTATAACCCTTAAGGAAAAAGAAACAGTCATTAAAATCGCCCAACCAAAAAAAGCCAAGGACCAGATGGTTTCAGGACAGAATTCTACAAGATTTTCAAAGAAGAGCTAATACCAATACTCTTTGAATTGTTCCACACAATAGAAACATAAGGAACATTGCCAAACTCTTCTTATGAGGCTACAGTTACCCTGATACCCAAAACACACAAACATGTAACAAAAAAAGAGAATTGCAGACCAATCTCCCTCATGAACATTGATGCAAAAATAATCAACAAAATAGTGGCAAATTAAATCCAAGAACACAGTAAAAAATTTATCCACCGTGATCAAGTAGGCTTCATTCCAGAGATGCAAGAATGGTTCAACATAAACAAACTGAAAGAAAAAAAACACATGATCATTTCATTAGATGCTCAAAAAGCCTTTGACAAAATCCAACACCCCTTCATGACAAAGGTCATGGGGAGATCAGGAATACATGGAACATTCCTAAGTATAATACAGGCAATTTGCAGCAAGCTGATAGGCAACATCAAATTAAATGGAGAGAAACTCAAAGTGATTCCACTAAAATCAGGAACAAGACAAGGATGTCCACTCTCCCCATATTTATTCAATAGAGTACTTGAAGTTCTAGCTAGAGCAATAAGACAACAAAAGGAGATCAAGGGGATACAAACAGGAAAGGAAGAAAACTTTCCCTATTTGCAGACGATATGATAGTATGCATGAGTGACCCTGAAATTTCTACCAGGAAACTCCTAAAGCTGATAAACACCTTCCCATCTTTCTGTGGGAAGATTGATTAGGTGAGTTGAAGTGTGAGGATCATGTCCTTTCCACCTCGCTGTATTTCTAGATTGGTTCTCCCTCTTCTTTCCAATCCCCAAATTCCATCAATTTCATCCAGGCAATCACATGATGCTATGGGAATATGAGACAGGGGGATAGTGATTTTGTTTGGTGAATATCCAGTGTTTCCATGGCTACATCTTTTCTCAGGGTCTCAGTTGTGGCAGCCATAAATAAATCGTCTCTTGTGGTTGTGATCTAAGTGACAGAAGGCCCAGGCTATTGACTCTCAATGGACCAGCTCCTCTGCACAGACCATGGTTTCTGCAGTGGGGTAGGAAGTCAAGGCAGACCCTGTAAGACTCCATTCCCCTCTGCTTGGTGACTATGAGGAACTCAGCCTTGACATTGCAGAAACTCTGTTGGAACTGCACTGCAATCTAAGACATGCCTCCTTCTCTGCCTCTACAGAGATCATATCTGCATATGTCCTGAGGGTTATCTCAGGCTCACCTTCACAAGTATAACCCTCCACTAATACCTTGCTTGTCTAAGCCCATCATGGACACATCCTGGAGGATGAAAACTAGTAAATTACCAGGTTTGAAATTTTGTACCAGAGCCCCCACACACACCCCGTCCTTTTCTCTCTCCCATTTTTATTTAGTAGCCATGTTACAGTGGTTTCACTTTTTGGATAACATGTGTCTCCCAACATCCGTTAAGTATCAATGCCATCCTCAACGCTTCACACCTTGTTGTGAGTATCTGGGGCTCAAATCTCACTACTCAAGAGTGATTATAATGCTAATGTTGACCCGGTGGTATGGTATTTATGATTTGGCTGGCCCTGTATTTGTATCTGGTTTCATTTACATTATGTGTCTGTCATATAGAAATTATTTCCATTCAGATGATGAAAAACTGGAGCTTAAAGTGGTTTTTAAAACTACTTAAATCTGTATGGTTAATCAGAGATAGACCTGGCTACCTGGCTTCAAGGCTAACACTAGTGGTAGGAATAATTGCAGTTAACATTTTTTTCTTCCTGTTTGTATGGTATTTGCCAAAAAAGGTTACTTGATTATTATATTAAGTCTTTAAAAACTATTATGAGGCAGGTGAAGTATGTGATATAATCTAACATCCTAGAATCAGAGGCTGCGGCAGGAGGATTGTAAATTTGAGGCAAGTCGCATTATATAATGAGACCCTTGCCCCCCTAAAAGTTCTCCCAAGCTAGTGGAAGGAGAAAACTAAAGATGAGGATGAAGAGAAACAAAACAGAGACTAGAGTAACTGCAAAGAAAGCTGATGCACCAAAAGTTGGTTCTTCAAAAATGATTAACAACATTAGCAACCTTTTCCAAGATTAACTTTGAAAAAAGGAGATGGCTATTACTAAAATTTGAGACCTCACCATCCATTCTCAAGAATATGAAGAATTTCGAGAGTACTCAGTAGTTATATGCTAACTGTTGAGTGGCCTAGATGCAATGGACAAATACCTACAAACCTGGATTCTTTAGAGATGGAATTGTGAAAGAAACAAAATCGAATAGCTGTATAACCAATAAGATTGAATCAATAAAAATTTGACAAAATTTCAGCCTTTGAAGATAAAAACACTGAAACGAGAGAAGTCCAGCTTACTGTAACAAAGGCCACACATAGAAATCCACAGACAACATTATATTAAATGGGGAGACTGACTCTCTAAGATCAGGAAGAACACAGGATGCTGCTGTGACCACTTCTATAAAAGAGACTCTTAGGAATGCTACACAGAGCCATTAGGCTATAAAATGAAATGAAGGTGCCCAATTATGAGGTACTAAAGATATCTGTAGATGACAGGAACTTGTTCATAGAAAATCCTTAACATTCTACAGAAAGTTCTCAGAACGAAATGAGCAAAACTAGGAAAATTGTTGGCTAATGAAAAGAACATGCCCAAGTGAGCTGTATTTCTGTATACTAATATTGACCATGAAATATTAGATTTTCGTTTTTCCTGGCAGTAGTAGAGCTTCAACCTAGGGCCTTGTGCATGCCTGGCAAGGGTTTAGCCCCTGAGCAAAAGTCCCAGACTTAACGGTGAACAATTGGAAAGGAAATGAAGAAAGTATTTATTTATGAGAGCACCAAAAAGAATAAAATACTTAGAATTAACTCCACCAAAGAGATAAAAGACTTGCACTCAGCAAACTCCCAAATAAGAGATGATGAAAGAAGACAAGAAATGATAGCCATTGGGGTTGATGTGTTGGAAGAATTAATCTCATTATTACCATTGTTCTGAAGTACTGGGATTGAACCCAGGGCTTTGTGCACAGTACTCTAAGCTCTGCCTTCTAATTTGTATTTAGAAACAGAATGTCACTAAATTAATCAGGCTGGCCTTGAATTGGCTGTGGTAGGCACTCTTAGAACTTTGGTACTCCTGCCTCAGTCTTGGGTGGCTGAAATTACTGGCATGAGTCAGCTTGTCTAAAAGACTTTTTTAAAAAATAGATGACAGTATCCCTGAATGTTGTCTATCAGTTATATACACATCAGATCAAAACCCCAATGGCATTTTGGACAGAAATAGAAAAGTCCATTCTAGCTGTCCTGAACTCACTATACAGATCAAGCTGGCCTCAGTCTCCAAGAGATCCACCTGTCTCTGCTCCCAAGAGCTGGGATTAGAGGCAAGCAACCACATACCTGGCTTTAAAAGTATCTTGAAAAAGAAAAAGGAATAAAATTGCAGGACATCCTATATGATTTCACAATTTTTGTACAAAGCTGCAACAATCAAAATAGTCTACTGCTGACATAAAGGCAGACATACAGATCAGTGAAAAAGAATCGGAAAGCCCAGAATTGCTCATGCACACTCGCCATGATTAAATTAAAGACTAGTTGATACACTCAATATGTGTGTTTATGGGGCACAGTTTTGCATATATATTATAATGTGTGTCAGATCTGAGCAGTAAGCATATCCACCATTTCATCTGTCACTTTTTCTGTTTGTTACAAACGTTCGTTGCTGGCTCTTTTGAATTACTTGGTGAGAAACAGAGTTGCCCTATTGAGTTACAGAACTTGGAAGGCATTCTTGCTGTCCATCTGACCCTTTGTGACCAGATGAGTTTTGATCAGGCTGCTAAGATTGTTCAAGGATGAAGGAATAATCAGTTAAACAAGGGATGTTGGGAAAATGGGATATCCAGGTAAAAGAATGAAGTTAAGCCTTCATCTAACAACATATAAAAATCAACTCTAAATGGATCAAAGACCTAAAATGGATCAGAGCTGAAAGTCATCAGACTTTTAGGAGACAGGATGAAAGCATCTTGACATTGGATTTCGAATGATGTCTTTGTTATGATGCCAGATGCATCATATGGGCCTTTTGGCTGCATATATGTCTCTGCAAACATGCATGTTTGGTACCTGAGGAGGACAGAAGAGGGTGTTGAATTCCTTGGAACTTAGTTACAGACAGGAATAACCTCCCATGTGGGTGCTTGGAATTGAACCCCTGTCCTTTGGAAGAGCTGCTAGGGCTCTTAACTATTGAACTATCTCTCCAGTCCTATATATATAAATATATATATATACATATATATATGTATATGTATATATATTTGGTTTATAGAACTGGAGAGGTAGCTCAATTGTTACACATCAAACACACATACTACTACTACTACTACTACTACTACTACTACTACTACTACACACCACAAATAAACAGTTATCAGAAAAAAAAGTCTTGTGCAAGGAGGTCATGCTGCAAATGTGAGCATGAGGATAAGAAACTCAATATAATGGCCAACAAGATGGCTCAGTTGGTCAGAATGCCTGCCGTACTTCCCCCCCGGTACCTACCCCCAACTGCCACAAAGAAAAAAAATGCACAAGAGATGACCGGCCACACTATTGGAGGCCCATGAACTGTAGACTAATGGCTATGGAACCCCTATGGGACTGGACTAGGCCCTGTGAATACAGAAGACAGTCGTTTGGCTCGAACTGTTTGGGTGGTACCCGGGCAGGGAGATCGGGATCCATCCCTGGGGCATGGGCAGGCTTTTGGGTTGCGGTGCCTGTGGAGTGATGCCTTGTGCAGCCTTGGTACAGTGGGAAGGGGCTTGGACCTGCCTAGGCTCAGTGTGCCGGGCTCTGCTGACTCCCCATGGGAGTCCTTGATTTGGGGGATGTGCTGGGAGGGGGGAGAAGGGAGGAGGTGGGTTCTGTGGGTGGTATGTAGAGTGAGCAGAAAATTTCTTAATAAAGAAAAATGAAAAAAAGAAAAGGAAAAAGAAAAAATGCATAAGCAAATGTGGGCCAGTGAAATGGCTGTAGTGGGTAGCCATTACAGCTTTGATCTGGAAGTTGCAACCCCCATTGAGGCTTCGGTAACTATCACGCCTACAAGGCGGGGCCAAGAGAGGGCCCTGAAGACCCAAGATCTGGATGGACCAGCTCTCTCTGTTCCTGGACCCTGGACAGTGGAGGTTGACTGAGCAGAGCTCCAGAGAACACCACTGGATTGTGATACACCTTCCCCAGACCCTGCGACCTACCTATCCCTTCATTTGTAAGTTACACCACTAATAAACTTTCCTTTTAACTACGTAGAATGGCCTTAATAATTTCACCAATAAATAGCTTAGCAGATAATAGGCTTGCTCACCCACCTGAGTTCAATCCCCTGTCCATGGAGAAGTAGCTCCCACAAATTGTCCTCTGACATCCGCACACTAGGTGTGGAAGGACATATAGAGTAACATGAATATGTTACTAGGGTTGACTGTGTGTCTGACTCAGACCCTAAACTCTTAATCACATTGCATTTCTATTTGATATATTGACATCTATTGTTGTTAATATTGACCGGGTCTCACAATGTAATCTGGGTTGGCCTTGTACTTCTTTTTTTTTAATTAAGAGATTTTTCTATTCCTTTTACACACCAACCACAGATTACCCTGTCCTCCTTCCTCCCGCCCCCTAGCCTTCCTCCTCATAAGAACCCCAATTTCCACCTTCTCCAAAGCAAGGTCTCCCATGGGGAGTAAGCAGAGCCTGGTACATTCAGTTGAGTAGCCTTGTACTTCTATGCCTCCTGCTTCATGCTCTCTCTCTTTTGAGACAGGGTCTCATTATGTAGCTCTGGCTAACCTGAAACTGATTACAAAGACCAGGGTGGTTGGGAACTCATAGAGATCCAACTGACTCTGCCTCTGGTGTGTGGGGGGTTAAAGGCATGCAGCACTGTGCTCACCTTGCTTGGTGTGTTATCATGACATTAACATGCATCCATCACCAAGCTGGCTGTATTTGTATCTTGAATCATTTTTTTCTCCGTGTGACTTTGACCCAGTCTGTACTCTGTTGATAAAGAAACTGCCCCCATCCCCAACGCTATGGAGTAAGAATGGAGCAGAGATCACTCACCTATTATGTTCAGAGTGATGCGGTCACTCCTCTTGTTAACGAATCCCTTGGTTACCTCACACTGATAGTCCCCTGAATCCTCACTCCTGGCAGGGTCTATTTGGAGGGTGCTGTTGTTCAGGGACAGCCTCATCCTATTTGTGATTCTTAGACACTGAGTGTTGAAGAGCCAATGGATGGAGATCCCAGTGCCATTTGACAAGCAGGTCAGAAATATAGACATCAGGTCTTGGACTGAGGTGTTGGTGACTTGGATGGAGGGTGGAGTCACTGGATCTGTGGATAAATAGTTGAGGGGAACAGCTCAGAGTCCTTCACCCTCAGAAATCTCATCCAACTCACAGGGCCCATAGAATGAAGTGGCATGCAAGATCACATGTTTGGGTTCAAGATATGTTCTGTAAGGAGAGATCTGAATCTTACTCCTACCAAGATCACCCATAGTGACCCTAACAGGGTATTTGTGTAGATTCCACACTATGTGCCTCTTCAGCCCACATGTCCAGAAATCTCATGGTTGGGGGTATATATTTCCCAATGATTTTTGTGGAAATTCTTGCTCACACTTTCTGTGAGTGTGAACAGTCAGGTCCCTCTTTTATGAAATAGCCCAACTGAATCACCAATGAGTCAAGGAAGAAATAAAGAAATTAAAGATTTCCTAGAATCCAATGAAAACGAATGTACAACATACCGAAACTTATGGGACACTATGAAAGCAGTGCTAAGAGGAAAATTCATAGCTCTAAATTCCCACATAAAGAAGAAATCTCACACTAGTGACTTAACAGCACACCTGAAAGCCCTAGGACAAGAAGCAAACTCACCCAGGAGAAACACACGCCAGGAAATTATCAAATTGAGGGCTGAAATCAAAGAATCAGTGAAACAAAGAGTATGTTCTTTGAGAAAATCACAAGATAGACAAGCCCTTATACAGACTAACCAAAAGGCAGAGAGAGAGAGAGGAGAGAGAGAGAGAGAGAGAGAGAGAGAGAGAGAGAGAGAGAGAGAGAGAGAGCATCCAAATTAACAAAATCAGAAATGAAAAGGAAGACATAACAACAGACAACAAGGAAATCCAGAGAATCATCAGGTCATACTTCAAAAACCTAAACTCCACAAAATTGGAAAATCTTAAAGAAATGGTTGATTTTCCGGATAGGTACCACATACCAAAGTTGAATAAGACCAGATAAACTATTTAAATAGACCAATAAACCCTAAGAAAATAGAAACAGTCATTAAAAGTCTCCCAACCAAAAAAAGCCAAGAACCAGATGGTTTCAGTGCAGAATTCTACCAGACTTTCAAAGAAGAGCTAATACCAATACTCTTCAAATTCTTCCACACAATAGAAACATAAGGAACATTACCAAACTCTTTTTATGAGGCTACAGTCACCCTGATATCCAAACCACACAAAGATGCAACAAAGACAGGAATTACAGACCAATCTCCCTCATGAACATTGATGCAAAAATACTCAATAAAATAACTGAATCCAGGAACACATCAAAAAACGTATCCACCATTACCAAGTAGGCTTAGTCCCAGGGGTGCAAGGATGGTTCAACATATGAAAATCAGTCAATGTAATACACCATATAAACAAACTGAACGAAAAAAACACATGATCATCTCATTGGATGCTGAAAAAGCCTTTGACAAAATCCAACACCCCTTCATGATAAAGGACTTAGAGAGATCAGGAATACAGGGAACATACCTAAACATAATAAAGGCAATTTATAGCAATACAACAGCCAACATCAAGTTAAATGGAGAGAAACTCAAAGCAATTCCACTAAAATCAGGAATAAGACAAGGCTGTCCACTCTCCCCATACTTATTCAACATAGTACTTGAAGTTCTAGCTAGAGTAATAAAACAACAAAAGGAGATCAAGGGGATACAAATTGGAATGGAAGAAGTCAAACTTTCACTATTTGCAGATGATATGATAGTATATATTAATGACCCTAAAAATTCTACCAGGAAACACCTACAACTGATAAATTCCTTCAGTAAGGTGGCAGGATACAATATTAACTCAAAAAAAAATCAGTAGCTCCCTATATCGAAATGATAAATGTGCTGAGAAAGAAATCAGAGAAACATCACACTTTACAATAGCCACAAATGATATAAAGTACCATTGGAGTAACTCTAATCAAGTGAAAGACCTGTATGATAAGAACTTTAAATCCCTGAAGAAAGAAATCAAAGAAGATATCAGAAAATGGAAAGATCTCCCATGCTTATGGACAGGAAGAATTAACATAGTAAAAATTGCAATCTTACCAAAAACAATCTACAGATTCAATGCAATTTCCATCAAAATCCCAACACAATTCTTCACAGATCTGGAAAGAACAATACTCAACTTTATATTGAAAAACAAAAAACCTAGGATAGCTAAAAGAATCCTGTACAATAAAACAGCCTCTGGAGGCATCATGATCCCTGACCTCCAGCTCTACTATAGAGCTATAGTAATAAAAACAACTTGGTACTGTCATAAAAACTGACACATGGAGCAATGAAATCAAATTGAAGACCCTAAAATTAATCCACACACCTATGAACATATGACTTTTGACAAAGAAGTCAAAACTATACAATGGAAAAAAGAAAGCAACTTCCACAAATGGTGCTGGCATAACTGGATGTCAACATGCAGAAGATTGCAAATAGATCCATGCACAAAACTCAAGTCCAAGTGGATCAAAGACCTCAACATAAATCCAGTTACACTGAACTTGATGGAAGAGAAAGTAGGAAGTAGTCTTAGACTCACTGGCACAGGAGATTACTTCCTAAATATAATACCAGTAGCACAGACTCTGAGAGCAACAATGAATAAATGAGACCTCCTGAAACTGAGAAGCTTTTGTAGAGCAAAAGACACAGTCAAGAAGACAAAATGACAGGCTACAGAATGGGAAAAGATCTTCACCAACCCTACATCTGACAGAGGGCTGATATCCCAAATATATAAAGAATTCAAAGAGCTAGACATCAAAATACTGAACAATCCAATTAAGAATGGGCTATAGAGCTAAACAGAGAATTCTCAATAGAAGAAGCTCAAATGGCTAAAAGACATTTAAGGAATTGCTCAACATCCTTAGTCATCGGGGAAATGCAAATCAAAATGACTCTGAAATACCATCTTACACCTGTCAGAATGGCTAAGATCAAAAACACTGAAGACAGCTTATGTTGGAGAGGATGTGGAGCAAGGGGAACACTCCTCCACTGTTGGGAACGCAAACTTGTACAGCCACTCTGGAAATCAATATGGCGGTTTCTCAGAAAATTGGGAATCAATCTTCCTCAAGACCCAGCTATACCACTCTTGGGCAAATATCCAAGGAATGCTCAATCTTACCACAAGAACACATGCTCAACTATGTTCATAGCAGCATTATTCATAATAACAAGAACCTGGAAACAGCCTAGATGCCCCTCAACTGAAGAATGAATAAAGAAAATGTAGCACATATACACAATGGAGTAAAAAAACAATGATATCATAAAATTTGCAGGCAAATGGATGGAACTTGTAAATATCACCCTAAGTGATATTTTCACCTGGACTCAGAAGGACAAACATAGTATGTACTCACTCATAAGTAGATACTAGATGAAAGGCAAAGGATAACCAGACTACAACCCACAGCTCCAGAGAAGCTAGCTAACAAGGAGGGACCCTAAGAGAGACACACAGATAGCCCAGCAAAGAAGAAATAGATGGAATCTACTGTCAGTCTGACCGACAGGTAGGGTGGCAGCAGGACCGGTCCAGCCAGTCTCTCCCTGGGGCTGAGCAGGATGATGAGTGTCAACAGCCCAGACCCCCCCATTCCACCAGAGAGAAACACACTGGACTGGGAGTCTTGTTGAAGCAGAAACTCTTGCTTTATTGCATCAGGAGTGAATAGGTTGGGGTCACAGGGGGGATGGGGTGAGGATAGTGGGCCAATGAGATGATGTCATTTCAGCAGTTACTAGGCAGAGACGATTCTAGGTTGAGTATTGCTGAGTCACTCTTGTGTGGAAGTCATGTCCCAGGACAGGTCGCCAAACTTGAGCTAGGCCCAGAAAGTTACACTGGGCCTCACACCTGGGCCTTATGGGACCCACCACCTCCCCCTTTTGTTTTTTTAAGACTTGGCCCCTGTCTTAGGTCATCCCCCACTTGGAGATCTTACCTGTCATTGAGTACCATGTACAGTAAATTGGGGGGGGGGGTTGCTCCATGACCTTCTTAGGTCGTCTCAGCCTGCCTGAGAGCTTGCCTATCATTGGTCAAGTGAAGAGCAGAAGAAGGGCGCTCATAGGAGGATACCCAGCCATGGGAGGTACCAGATTTCTGAGTGGTCAATCTTTGTTGGCATATCTCAACCTGATTTATCTTAATTGCCTCTAACCTCTGGTGGATAAATTGTGTGAACTTATTGAATACACAAGGCCCAATGGTGAGAAGGGGAATACAGAGAAGAAAGGGTTCAAGAAGGGGAAGTAGCTAAAGTAAGAATCCATGAAGGCCTGTCCACCAGAGTGGCCAAAACAGGGTTCAGATCCCCACTGGGTGCCTTCCAAGGCAGAACCAAAAGTACCCCAATGGCCAATGCCATTTTTGGTGGCAATCCAGTAGGTCTTATTATCAGTCTTTTTAATGAATTCATGCACCTTGGTGTAGCAGGTGGCATGCATGGATCAGTAAAAGGAGGTGCAGGGGCAGAGTCCAGGTTTGCCATTTACCATGGGTATGATTTTAGGCTTCAGCACACTTACCCACTTGTTGGACCCAGAAACCTAGGACCCAGAGGTATCAATGAAATTATGGGCAATTTTAGCACCACAATCTGACTGACTGATGGGAGACCCGCTTATGTATGAAATTTCAAATGTTCCCCCATTGCAGTCACAGGGCCTCCCCATCATCTTGTTTAGGATGGCTCTGGCATCATGTGGGTTACCAAATCCTCCATCATTGGGCTGGGCAATTAACACAGCATCAGGACAAGCAGCAGCATCTGCATCTTTAGTCGTTTCTGAGGAAGAAGCAAAAAGACTATCCTCTAGGGTGGAACACTCCCTGGAGCCATCATTATCATTGTCCCCTTTTGGGGGTAAATATTTGAGGTCTCTGGCCAGTACCCAGATGGGTCTCTTTTCATTTTGAGAAAAGACACATCTAAACCCTCTTCCTGCAGTGAGGAGTGGGTCTGCCTTCTCCAGGCCCCAGTTAAGGGGTCCCTCCACTTGACCCAGATGATACTGTAGGTAACAGATGAGGACCAATGTTTTTGAAAAGAAGGCAAATATTTATCTTCCTTAGAAAAATTTAAAATATTTAAGGTTAATAATGCCTTTCTTAGTTGATCATGTGGGGGTAGAGATTCCAACTTTTGTTTTTGTAATTGGGACTTAAGTGTTTGGTTGAATCTTTCCACGATGGCCTGACCCCTAGGATTATAGGAGATGCCAGCAGAATGAGAAATTTTCCAGGTGTGTAGAAAATTTATAAAGGCTTTGCCAATAAAGTATGGGTCATTATCTGTTTTGATTTGGCTAGGTAAACCAAGGGTAGCAAAGCATTGAAGCGTATGGCTAATTGCATGTTTGGATTTTTCCCCCGGCATGGGCTGATGCCCAACAGGCACGGGAGAAAGTATCTACAGAAAGAAAAACATATTTAAGTTTTCCAAATGGAGAATAATGTGTGACATCAATCTGCCAAAGATGATTGGGGCAAAACCCTCGGGGATTACTCCCCATCTTTTGGAGGGGAGGGATCTGAAGAAAGGACTGACAAGACTTACAGGTCTGGACAATTTTTTTGAGATCTTTAACCAGTGCCTGAGGAAACTCATGTTTTAGGCCTCTCCAATTAACATGAGTAAGTAGGTGGAAATCTGTGGCCTCAGTAACAGTAGTACATTGAGGCATAGAAGCCAGATGGTCAGCCAGCTGATTTCCTTTGGAAAGAAGTCCCAACAAATTTTGGTGGCCTCTAATGTGTTGCAAATAAATGGGATTGAGTCTCTGTTTAAGTAGGGAGCAAGCCTGAATCATAAGAAGAGAAATGGGGTTGGAATCTAATTTAGTATGGGCTTCAACCAGGTTTGGCAAAAGATTTACAACATAAAGGCTCTCAGAGAATAGATTAAATGACTCTGATATGGAATCTAGCACCATAACAACAGCAAAAAGTTCCTTAAACTGTGCAGAACCTTGTGGGAGATTGTTTTTATAGGTATAGGTTTTTCTTCTCATCCAAGGGGTGGGAACATAACTAGGGAAGCCACCAAATGTCCCCCGTCAGTAAACACTGTAAGAAAATTGGGGTTTGGGTGGGGCAGAAAAGTTCTAGGGGGCCTCCATTGCAGATGGGAGAAGGAACTTATCCATTTATAAGGGCCATGATGACAATCAACCTTCCCCAGAAACCCCTCAAGGACTATGGCAATTTTGCTATTATTTTTTTGAAGCCAGGTAAAGTTAGTAATTTTAAGTGGAACAATAACAGAATGAGGTTTTGTGCCAAATATCCTGACAGAAATACCCCTACCCTTAATACCATTAATAATGCAATCAGCTACCTGGTTGGTCAGGAAGTAAACCCAGGGGGCTCCACCCACCGAGAGGTAAACCCAATGAATGGTTTCTCCCTCTTGTGCTAACAGCACAGTGCATAAGGTTTCCCCCAGGAAAAATACACAGGGAGACAGGCAGGTCAGGGTCGAATCTCCTTAGGGCCGCTGTATCAATGACTTGTTGAACCTGTTGTAAGATTTGTAAATGGTGGGAGGATAAGGTAATCTGGGATGAAAGGTCAAGGCCCTTAAGGAGTTCATTTAAAGGGGTTAACTGCTCTGTGGGCACAGAGATCCACGGCCTCAGCCAATTTATCTCTCCCAGCATCTTTTGAAGCTGAATTAAGGTATAGGTTTCTTGAATAAGTAACTGGTGTTTAGCTGGGAAAACTGTATCAAGGGACAGGAGAGTGCCCAGAATTTTTTTTTTTCTTTCGAGACAGGGTTTCTCTGTGTAGCTTTGCACCTTTCCTGGGACTCACTTGGTAGCCCAGGCTGGCCTCGAACTCACAGAGATCCACCTGGCTCTGCCTCCCGAGTGCTGGGATTAAAGGCATGCGCCACCACCGCCCAGCCGAGTGCCCAGAATTTTAAAGGGGGAAATGGACTGTACTTTATCTGGAGCCACCCTAAAATTATGATATTTCAAGATGGTAAGGCAATTAGTGGTGAGGTCCTGAAGGCCCATCAAAGTGGGGCTTCCTAGAATAATATCATCCATGTAAATATAAAATAAAACGTCAGACATCTCATTAGGGAGAAAAAAATATGTGACATAAAGTACTGACACATAGGGGGGCTGTTAGCCATCCCCTGGGGCAGAACAGTCCACTCAAACCTTAAGTCTGGGCCCCAGAAGTTGCTAGAGGACAGGGAGAATGCAAACTTCTCCATATCATCTGGATGTAATGGAATGGAGAAAATACAATCCTTAATATCAATAATAGTCAGATAATATGTATTAGGGATGTCAGGTACCCAGGGAAGTCCCCTTTGGGGGGTCCCAAATGGGATCTTTTTTTATTGATTTTTCTTAAGTCATGCAGGAATCTCCAGGAACCATTAGCCTTTTTTATAACAAAAACGGGAGAGTTCCAGGGGCTGGTGGATGGCTGAACATGCCCCAAGGACAATTGTTTAACCAGAGCATCAAGCTGTTGTAATTTAAAGAATGGTAGAGGCCACTGCTCAACCCAAACAGGTTCCCCAGGTGTCCACTGAATCTTTGGTACCAGGGGAGAGCAGTGGCTTTTAGAATTGGGGGTGAACCTGGGAAGTTCTGAGCTTCTCAAAATAGGGATCATCCCTATAATTGGGGTGTGTTTCCTGCCCCTCCTCAAAGTGCTGTTGGTACTCTTCAGTGTCAAGCACGTCCTGATAAGGGACCTTATGGTCTGTGATGATAAAGGCCTCAGCTTCCCCAAAGATGTCCTGGCCAAGAAGGTTGTCAGTTACACCAGGAATCACAGGGGGTGCACCTCCCCATAATTACCATCGGGGTCGGTCCAGGACAACCAATTAGCTGTCTCCTATGACACAGAATGCCTCCCCCAATGCCAAGCATGTGGGATCCGGAAACCAACTGCCAGGAGGGGACTTCCTCCTTTCGGATGCATCCCCAGTGTCTATGATAAAATTAAAGGTTTTTCCTTCAATGGTTAGGGTCATCTTGGGCCTTAATATGGGCACCAAGGGTATGGTTCAGTGGGCTTTGACCATCTCTTTCCCCTTATTTAACAGGGCTGGGGATCACCCCTGGGAGGTGCCCCTTGGAAGTTGAATTTAGATCTATAGTCTTTTGCCCCAGTGGAACCCCTTCTTACACCTGGGGCATGGGGTGTGGGGCAGGCCCGATTGGGGAGGAACCATGGAGGTGCCTTTAGCATGGTTAGGACACTCTCTTTTAAAATGGCCTTCCTCCCCTCCACCAAAGCAGGACCATTTTCCTCCCATGGAGACTTGCTAGAGGGCACTGATTAAGGTTGTAATCTGTTCCCGATTAGCTGCCTGCATGGCTACTGCCATGGTTTGGACCGGGTGAGTAGAGCCAACATCTCAGGAGGCCACAATCCATTTGCTAATTTCCTGATCACTTAATCCAGCACAGGCAAGCTTATGATCAGTGTTCATGCATCCAATACCAACATTTTAACAAATTTATTCCTCAGCTCCTTGGGAAGAAACCTTTCTGGAAACTCTTAGTGACCCTTTCAACAAATGTCACTAAGTCATTGCTGATCTCTGATGGACCCCGGATATAGGAGCCTACATGGGGCCTTCATCCAATATTTTCCAAGCAGCTATCCCAAGTGCCCTAACTTGATCTTGATGGGGGCAGGAATGGCAGCCTGCTGGAGGCCAATGGAGTACTGGTCGGAGGTACCGGACAGCATCCCAAAGGTGATAGGAATTTGAGGGTTGGCTGCTTGATTTCTCTCTGCCTGGACCCTGCACTCCTCTAGATAGAAGGCATCCCATTTCAAGTAGAGAGGTCCAGGGAGGACTGCTTTGGCAAGGGGCTTCCAATCCCAAGTGGTCAAGGCTTGATAAGCCAGACCCAGAAGGACAGTCTCAGCCCAAGGGGAATTTGGCCCGTCCTCTGAAACAGCCTTTTTAAGGTCCTTAAGGTCCTGAGCCTCCCAGGGATACCAGGCAAGTGGGCGATTGCCGCCAGGGTTAATATTAACAGGAAAGATGCCAGTCACATCTCCTGGGGCCGCACCCCACCCAGAGTAGGGCAAATTTGGGGGAATGGAATTCAGGACAGAGGGGGTGAGGAATGGATTGGTAGGGAGAGAGGATGTTGAGAGGCCCTTTGAAGACCAGAGGCACCATCAAAGGGATCAAGAAATGGATACAATGAGCCAGATGAGCCAGGCTGACTCAGGGTTTTGGGTTGGGTGTGGCCTGAATTTTTATGTCTCTTTCCTCCCTGGGCTGTTTCCTCTCCTTGAGGTCTCCCTATAGGCTCCTACTCCTTGTAGGGCTCTGGACTTATGTCTCCCTTCTTAGAGTTTTCCGAGGTAGCCACTGGCCTTTTCTCCTTAATGGACCTTGATGGAAAGCAGCCTTTTAAGGCAGTAACAATTGGGATAGCTCCCAGTGGAGGAATCTCTCCTCTGTCAACCCAGGCCCTGTGAATCAGGGTTTCTATTCTATCCCAGGTGTCCCAATTGAAAAGATGGCCATCAGGCAATCATGGGGAGATCTTAATGAGGTAAGTCCATGTCTGGAATGCCTGACTATCAGAAAGGTTGAGACCCCTGCTCTTTAGCAGTATTTGTAGGGACTCTAAGGCAGGATTTAGTTTAGAAGACTGTCCTATATCTTATGGGGGTACACTCACCCGCAGACTGATTGGCCTATCATCGTTCTTCCATTCCTCACATGGGGCATCAGTCTGTCTGTCTGACTGACAGGTAGGGCAGAAGCAGGACCAGTCCAGCCGGTCTCTCCCTGGGGCTGAGCAGGATGATGAGTGTCAATGGCCCATACCCCCCCCCATTTCACCAGAGAGAAACACACTGGACTGGGAGTCTTGTCGAAGCAGGACCTCACTTTATTGCATCAGGAATGAACTTATATAGGTTGGGGTGACAGGGGGGATAGGGTATGGATAGCGGGCCAATGAGATGATGCCATCTCAGCAGTTACTAGGCAGAAGCGATTCTAGGTCAGGTAGTGCTGAGTCACTCTTGTGCGGAAGTCATGTCCCAGGACAGGTCACCAAACTTGAGCTAGGCCCAGGAAGTTACACTGGGCTCACACCTGGGCCTTATGGGGCCCAGCAATCTACAGGAGCAAACTGGGAGTGAAGGGGGTAATGGACAGCTAAGAATGGGGGATGAGACCATAAGGAAATGGGAGGGTCAAGCTGGGATAGGGACAGAGCAGGACAGCAGGGAAAGAGATACTGTGACAAATGAAGACATCATGGGAATATGAAGAGGTAGGGTGTCAGGGAATCTCTCAGGAATCCACGAGGATGACCCCACTTTGGACTAATGGCAATGATCAAGAGAGCTTTCTGGACTGGTCTACTCTGGTGACTGGTCTAGGGAATACCCTAACTGTCATCATAGAGCCTTCATTCAGGCACTGAGGGAAGCATATGCAGAGATCCACAGCCAGGCACCAGGCTGAGCTCCGGGAATCCAATCAATGAGAAAGAGGAGGGATTCTGTGGGCAGGGGACATCGAGTTCATGATGGAAAAACATGTAGAGATGACCAGCCACACTAGTGGAAACCCATGAACTGTGGACTAATAGCTATGGAGCCCCCATAGAACTAAACTAGGCCCTCCGGATACAGGAGATAGTTGTTAAGCTCGAACTATTAAGGCGGCACCAAGGCAAGGGGATTGGAATCCATCCCTGGTACATGGACAGGCTTTTTGGAGCCCAGTGCCTACAGTGTGATACCTTGCACAGCCTTGGTGCAATGAGGAGGGGCTTGGAACTGCCTCAGCTGAGCGTGGCAGGCTCTGCTGACTCCCCATGGGAGATCTTGATTTGGAAAATGTGGGGATGGGGGGGTGGGAGCAAAGGCTGGGGGGTGGGAAGAGGGAAGAGGTGGGATCTGTGGTTGGTACGTAAAGCGAATAGAAAATTTCTCAATAAAACAATGAAAAAAAAAAGCATTGGCAAACTGACTCCAAGAACACATCAAAAACATTATCCACCATGATCAAGTAAGCTTTATCCCAGAGATCTAAGGATGGTTCAACATGCAAAAGTCTGTCAATGTAAAAAAAACATATGATCATCTCATTAGATGCTGAGAGGCCTTTGACAAAATCCAACACCCCTTTATGATAAAGGTTCTAGAGAAATCAGGAATACAGGGAACATACCTAAACATAATAAAGGCAATTTACAGCAAGCCAACAGCCAACATCAAATTAAATGGAGAGAAACTCAAAGCGATTCCACTAAAATCAGGAACAAGACAAGGCTGTCTGCTCTCCCCATATTTATTATATATAGTACTTGAAGTTTTAGCTAGAGTAATAAGATAGCAAAAGGAGATCAAAGGATTACAAATTGGAAAAGAAGTCAAGCTTTCACTGTTTGCAGATGATATGATAGTATACATGAGTGACTACAAAAGTTCTACCAGGGAACTCCTACAGCTGATAAACATCTTTAGTAAGTGACAGGATACAAGATTAACTCAAAAAAAATCAGTAGCCCTCCTATATACAAATGATAAAAGGGCTGAGAAAGAAATCAGAGAAACATCACCCTTAACAATAGCCACAAATAATATAAAATACCTTGGGGTAACTCTAAGCAAGTGAGAACTTTAAGTCTCTGAAGGAAGAAATCAAAGAAGATATCAGAAAATGTAAAGATCTCCCATGCTCATGGATAGGAAGGACTAACATAGTAAAAATGGCAATCTTACCAAAAACAATCTACAGATTCAATGCAATTCCCATCAAAATCCCAACACAATTCTTCACAGAACTAGAAAGAGCAATACTCAACTTCATTTGGAAAAACAAAAAGCTCAGGATAGTTAAAAGAATCCTGTACAACAAAACCTCCTCTAGGGGTATCAACAATCCTGATATCAAGCGCTACTCTGGAGCTATAGTAATAAAAATAGCTTGGTTATTGGCATAAAAACTAACATGTGGACCAGTGGAATTGAATTGAAGACCCTGACATTAACCCACACACCTATGAACATATGATTTTTGACAAAGAAGCCAAAACTGTACAATGGAAAAAAGAAAGCATCTTCAACAAATGGTGCTGGCATAATTGGACATCAACATGTAGAAGATTACAAACAGATCCATATCTATCGCCATGCACAAAACTCAAGTCCAAGTGGATCAAAGACCTCAACATAAATCCAGTTACATTGGACCTGATGAAGAGAAAGTAGGAAATAGTCTTGAACTCATTGGCACAGGAGACCACTTCCACAGAATGGGAATAGGTTTTCACCAGCCCCACATCTGACAGAGGGCTGATCTCCAAAATATATAAAGAACTCAAAGAAACTAGACATCAAAATAACAAAAAAATCCAATTAAAAATGGGCCATAGAGCTAAACAGAGATTTCTCAAAAGAAGAATTTCAAATGGCCAAAAGACATTAAAGGAATTGTTCAGCATCCTTAATTATCATACAGATTCAAATCAAAATGAATCTGAGATACCATCTTACACCTGTCAGAATGGCTAAGGTCAAAAGCACTGCAGACAACTTTTGCTGGAGAGGATGTAGAGCAAGGGGAACACTCCTCCACTGTTGGTGGGAGTGCAAACTGGTACAGCCACTTTGGAAATCAGTATGGTGGTTTCTCACAAAACTGGGAATCAATCTACATCAACATCCAGCTATACCACTCTTGGGCGTCACATACCCAAGGAATACTCAATCATACCACAAGGACACATGCTCAATTATGTTCATAGCAACATTATTCATAATAGCCAGAACCTGAAAACAACCTAGATGCCCCTCAACTGAAGAATGGATTAAGAAAATGTGGTACATATACACAATGGAATACTACTCAGCAGAGAAACACAATGACATGATGAAATTTGCAGGCAAATGGATGGAACTAGAAAATATCATCTTGAATGAGGTAACCCAGACTCAGAAGGACAAGCATAGTATGTACCCACTCATAAATGGATACTAGATATAAAGCAAAGGGTAATCAGGCAACAACCCACAACTCCAGAGAAGCTAACTAACAGGGAAGACACAAAGAGGGACACATAGACCAAACTAGAAAGGGGAAAGCAATGTGATCTCCATGAGTAAACTGTGGATGAGGGGTGGGCAATAGAGGGTAAGGGATAGGAGATGAGAGCATAAAGGGAATGGGATGGTTGATCTAGAACAGGGAGGGAGGGGGAATACAATGAAAGAGAGACCATGATAGAGGAAGATATCATGGGGATAGAGAGAAACCCGGTGCTAGGGAAGTTGCCAGAATTCCCCCAGAATGACCCCAGACTGGGCTACTAGCAATAATGGAGAGGGTGCCTGAACTGAACTGGCTTGCCCCAGAGTTTGCCCCAGAGATCAGACCGGTGAATACCCTAACTGTCATCACAGAGCTTTTCTCTAATGACTGATGGAAACAGATGCATAGATCCACAGGCCATCACCAGGCAGAGCTCCAGGAGTCCAGTCAGAGAGAGAGAGAGGAGGGATTCTATGAGCAAGTGCATCAAGATCATGATGGGGAAACATGCAGAGATGACCAAACCAAACTAGAGGGAACTCATGAAAGTTGGATTTATGGCTATGGAGCCTGCATGAGACAGGACTAGGCCTTTGCACAGTGAGACAGTTGTGTAGCTTGATCTGCTTGATCTACCCCTGGTGGTAGAATCAGAATCCACCTCTGGTGCACTAGCAGACTTTGTGGAGCGCTACCTATGATGGGACACCTTGTGCAGCCTTGAAGCAGGGGGAAGGGCTTGGACTTGCCTCTACTGAATGTGCCTCACCATGGGAGGCCTTGCCTTCTTGTGGGTGGGAGTGGGGGGCAGGTTGAGAGGGGGAGGCTGGGGGGAGGGTGGGAGGATGTTAGAGGCGGATCTTTGATTGGTGTGTAAAATGAATGAAAACATTTCCTTAATAAAAAAAAAAAAAGGAAAGAGAAAGGAATACCAAAAAAAAAGAGAGCCATAAAATCAGATATACTGAATCTTATAAAAGAGAAAGTAGGAAATAGCCTTGAACCCACTAGCACAGGAGACAACATCCTGCATGCAACACTGCTAGCACAGGCATTAAGATCAACAATTAATAAATGGGACTTCATATACCTGAAATACTTCTGTAAGGCAAAGAACTCCATCAATAAGACAAAACTGCAGCCTACAAAAAAAATGTCCACCAACTCCATATCCAATAGAGGACTAATATCCAAAATGTATAAAGAACTCAAGAAACTAGGCATCAACAAAAAAATAAAATAAAAAATGGGGTACAGATCGAAACAGAGAATTCTCAGTAGAGGAATCTCAAATGGTCAAGAAACACTTTAAGGAATGTTGAACATTCTTAGCTATCAGGGAAATGTAAATCAAAAGTACTTTCAGATTCCATTTTACAGTTGGAATGGCTAAGATCAATAACACAAGCCAGGAACTGGAAACAACCTCAACAAAGAATGGATAAATATGGTGTACTTGTATAATAGAGTATTACTGAGCTTTAAAAAAAAAAAAAAGCATGATCTTTGTAAGCAAATGGACAGAACTAGAAAAAAAATCAGCCTGAGTGAGGTAATCCAGACCCAGAAAGACAAACATGGTATGTACTCGCTCATAACTTCATATTAGCTGTTAAGTAAATGATAATCATAATACAACACACAGACATAGAAAGGCTAAGTAGCAAGGAGTGCTGTGGGAGCCCACAACTGACTCAGTTTCCCAGTTTGAATCTGAAGTCTATTCTGAGGAATCACCATATTGGTTTGCATAGTGGCTGTAAAGGTTTGCACTCCCACCCTCAATGGAGGAGTGTTCCCCTTGCTCCATGTCTTTACCAGCATGGAGCTGCTCTAGGTCTCAGCATACATGTTATGGCTGTTAACTTGGTGGTTTTTGTGGGACTCCTGACAGTGGGAATGAGTTGTAACTGACTCTTTCACCTGCCCTTGAGACTGTTTCCTCCTACTGGGTTACCTCACCCAACACTGATATGAGGGTTTGTGTCTGGTCTTACTGTAACTTATGATGTATTTGGTTGACATCCCTGGGTGGCCTGCTCTTTTCTGAAGGGAAACAAAAGAGAAGTGGACCTGGGGGAGAGAGGATATGTGAGAGAGGAACTGGGAGGAGTGGAGGGAGGGGACACTGTGATCAAGATGTATTGTATGAAAGAATCAAAAGAAAGAAAAGTTGTATGATGAAGTCACTCCTACACCAGACAAGTTAGACTGTCCCTCCAGACTTCATTCTCACTTCATCCATAAATCAAAGCAGATGCAATGAAAATTCATGTCTAAAGTGATTCTAAACCCTGGTTACTGAAGTGCAATCCACCAACCTGCATTACCAGATCTAGGCAGTAGTGTGTGTGTGTGTGTGTGTGTGTGTGTGTGTGTGTGTGTGTGTCCACGCGCACGCGCGCGCGTGCGCACGCAAGTGTCCAGGGTCAGCCTAGGCAACACAGCAAGACCAGAGCAGCAAAGAGTCCAGCCATGTGGGGAGGGAGAAATAGGGGGAGGTAGAGGGATGGAGGAAGGTGTGGAGGGAGGGAGGGCAGAGCAGCAAAGAGAATCCAGGAATGTTTGGAGGGAGGGTGTTGGGGGAGGAGGAAAAGGGGAAAAAGGAGGAAGAAGGAGGGGAAGGAGGAGGGAGGGAGGGGAAGAGAAGGGACAGGAGGCTTTCAGGTCCTACTAGAAATAACAGATATTTATTTAAACAGTAACCTTGTGTGGTTATTGTGTGGTTTGTAAGTACATTAAAGTTTCACAAGTTTCCTCTCTAAAGTGTCTTCCAATTCTAAATGCAAGTGTTTCACATGCACTGAAAACCTGCCACTCTACAGGGACTCAGTGGGGGGCAGTTGACTTAGTCACCCAGTCTACACTTTTCTTTTCTTTTAATTAATTTATTTTACATCCTGACCAGGGCCTCTCCTCCCTCCTCTCCTCACATCCCTTCCTCTCATCTCCCCTTTGCCTAACCCTTCAACCCACCCCTCCTCCATATTTACTCAGAAAGGGGTAGGCTTTCATGGGCATCAACAAAACACGGCACATCAAGCTGCCATAAGACATAGCACCTTCCACTGTATTCGGGCTGGGCAAGGCAGTCCAGCATGAGGAATAAGTTCCCAAAAGTCAGCCAAAGCCTCAGGGACAGCTCCTGCTCCCATTGCCAGGGACAGACCAAGCTACACAATTGTCACATATATGCAGAGGTCAGTCCCCTGCAGGCTCCCTGATTGTTGGTTCATACTGAGTTCCCATGAGCCAGGCTAGCCAATTCTGTGGGTTTTCCTGTGATGTCCCTGACCCACCTGGTTCCTACAATCCCTCCTCTCTCTCCTCAGCCGGACTCCCCTAGCTTGACCCACTGTTTAGCCATGGGTCTTTGCATCTGTCCCCATCAGTCACTGGGTGAAAGCTCACCCATCTGATTTGCTCACTGGGAAACACTAGTGAGGCTGTGCTGCCATCTTGTGACTGTAACTGGTAAAACACACTTAACCATTGGTGGTGAAGTCCAAGTCATAGATGTGCTAAGAGAATCACAACCACTCATATTAACTGCAACTGACTGTCAAAAACAGCTCAGCCCACATCACAGAGCATTATCACATTGGAAAAGGAAGGTTTTTTCCTTTATTACATTTTTATTCGTTTCAGGTAGGGTGCGCATGCACACCTGCAGACCTCAAAGGACAATTTGCAGGTCAGCTCTCTTCTTTCAGCATGCCAGTCCCAGGGATCAATCTCTAGTCCATAGGCTTAGTGATGAGCACCTTCACTGAAGAGCCGTTTTACTGGCTCTGAAAGTGAAGATTTTATAATTCCCAACAATTTGGTGCTGGTGAAACACCTATTTTCTAGGCCGCACTCTAACAATGTCACCCTTGAAATCATCATGCCTGAACTGCCAGGAAATGAGTGTATAGGTTCCCAGGTGCTTGCTCTCTGAGGTGCTGTCTCATCTTGTGCTCTCTCTTTAGTCCTGTCCTGATCTTGACACGCACTGAAGCCGGCAGGTACCAGAGAACACCCTCCAAGTGCACCTCCATTTCCCACCCGCCACTTTCCAAGTGACATAATCTGAAGGTCCTGTGCTCTCCTGTCACTTCCACGTGGTCAGATGAAGCAGAGAAACCACAGAAGAAACTGAATTCCAGGACTGTCCAGACAGAGCCGCAGGAGTGCCCCCTTCCCCATTCTGGACCATGTTCATAGTTAGAGCCGAATCCCACTTCCGCTGCCTCCTCCCACCTGTGCTGTGGCAGACCCATGTCTGCTGGCATGTATCTTTTTATTTTTATTATTTTGGGGGACAATCTCACATTATAGACGAGTTCCCACCTAGGGACTTGGCCGCTCTGAACCAAGCTGTTGTTCTGACTCTCCGAAGGTCTGTCCAGATCGGCTGCTTCTGGGGGTTTCTGCAACCCACCAGATTTGGTTCCAAATTCTAGAGTCTGCTTCTTCAGCTGCTGCTTCCCTCTACCTGTTCTAACCACTGCTCTCTCCCTCTCCACTGTACAAGTGTCTCTCCTGCTCCTAGATCCTTCTATGCCTTACACCCACCTGCCTGGACACTCGCCTTGCATTTCTTCACTCTGGCCTGCTCCACCCATTCAGGTTATGCCCACGTGGGCACATCTATCTACTAAAGACACCTAGCCTCTCCCTTTCCCCCAAAGCCTCAGCTGCTCTCTCCTCTCTGTCTGTCTTGCTCTCTCCCCTCTCTAAGTTTGGCTCTCTGTCTGTGCCTGTCTGTCTGTCTCTCCTCTGTCCTCTCTCTGTCCTCTCTCTGTCTCTGTCTCTCTGTGTCTCTCCCTGTCTCTCCCTATCTCTGTCTCTGTGTCTGTCTGTCTGTCTGTCTGTGTCTTTCTCTTGGTTAAGTGTCATCCCAAGTTGCCTACATTGTCTACTATTACTACAAATCTTTACCATTGTTCCAGGAATCTCGCCCCCACTGGGCCCCATCAAAAGGACAAGGGACTCCTCTCCTCTGTGACAAGTTTCCCATTCCGCTTAGGGATGCCAGGATGGACATTCTTGTCACAAGGACACTTTGCCCACCTCAGCTCTGCCTTTTCTCGACTCCCCTAGGAACTGCAGCCCCACCTGAGCCTTCCTGAGACCCCTTCCTCGTCTCCTCCCTTAGGAGCTGACCGCAGTCCACACCCACTGTGCCCTCTATCTCACCTCCCTCTTGGAGCTTATAGAATTCCAGATTTTCCTTTTGCGACCCTACCATCTCCTTGGACTACAAACAGCTTGGCCTCAATGCAGCTCAATCGATGGCCAAAGATTGGCAAATTCTCAGTGTCCAAATTCTCTCCTATGGTAACAATTGCCACTGCATAAACAAATGATCCCAAATATCTTCTAACTAAACCTGCTCTGCCCTCCACTTCCAAATGTCTCTTCTCCCTAAGGCTTCTCTACTTCCCACTCTGAAAAAAATCTTTTATTTCTATGATATCTCTGTGCTCTGCTCTCAAAATTCTCTTAACACTATGCTGTTAAATCCACTTTAAGATTTGTAAGTTCATTGGGTACAGTTAAAAAAATTTTAAATCTGTAACAAAAAATTGGCTTAAAATTGATAACAAAAGGATTATACTTAAAAAAAAGTCTATACACGGGTAATCTTAATTTACTACAACTTACCGTATATAGGATTCAACTCTTGTTTAGAATATACTGTACATGTAATTTGGATTCCATTCTTATTTTAAAAAATAGATCTACTAAAAGATAGTTTAAATAACAATTGCATAGTTAGCAGCCATCTTAACTAAGGTTAAAGGGTTCACTATTAAAAAGATAAGGAAAGTCCCCAGTCTCTCTATGGACTGCATTTGCAGTTTAGAGTCTACTGCATTGTAGGCTTAAAGTTTTATTGAGATGCTGAAGGATCTTCAATGCAAATTTTGACCTTCAATCTTCAACTCAAATCTTTAAGGTTCAAACTTAACAGGAATAAAAATTGTAAAATCCTAATCCTAAAAAAGCTACTAACTTGTAAACTGTTATGCAATCCATTCAGTGACAAGCTTTATTGAGTCTCTTGTGTTTTCAAGGTTAAGCTAAAGCAAGTAACTAAAAACCTCCGTCCCTGTCTTCTTACATCTCTGTCTCCCCTACAGAGGCCCCTAACCCCAGTCCCAAGGCAGCCACTTCTGTCTGTCTGTGTGCTAAGTGAAGGTGATAAAAGTCTCTTGTCCCCATGACCCAGAGCCTGCCCCACTCCACATCTGGCTGAACTTTGAAATTTGGAAAATAACAATGAAGGGACAGGATAGGGTTCCTAACAGAGGGGGGGGGGTCGGGGACAGGAGGGCTCTCAGCACTGCCAGGCCAGGGCAGAGAGGTTCTCTGGGTAAGTCAGAGCCTGGAGATGCTAGACACCATTCTCAGGAGGACATAGGCTCAGAAATTCTTCTGTCCTCAAGAAAATTAAACCCTGGCATGAACATTTGTGACCAGATCAACCACACAGAAGCTGAGGTTCCTTAGAATCTTCCAGAAGCTGCTGTGTGGGAGACAAAGGTAGTTCCCCTGAGCACCCAGACAGCAGTAGGTAGGTCAGAGATGGAGACTGAGTCTGGAGGGTGCTCTGGGACCTTGGAAGGTAGAACACCTGGATTTCTTTTGACTTTGGCTGGCCACCCAGGACTCTGGATGTGAAAAATCGAGGTCCTTGTCTCTAAAAAGGGGGGGGGAGGTTATGGACATTGAAGAACCTAGTGGTCACCAGAAAAAGAACCGAATAGAGACCCATTCCCATCACTCTGCCTGTCTGTTCTCACAGGGACTTGTCTTAGCAGATAGCCACATGGAATTACATAGAGACTCTCCCCTGTCACATGGGGAAACATCACCCAACAGCTGCTCCAGCTTAGTCCCTTCCTCCCACTAGGCAAGAGCTGCAGCCAGGGTAGAAATTAGGGACTATGCACCAGGTAGAATTCAATTCTCATAAGCCTTGCAGCCAAAACAGCATCCTCACTCTCTCATACTCCAGGGTGGCCTGCTCTGGACACCAAGTTTCTCCTCTGCCCACAAGCCAGCGCTCAGGACATCTTCACTTATGTGAACACACCAAGCAGGCCCCTCAGATTAACCAAGCAGAGTGGGGCATATACATATTCAAGCCCCCAGAAATGTCCTGTAAGAACTGCCCTTAGTTTTTACACTACCAATCTTGTCATTTTCCACATCACCCCCGAATGGGTCTCACTGTCAAACCTCCTTTCTCCACACACCAGTGTCCACACAGAGCCTCCTGGCTCTCAACACAAACCTCTCTATGCTTCATGGAAGCAGGACAAGTTGTCTTTTCCCCAACATGGCCCACAGGCTGGCCATCTGCAGCCTCCTCACACACTAGGGCCACCACTGTCAGTCCTTCCCTGAGGATGACTACTCTCCTGGGCTGTGGCTTCTTCCTTCACCCCAAAGCCAACACTGTGGCGTGCTGAAGTTCCTCATCCCTTCATCCATTCTCACCCCTCCCCATCTCCAGCTCTCCTACAGGCCCCCTTCTCACTAGTAAACAATGGACCTAGTGATCTGGATAAATCCCAAAGGCTACAGCATCTTTCCCCTGCCTCCTACCACACAACCACAGGCTGTGAGGATACAGGGACTTGTTTAGAGTTGAACATGCTTATTTAGACCTTGACACACACTCTACCACTGAGTTACCACCCTAGCCTTCATACTGCCACCACTGAGTGACCTTGCTCTGCCCACAACTCTCAAGATCATCTTATCATTTTGTCTGTGTGCACTTGTTCATGTGCGTGTGTGTGTACACGTGTGTGTGTGTGTGTGTGTGTGTGTGTGTGTGTGTGTGTGTGTATACCAGTTCTGTTCCTTTAGAGAACCCTGATGAATACAGACTGGTACCAGGAGTGGACTCCTATAACTTGGGATGGAGGTACTTGGAAAGATGGTACTGAGATAGAGGACTTTGAAACCTCCGATTCTCAAGGGTCTATTTCATTTGAGGAAGCATTCTCTCTCATCCTTTGGAAATGATGCATCCCCACACCCACTCGCTGCAATATTGCCTTCTCTGCTTTTGCTGAGGAAATTAACCCTTCCTTGTCTGTTATACCAGCAGTGATGTTCCCTGAAGGAAATGCCAGGCAAGGCAATACTGCTGCCCCTCAGGGCCCACCTATAGTTGCCTCTATACCTATAGCCAGACTTAAGGAAAGCAGGCTCGTAGAGGGGAAATAGAAAGTGTAGTCCATGAGGAGATGCACCACAACACTAATGAGCTTAATGAGTTTGCTACTTCATTCAAGGAAAAGTCTGGGGAATACATGTATAGGAATGGATAGTAAGGGTAGGGGATGATTGTGGAAGGAACTCCATCAAGCTGAGTTTATCAATATGAGCCACAAATATTATAGCTTTAATATGGTTAAAGTAAAAAAAAAACAGTTCTTTGAAGTTGTCCAAAGTTTGACTGGTTGGCTGAAGTTGGAGATACCTCATATCCGTTGGCTTAGTGTTAAGGCTCAGGAGAAACTGCAATGCTAAAGTGGGTATGCTGTGTAAACCTGATCCTCCACAACTGGAAGACCCAGAAGCCATGCCCTTCACTAATTCTACAAGATCCAAAATGGTGAGAAGGGCACTAACACTTTTGAAGAGCTCTGTCATTCTTTTCCTCGTGCTGGACCTTAGGGTGGGAGATGCTGCTGCTCAGTTGGATGAATTACACGTGATGAGATTAACGGGGACCCAATAGATAGAGTAGGTGTTTCCATCTTCTGGTGTCTTTGTCCATTTCTTCCTTCAGTGTTCTGAAGTTATAGAGGTCTTTCACTTCCTTGGTTAGGTTCATCCCAAAATAGTTTTTGAGGCTATTGTGAAAGGCATTGTTTCCTTATTTCATTCTCTGTGTGTACTTTCTGGGTATACAGGAAGGCTACTGATTTTGGTGTTAATTTTGTAACCTACTATTTTGCTGAGCATGTTTGCAAGCTGTCAGAGTTTTCTGTGGTCTTTAAGGTATATAACATCTACAAATGAGGACACTTTGACCTCTTCCTTTCCTATTTGTATCCCTTGTATCACCATCTGTTGTCTTATTACTCTAAGTCTTCAAGTATTACATTGAGTGGGAGTGGAGAGAGTAATGGGATTAACCCACAGAGTCTATTTAATGATCAAAGGAATTTATCACAACCAGAATAAAGGAATTGGTCACAAAATTCTGGAGAGGTGAACCACATTCTAATGCAGTTCTCTAGTGAATTCTGCCCTGGTCTGACCCAGCATCCAAAACCATGAGGTCACAAAGCCAAGAGACTGTGGGTACGTGCATCCCAGGTCTTAAGGATCCCCCAGTGGCATGTACCTGAAGGTCATAGGCAGGTGTAAAAGCTGCTACCTCACTGGGGCAGTGCTCTAGGGCATGGCTCAAACAGCTTCCTACTACAAGAGAGTAGACTTGTCTTGCCTTGGTTTTAGTAGGAATGCTTCAGGTTTTTCCTTCACATGGCATGATGTTGGCTGCTGGCCTATTGTATAGGGTCTTTATTATATTGAGGTATGTTCTTGCCTCCATATTCTCTCTAGGACATCAATGCTTGTCTGCAGTTAATGGGTTAAAGGTCTTGCAAAATAAAATGGATGAACCTTGCTGGGCTCAGTGGCACACCCCTGGGCTCAAATGAGTCTGTTCTTTCCAGAGCATCCTGAGCAACATCAGCAAAATTCTAGTCTTTTCTGAAAGATATTTCCAATAATTAGGTATTTCCAAAAGATCACGCTATGCAAAACAAGCCAAATATGAAGGAGCACTGTTTAAATGCCCATTTCAATGCAGCCATGAATAGACAGGTGTAATTAATGGTGCTGAGAATTCAAACTCGGGGGTGGAATTAACTGAGAAGATACTCAGAGGAACTTGGTAGAGGAAGGAATATTTTACAACTTACTCATGGGGTTACTCCATGAATGCATACATTTACCCAAAACAACTTATGACCAGGTGTGGTGATGTGCTATCTGTAATTTCAACTACTCATAAGGCTGACTGGAGAGGGTTACTTGAGGCCAGTATTTTGAGACCATACTGAGCAACAAAGACAGACCCCCTACCTCAATACAAAAAATAATCAAATAATAAGGACTACGGATATAATTCAGTGATATGGTGCTTGTCCAGCATTTGAAAGGCATGGAAATCTAGACCAAGTATTCACGCACACGCACGCATGCACGCACGCACGCGCGCGCACACACACACACACACACACACACACACACACACACTCACTCACACGTGCATGTGCACACACACAAAATTAATAAGTAATTTTTATGAAAATGTGGAATACATACACAATGGGGTATCTTCAGCCAAAGGAAGGAAATTAAGTCATTTGCAGAGAACTGGATGGAACTAGAGAACATCCTGTTAAACAAAATAAGCCACACTTAGAGGAGTCTCATAAGTTTTTTCTCATATACAGAACTTAGGGAGTTGGAAGAAAATAAGAGGGAAGGGGACTAGCAAAGACATGGAGGGGTAAAGGGGGGAACAGGAAGGAGAGAGGGTGAGTTCATCAAACTACATTCTATGCATGTATGATTATAATCTACTATTTCATATAAGGCACAATAATCCTAGCATGGGGAAAGACTTAAGTAGACATGTCTCCAGAGACGTACAAATAGCTCACTGGTACAGGAGAGGGCACTCAGTATCATCAGTCGTTGTGAAAATGTCAAGGGACCCTTCCTGGAATATGTACTAGGACACCAATGGGAGTGGAAGAGAGGCAATGTCACCCGTGGACTGACCCCAGGACACCAATGGGAGTGGAAGAGAGGCAATGTCACCCGTGGACTGACCCCAGGACACCAATGGGAGTGGAAGAGAGGCGATGTCACCCGTGGACTGACCCCAGGACCCCAATGAGAGTGGAAGAGAGGTGATGTCACCCGTGGACTGACACCAGGACCCCAATGAGAGTGGAAGAGAGGCGATGTCACCCGTGGACTGACCCCAGAACACCAATGGGAGTGGAAGAGAGGTGATGTCACCCGTGGACTGACCCCAGGATACCAATGGGAGTGGAAGAGAGGTGATGTCACCCGTGGACTGACACCAGGACACCAATGGGAGTGGAAGAGAGGCGATGTCACCCGTGGACTGACCCCAGGATACCAATGGGAGTGGAAGAGAGGTGATGTCACCCGTGGACTGACCCCAGGACAGCTCCTGAAAAGTTTTGATGCTGGGTCTGGTTTGTATTCTCATTTTACACTCTAAAACCACAAGGTGGAGTGGGAAGTAAGATTTTACAGAATCGTGTGTGGCTGTCAGCAGGTAGTTAAGGGGAACGGCCATTGTTTCGGCTATTCCTCCAGGTCATTCCCTTTCAGGTAGCTGGTGAAGGCATGCTCGGCAAATAGGCAGTACAGGCAGTGCCTTAAGGAAATCAATAAATCGGGACCCAACAACTGGCCTCTTCTACCTTATTCTACTTCAAACACACAAATCAGACTCAAATGTGACCCCCTCCACACCTAACAAGGCTTCTTAGACAACTCAAACAACTCAATGACAAACATTGGTGGGATGTGGAAATGGTGCACTCCTTGGGCATGACTTACAGGAATCTGAAACGTGAGCCCCTGTGGGAAACACTACTGAGCTCCTAACAGCTGAACACAGACAGCCACCAGGCACTCCCACTGTGGAAAATACGCTCAGAATTGCACTAGAGCTTCATGTGCAAGGTGGATAGTTACAGACTCCTGATCACAGCCACACATCCATCACCAGGTGAATAGAGAAGCATACACACATTTCAAGATGAATCAGCCATACAAAGACAGAGTTCTCAGAGCCTGCTGAGATGGTTCACTAAGTAAAAGTGCCTATCTGCAAGCCTGGTGCCCTGGATTTGATCCCCAGGACCCACATGCTGAAACTAAAGAGCGATGTGGCAGCTCCACCCACCCACTCCTCTGCCAATAAATGCAATTAAAAAAAAAAACCACAAGACAAAATTCAGATACAAGCCACAAGTTGAATTTATCTAAAAATACCTGAATGAAATAAATCAGAAACAAAATGGGATTCATTGTATAATTACAAGTAAATAAAAGCTTAAGAATGGGGTCGGGCAGTGGTGGCACAGGCCTTTAATCCCAGCATTTGGGAGGTAGAGCCAGGTGGATCTCTGTGAGTTCTAGGCCAGCCCAGTCTACAGAGCGAGATCTAGGACAGGCACCAAAACTACACAGAGAAACCCTGTCTTGAAAAACCAAAAAAAAAAAAAAAAAAAGTTCAAGAATATACAAAGTCACATAAGGAAAGCAAATTTCAGGTTTACAGGGCCTGAGGTAGGGCAGCCATAAGGTATCATTGTTTATTGGCAACAGAAAGCCTGTTGAGATGACAAATTTTAAAAATAGTAGAGACAGGGAGACAACATTCTAATGTAATTAATACCATTGATTTGTATATCTGAGTTGATTTAAATACATTTCATGTTACATATGCTATATAACTTCTTCTACAGACCATAGGGAAGACTTATAAACACACACACACCTGCCCAGATAATCTTCAGACCCCTTGTGAATGATATCATTAGCTGACCAAGTCCATAAAGCCAAGCTGGTCCCCTTCTCTCTTAATATGTATTTTTTAAGCTTTATTTGCAGATGATATGATTTTACATATAAAAGACCCCACAAACTCCATCTTGACACTAAAAACACATATACCCAGATTTTTCTTTGAAACCCTAGGGGCACAAAGCTCCTCTGATACCGCTCATCTCTCTAGTTCTCCAGCTCTGGACCAGTGATCTAAAGACAGCTAGCATGATCTCCCTAACTTTCCTCACATAGACTGGAGCCCAGCAATGAAGGAACACCACAGTGAAGAGGGTCAGGATGACCAGGCCTGCAGCCTGGAAGTCAGAGCCCATCTGTACCAGGCAGGGTTCAGGGCAGCTCAGAGAATGGGTGCCTGGCCAGCATTCCTGCTGCAGCCCTTGACACCAGAAGGGGGTCTTCTTTTGACATTGAGGGGGTGAATTAGGACACAAATTAATGTTCAGCAAGACATGAACTTGGCTTTAGATGAAGAGGTGGATTCACAGCCTGGTTCCCATACTTTGACCTAACAAACCACAAATCCCTCAAAGGTGCCTACTCTGCTCTTCCTTTTCTTTCCCTGAGCTGTGTAACCCATTACCTTCAAATATCACCCACAGGGAGAGATTACAAGAAAGTCACCTGAGCAGAGGACCGAGGTTGCCCATAAGGTCACAGAGGGCATGAGCAAACCTGAGACTCAGCTCAGCCAATACACAGAGAGGGTCTCTCTGCACCTTCTACTGAGGATAGTAGAGCCCAGTTCTACTAAACTTCCCACCACCATGCTCTCCCATTCGTAGTATATCCAGATCACCTTCTCTTGCATTTTCAGGACACGAATCTTTTTCTGTTCCTCAAGTTCTGTCCAGGAACATAGACCAATCTGATAACAGATAAAGGAATGATCTCCCAAAGCAGTCATGATTCAGACAGCCCATTTGTCTGCCCTAGAGCCACCTAGGCTCCTCTAACACCTTCCTGCTGAGAGTAAGTCCTACTGTCCCAGAGCACTAGATGACACTGAGAAGACCAGGTAACCTGTTGTCTTTCTGTGTCACAAAAGGAAACACACCCTTAGTTTGGGGCTCCAAGGCCTCCCTCTGTGATGAGGACAGCCCCCAGGCCAAGGACAGCAGAGATCAGTGCTGGGGTGGACAGTTGACAAGGGCTCCCATCAGTCTGTGGGGGATGGGGAACCGAGAGGAAAGGAAGCAGGTCTAAATGGGTAGGGAACAGGGGAGAGTCCTAGCAACAGTCCCTGTCACCAGCCCATGTGACCCTGAAAGGTCCAGCCCCATAATGAGCTCAGTTCAGAGAGACAAAGGACAACAGAACTGACATCGGACCATCAGGCTTTGGAAGAAGTTCTGAAGCCTGAGCTCTTTTCCATAGAGGCAAGACTAAGCAGACAAGAGACTATGGAGCCCCCCTCAGCCCTTCTCCCAACACATGTCCCCTGCTTGCAGGGGCTCCTGCTTGCAGGTGAGGGGAACCACCTTGGGAGTGAGCAGGAACATGAATAGACTGGCTGTGCCATGTCTAGCACAGCTCCAGGGATGGACCAGACTGGGATGGAGAGGGAATGAAGAAAAGACAGATGGACACACAGACACACAGGAAAGCTGGGATTGGGTGGACTGGGATCTCTGATGGAGAAACCCCAGCACTCAGGAGCACAGTGTGTTTATTATATAGAGTTGAACAGAGAAGGCGGCCTATTGCATACAGCTGAACAAGGAGGCGGGGTTTGTGGAGAACAGTTGGGTCAAGGCAACAGTAATCTAGGAACAGTCTCTTTAGGGAAGCAATCTTCAGGCCATAAATATCCATGGGGGAGAGAGAACTATGTGGACATTTTGTACACACAATGTCAATATTCCCACTTAGTCCCCCTCAGGAAGGATTTGCCACCCTTCTGAGCATGGTGGTGGGAAGTTTAGTAGAACTGGGCTCTACTATCCTCAGTAGAAGGTACAGAGAGACCCTCTCTGTGTATGGCTGAGCTGAGTCTCAGGTTTGCTCATGCCCTCTGTGACCTTATGGGCAACCTCGGTCCTCTGCTCAGGTGACTTTTCTGTCCTGGATAAGGGACAAATGGCTTTTTCTTGATCCCTGAGGGGAAATGACAAATAGAGGGACAAGAGGCTCAGCAACAGGAAGTGCTCAAGACTGGAACTGGTAAGGAGAGGAAAGACTCCATTGTCTATATTCCAGATTAATACCCAGTGGCCTCTATATTCTCAAGACTGGAACTGGTGAGGAGAGGAAAGACTCCACTGTCTATATTCCAGATTAATCCCCAGTGGCCTCTATATTCTCAAGACTGACTCTCACAAAGTGTCAAGGCTGTAGAGGGTAAAAGTCCTTGTGTACACAGATGAGCACTGGAGGAGCTGGAAAAAGTTAAACAGGCATGCTTATCTCTTCAAAGGAAGGAGACGTTTACCTGTCTTCCTCCTGGAATGCTGGGGAAAAATTTAGTTTGTGACCTGGTGATCTTTGCTATCTCTAAGGCCAGGCTTCAACCAAATCCCCCAGAATATTGTATTTGTTTATCCCAGACTTTTCTCCCTAAGTCTTGAGCATTGTTTCTCAATCCATAAACCTATCCTTGTGAGAGATGTCACTTGTATTTTACTGCAGCCTAGGTGACTTCTGAGTTATCTTAGGGTGAGGACAACGTTGACTCGCACAGGCATTATGTTTACATCAGTCAACCTCCCTAGACCTTCATATCTTGAGCATCTTTATGAAAGAAGCCATATGTACTTTGTAAATGATCTCAACATAAATATGCCTTAAGTTTGTTGTACACTTGGGACTGAGTTAATTGTCATCAGGAAAGTTTCTTCCCACAATTGTACTGTGCTTAAATATGGCTAAAATAAACCATCTGGTGCCAGACTACAGAAGTTTGGCCCAGCACCAGCTAACTAAGTCTGAACTTAGTTTCATTCTTAACTCACCTGGATTGTTTCCCTGCCAGCTGTGATGCTTGCAGGGATGCCCACACAGGGTAACTAGGCCCAGTAAATACTGTCCATGGTTACAAAGTTAAACTCTCAACATACAGTGTCCTGGGAACATTTCTTCTGAGCCTATTATTGGTACTGGGGTGACAGCTGGATCAAATTAATCCCCATCCTCATAGAGGCATAATTCTAGGCAGGAAGACAAACCAGCAAAGGCATTGAGAAAGTGAGCTCCATGATTGGCAAAAGTCATGGGCAGACAGAGCAGGGAAAGGTCAGAATGTAAAGACTCAGAGCAGCATCCCACAAGGCAGAGTCCTGAAAACCTGACTAGGGTAACGAGGGCATGAAATTGGACACACAGACACATGTACAGAAAAACTGGCATCATGTGGGCCATGTGCTCTAATGGAGACATACCAACAGAGGCCTAGAGTTTATGTTATACATCTGAGTTGAGGAGGCAAGTTTATCGTGTATAGCAGGACAAGGAGGCAGGTGGGTTGGTTTATCTCAGCAGGAGGAAGAGTCTCAAGCTGTAGATATCCAGGAGGAGGAAGCCATTGTGATAGTGTCTACATACATACACTGGTTTTAGCTTAAGGTTAATCATTTGGAACATCTAATATATGGACCAAAAGATTTTGCCATCCCTGAGTCTACCCCCAGAAAGGTATTGCCATTCTCATGGGTCTGGGACACAGGGGTCCTTGACATGGCTGCGCTCATGTCAATAATACATATTTGCTGAAGGACTTCATCCACTCCCCACCATATTGGGTCAGTATAAGAGGTGAGTATTCACCTTAGGACAGAGAAGAATGAATGAGTGAAGACACCTAGGAAAAAAGTTCTACTGCACCGAAGAGGGAGAAGGTGAAGGAACTGAGGGAATAGAGATAATGCTGTTGACCTCAACAGTGGCAGGGGTGAAGGGAAACACACACACACACACACAGCACTCACATACACACAGCACTCACATACATACACATTACACATACATAAACACACACCACACACACACTGCACACACACATATACACACACCACACATACCACACACACATACACATACCACACATATATATACACACCACATATACACACCACACATATACTACACACACCACACACCACACACACCACACACACACATACACACATGTGAGAACACATACCTGTTGAACAGAGACAACTATTCATGACACAGGTCCACATATTGATGTCTTTCTCTCTTCCTCATAGCCTCACTTTTAACCATATGGAACATGCCCTCGGCTGCTGCACCTGCCATTGAGGCAGTACCACCTGCTGTCCTCGAAGGGAAGAACGTCCTTCTACTTGCTCACAATCTGCCAGACAACCTTTCAGCCTATCACTGGTTCAAAGGGAAAGAGCCACTGGACAAAGATCTAATTATAATGCATGAAATAAAATCTCAAGAAACCAAACAAGGAAAACTACACAGTGGCAGAGAGACACTATACCCTAATGGATCCTTGATGTTACAGAATGTCACCTTGAAGCAATCTGGAATCTACAACCTAAATATCCGTTCTGCAGAGTCTGACCAAAAATCAATGCTTGTGGAAGTCTCCATATACCGTAAGTGATTCCTGCAATTCCCTATTCCCTGTGGTCTCTAGCAGCTGAGTGGGGCTCATTGCATTACACACACACACACACACACACACACACACTTTCAGTCCTGACCATGCCTACATCTTCTCTGCATCATGGTCACTTACTAGGCTTTGAGCACTTAGTGGAGGACACACATGGTGAAAACAGACTTGACAAGAGGAGACTCCTTCCCCTGCATCCACACTTTGGAGAGCAGCTATCGTGAAGGGGAAGTCTGCCCACACCTGGTCCCTGTCCCAGGGACCATGGCTCTGAGGAAGATCCTGAGGACTCAGTCAAGGACTGGCTAAGGGACCTGGGTCCTCACACAGAAGGTCTTTTTACCAAGATCAGGTGACTGTGAGCACTGTGAGGGTCATCTATAGACAAGTTAGTAATCCCCACCACAGCCACCCCACTGAAAGGAAACAAAGTGTGGGGAAATGCAGCTGCTGAATCTGGGCCACAGAGGGCATGAGCGATGGGCAGAGGACGAGATGTTTGCCAACAGCACAGTCCTTGTCTATGACTCGGTTTCCTTTTCCTCTGAGGCACCTGTGGAGCTGCTGGGTCAGGTGCTTTCCTCAGATGGGAAGCTTGGGAGAGAGACTGTTGTGTGGGTTAGAGTACATACACAATCCTTTTTATTCTGCAACAGAATCACAAGAATGAGGAGAATGTCTTGGCCATCTCCTCCAGCTACATGCTAGCTGATTCTACTTAAAATCATGTATCTCTTTGATTGATGGGTGGGGGTGGGGAGAGGGTTCCCTTTAGAGGATCAAGAAAACAGCAGTTCTTTCTCCCTCTCCACTGAATCCTGGACAGGTCCCAAAGTATAGACAACTCCTAATAGTTGTGTGATAAAGAATCAGGGAAAGTCAGGCAAGATGGCGTCAGCCTTCAATCCCAGCACTTGGAAGGTCAGGATGGGAAGACTACCAAGAGCTCTAGACCAGCTCAGACTCCATACTGAGGAGTGAGCAGTGAGTGAGTGAATGAACCTGCAAGCTTTTTAGATGCTGCAATGCATATAGAGTCTAGAGCTCTGGACACACCCATTCTGTCCACACTGGAGGTAGATCCTGTGCCATTCCTGTGAACACCTGCTCCTAAGGTCACCCCAGGAGCCATTTCACAAGTTGACTTCTAGTTCAGAGTTTCTGGTTTGCTCCTGAGGTAGCTGTGGAATTTGTGGTCTGTAGGGGCTCAGAAGTCACTGTGAGACCCCTCAATCTCTCTTCTAGTTACCCATCACTTTCCTCTCTTATTACAAGTGGGACTGTACCTCCCTTGTGTACCAGGTTTTTTTCTTTTGGGCCACCAACCAGCTCCCAAATCATGATACAGAGACTTTATATTAGTTATGAATGCTTGACCTTATTTTAGCTCTTATTTTAATTTGTTTATTTATGTTTTGCCTCTGGGCTTTTTACCTTTGTTATTTTCTTGCTGTCTCTATCTCTGGCTGGTGGATGCCGGGCGGCTGCCTGGCAACCTCCTGGCTTCTTATCCTGAGCATGTCCCTCATTCTCTCCTCCTTCTTCTCTTATTCTTCTCTCTCTGGCCTGCAGTTCTCCTCCTATTTATTCTCTCTGCCCCACCTATTCATTCTCTGCCTAGCTATTGGCTGTTCAGCTCTTTATTAGACCAATCAGGTGCCTTAGGCAGGCAAGGTGAAACAGATGCAACACATCTTTCCATAATCAAACACACACCCTTACATCGTTAAACAAATGCAGCAAAAAAACAAATGTAACACACCTTTACACAGTTAAAATAATATTCTGCAGCATAAACAAATGTAACACATCTTTGTCTAGTTAAAATAATATTTCACAACACCCTTGCCCAGCTTGTTTCTCTCTTACCTTCCCACAGTAGTGGCTGACTGTCCAGTTCCCTTCCTACCAACACCTGCAGCCAGACCCTCCCTGTGGACACAGACAACAGCAGAGCAGAAGCTTCTATGAGGCTCCACCATTAGCCAGAGGTCTAGCTGCCTGTGTCTGACCCAGGCTCTTCTGTGGCTAGCATGTGATACAAGCCACACCCAGGGCAGAGAAATCACTTCGATTCACTATAGTGATTTACAATATATCGATTAATTACAGAAAGACTGAGGCTAGAAGCCACAAAGCTCCTGGCCCCTTTTTAATATGTCACTACTTCCTAGAACCTTCAAGAGGGAGCTGTTTCAACCAGGGCTGGCTTGGGCTAACCCACTTCCATATGCAACTGTATTGTTCTAAGGATGTCACTATTACAACAAAGTGAGTTACGCTGCGACACGCCAAAGCTGTTGTCAACTCAAATCCAGGAGTGTGTTGGCAATTTACCCCAGCTGGGAGAATTTGACACAGCTGGAGTTGTGGCTTGTGGGGTCAAAAGTAAATGGATGAAGCCATTTCACATGCATTTCCTGGATCTTGTCCACTTTGCCTTGTCACTCTCCAGAGCAGCTGCGGACATCCACTCTTTGAAACTTATTAATACAACATGGTATTTTTCTACATTTAATGTAACAGATGAGGCAGACTTACTTCCCTGTGCATGGTTCTGTCCCTGTAGCAGGACTCACAGACCCCTCTACAGAAGAACCACATGTCACCCTGAAGGACTTCAGACTTTGGCCTAAGACTTAACTACACTCTAGAGAGCCATTCCTCTTAAAAACAGGAGCACGATTCTGTCCGTCCCCTTCACTGTGACACTGGGGTCCAGGATGACCACTGAGCCAATATGAAGCTTGCTTTAAGTCTTCTGTGCGCAATTTCTGATCATCCCTCCAGTGCTCAGAATAGACTGTGGTATTGTAGGAATCTAGCAGAATCATTGTATCTAGAGTAAACGTTAGAACAAAATAATTGATTTTCACTGTATCTAGGGTTAAACATCAAAATGAAGAGTTGTTTTCTAGAAGTACTTTGACCTTGAAGAAATCATTGTGGAAACTGGTTGTTTTCTGTTCTCTATAGAGTTGTTTTTCTGAAGGAGTTTTACAGCCTTTGCATGACTTTTGTCACAAGATGGTCCTGGTACCCTTGCAGATCTTGCATTATTGGGGACTGCAAACAGTACACAAGGACTAAAGTGACAAGCGTGTGATATTTTCCTTCAGAAAACATATAGATTAGAAGAAGGACTTTGGTATGAGGAACTTGATTTACCCCCCTCCAAAAAGTGTAACAATAAATACACCTTTGCATGGCTGTTCAGGGTTCAGTTCACAGAAACTTCCTCCCTGCTGCCAGAGAACCTAAAATTCATCTTGGAGTGACCCTCTTTCTTTAACCAACCCATGCAATACAGAAACCCTGACACTGGGTGCTTCGCAGGGTTTAAGCACAATGGGATGTCCCATGGTCGCTCACCAAAACAGCCTTGAAAAGCAAAGCCTCAGAGGACTCATGCTCAGGCTGAGCAGTGGAGAGCAACCCAGCTGGAGGGAGCCAAGCACCCCATGGCCTAAGGTCAGGCAGTGGGGACCAGGAAAGCCAGGCGGAGCTGCTGCTGCAGTTCCTGGGTCAGTCCACAAGCAAACACTGCAGCTCAGTTCACAGGTGAGAAAGTCAGTACTCCCCCCACACCCAGTGCAGGTGACCCCAAGGGCTGAGTCTCCCCAGAGCCTCAGGCACCTGTCTGTGGGGAAAAAGGTCCACCCTTATATGTGTCCAGTACCACACAGATTATTCTTTTCTCTGTTGTCTACACAGCTCAGCTATCCAAACCCTCCATAAGAAGCAATGGGACCACAGCAGTGGAGGGGCAAGACACTGTTGAAATAACTTGTGACCCTCCCTTCCTGAAAACAACCTACACATGGCGGCTAAATGGTAAGGAACTCCCAGGTGACAACAACGTCAGCCTGTCCCGGGGTAACACAACTCTCACTTTACTCAAGGTCTCCAGACATTTAAAAGGACGCTATGAGTGTAAAGTCCAGAACCCACTGGGTGTCTTTCGGAGTAACCCATTCACTCTGGATGTTTTCTGTGAGTAACTTCTATTTCTCTCTCATATCAGCTTCTCAATACACATCCAATGCTCGGGTCCATGACACTGATTCTTGCCCCTGAACCAGACTGCTCCAAGCACATCCTGGCAGGCCAAGCCTTGGACAGATGGCAGAGGGGTAGATCCATTCTGGAGAGGCTCGGGATCACTCTGAGTGATGGAAATCAGGGCAGGCCACATGTTTAAGGTTTTAATTTACAGGGTGTGGGTGATATCCTCCATGTGTGCTTTTGGAATGTTAGAGAGGGACCCGAGTCCTTTGGGACAATTGTTTTACACTGGATCTAATTGACAGCCCTGCTTCAGATAATTGTAAAGAAAGGCTGTCACCTGACTCAGGGATGCACTGACCTACAAACCAGGATCTTTCTTTATCCTTTCATGGCACCATGTGTCTTTCTCTTTCCTCCAGATGGCCCAGATAACCCCCAAATATTTCCCCCAGACAAATACTTTGAGGAAGGGAAAAACCTGTGGCTATCCTGCCAGGCGACCTCTCACCCCAAAGCACAGTATTCTTGGAATGTCAATGGAGAACACTGGAGTTCTAGACAAGACATCTTTATCCACAAGGTCAACATGAGTAATAGTGGATTATATACCTGCCATGTCAACAACCCAACAACTGGCCGCAATGATTTCAAAGTCAAAGAAATTACAATAGTTGGTAAGTGGCTTCTTGTAACATCAGAACCAGACTCTGGGGTACAGTCTAATTTTCTGTAAAGAACAGGGAGGAAGGAACTCCACAGCCCATGTCCACTGTTGCAAGCAAACCCCAGTCCTCCCCTAAGGTGTGCCTTGATCCAGCAGACACCTTAGTCCTCCCCATAAGGTGTGCCTTGATCTAGGAGACACCCCAGCCCTCTCCCTAAGATGCCTTACCAGGAGACACCCCATTCCTCCCACTAAGGTGCCTTACTAGGAGACACTCTCTTCCCCTGAATACACTGACTTCTCTCTGTTGACTTGGAGTTCAGCATGGATTGGAGAAGAGGAGAGCTCTAAATTCCACAAGCCTCAGGCAGTGTTAGTGCTGCTCAGGGAAGAAGTAGGGCCCTCTCTCTGTTACCCCTTCATCCTCCATGTCTCCTCTTATCCTTTACACTCTTCATAATATACAAGAAAACACCCAGACTCAGAACATGTTCACACTGTTTTTATTTTTCCACCTTTGGGATGGAAACACTTTGCCCAACAGAAAGATGGTAGATAGGAGTTCACAGCTCTTCACAGCTCTGCTCCTGCCCTAGTGACTGGCTCTGTTTTGACCCCATCTAGAGTAGGACAGGATGGGTGGAGAATTATCCTGAAAGGGCTATCCTGAATCTGAATAAAGTATGAAGCCAATCAATGCCAGAACCTCCATGGGGGCAGGAGAATGATAATGAGAAAAAGTGAGCTTTGCGGTAGATGTCTCAAAGCCGGGTCCTAGCTCTGCCAATGTGTCATGGGAGATTGTGGACTCTATAAATATGGTACACCAGTAAATGTGGTTCACTGTGGGATCGCTGCTAGGGAGGGAAAGGAAATATGGAAGAGTCCAATGAGATGGCTCATCCAATAAAGTGTTTGACATTGCAAAGAGGTGGAAACAATTTCAGATCCCCAACACCCACATAAAGGCAGATAAGGCAGCAGGCATTTGGAACCCCAAGGTTGGTGAGGGAAGAACAGACAGTATCCTCGACCTAGCCCATTGGCCCATTCTGAGACATGGCCAACAGACTATACTGGAGAATGCCCAGGGTAGAAGAATCTAAGACACTAACTAAAAGCCCAGTAAAACTCTTCAATGGAATTCCACCAGAAAAATGTGCCAGAGCCAGGGAAAGAAGTTGACACTGGAGCAGAAAAAGCCATTTTGAATCACAAAGAGAAATGACCATAAATGGACCTCCCCATGATACATTATGCCTAAAATCTAAGGCTATAAAACAAAGAAAAATTACAAAAAGCTGCAAGAGGAAAAAAATGTTCACTCAAAGACAAGCCTGTCAGAGTATCAAGACCCCTCAGCAGAAACCCTGAAAGCCGGGAAAATATTGAATGATATGTTTCAAAACCTGAAAGTAAATAATCTACAGACAAGATCACTATATTCAGCAGAGTAGTCTTTTAAAATCAATGGAGAATGGCTAGGGAGATGGCTCAGGGGTTAAGATGACTTGCTGCTCTTGCAGGGGGCCTAGGTTCGGTTCCCAGCACCGACATGGTGGTTTATAACCACCTGTAATTCCAGTTCTAGAAGATCTGACGCCCTCTTCTGACCTCTGTTGGCATCAGGCACACACATGGTGCACATAAATACATGCAACACAGACATTCATACACATTTTTTAAAATAACAGATAAAATAAAGACCATTTATTTTATTATATATTAAATTAAATTAAATTTTATATATATATATATATGTAAAACTCTTCCTAGACAAGCACAAATGACATCAATTCTGACCACTTAGTGCTTCAGACAACACTAGAAGGAACCAGACACACCAGACAAGGAGCAAGTCTCAACCATGACAGCACTGGCAGGAACATCTTTCATGAGAATAATCAATGAGCAAAGGATAATTGTGAAACATTTAGCCATGTCCAACTCAGCAAATGAGTAAATTCCTAATCTGAATAGAAAAGAAAGAGAAGAATAATTGACATTCTGATCAATAAGGAAAATAAAATAGCAAATTTACAAATACGAGCCAAGTAACCTCACCCATAGCTCCAGGAAAATGGCCCCACTGCAATGCTTGAAGGAGGACTAGCTGACTGTATTTTTAAAATGCACACACACATATGTGCACAAAATACAAACATATACACACCTTTGAGAACACATATGCACTCACACACATAAACTCGACAAACTAACTAATATCCATATGAATCATACCTCACTGACAAACACAGACACGTATACACACATACATACACGCCTTTGCACACACACAGGTGCACACACATGGCAATGCAATACAACTATTATCTGTAAGAATCATACCTCACTGGCAAACACAGACACGCACTGAAAGTGAATATATGGAAGTCAACATACCAAGAAGGAACCAAAAACAAGGAGTTGCTATACCTATATAAAGTAGATTTCAAGGCAAAATTACCCTTAAGAGATAAGGTACCAACAAAGGGAATGATCCATCAAGAATTTTAAGTAAGCCAGGTGGTGGTGGCCCACACCTTTAATCCCAGCACTCAGGAGGCAGAGGCAGGAGAGTCTCTGTGAGTTTGAGGCCAGCCTGGTCTACAGAGTTCCAGGACAGACTCTAAAGATACCTGTCTCAAAAAACCAAAACAAAACAAAACAAAAAAATAGGATTGGACATAGACAGACACAATAATACAGAATAACTTCAATACTCCATTCTCAATAGATGAGGACCAGAATGAAACCGCACTATGGAATAGACTTAATAAATATCGAGATGATATTCCACCCAGGAACATGGAATAAACATACTCAGTATCTCCTGTAATGCTCTCTAACATAGATCACACTTTAAGGCCATACACTACGCCCTAGTGAATATTAAAAACACTTCTCCTGCCTTCTCAGACCATTTGGAATAATACTACAAATTAACAGTGAGAGAAAACACAGAAACTATACAAATTCATGAAGATCTAACAACTGAATACTTTTGAATGATCGGTCTTATTGAAAAACCAGAGAGGGAACTCAAAAATTTCTAGAATCAAAAGAAAATTAAAATACTAATTTTCAGAAGGTTTGTGATACAGGAAAGATGATTCTAAGAGAAAGCATATAGTTATGAGTGCTCACATTATAAGTTCAGGCAGAGACATTGTGGCATATGCCATTATCCAAGAAAAGAGGAAAAGGAAGGAAGATTACGAGTTCAAAGTCATCATCAGATACATAGCAAGTTCAAGGACAGCTTCAGCTACAAGTGACTCTGCTGCAACAAAACCAAACAGAAAAAAAGAGAAAACTCAAATAACTTATTGATAGACTTGAAGATCATAGAAAAAATAACAAGCACAAAACCAGTATATGGAATGGCATCGTAAGGATTGACATAGAAATTAATATAACACAGATTAGGACATAAAATTCAGTGAGAGGCTCATAACTGTCTATAACTCCAGTTCCAGGGAATCTGATGTCCCCTTCTGGTCTTCATGAGCATCACAGACATACATGGAGGCAAAACATCCATTCACAGAAAAAATACAAAAGTTTTAAAAAATGAATGAAATAAGTTAGTTCTTTGAAAAGACAAATGAAATTAACAAATGCTTAGCCCAGCTCTCTCCATCCTAGCGTGTGTTTACAGCTCAGCAAACAAGAGGAGGAGGCTAAACCAGAACTAGGGTAGGTCTACCCATGGTGGCCTACACTCACCCAGAAGACCACATCCAAAAGATTCCTGAATTTCTCCACACCACCAGCTGGGGTCCAATGCATAAAACATGGATGCCCGAGGGCAACATTTCAGGTTCAACACATATTATACCCTGTCCCCAAAGGTTTGTAACCCTTTCAGAAGATGTGTTTGAAATAAGAATTCCCATAGTTGTAACATCATCAACACTTTTTAAAACCTAAAGTGTCTTTTGAAACTCCTGGAAACTCTTAGCTGTGAACCCCTATAAAATACAAAAGGAACTTACACACTCCCAATATAAAATGATTCAATGTAGTCATTCCCATTTCCAAAAGGACAGATAGAGGACAGCAGTTAAAAATAAAAATAAGAGCTAGGTGGTGGTGCTGCAAGCCTTTAATCCCAGCACTCAGGAGGCAGAGCCAGATGGATCTCTGTGAGTTTGAGGCCAGCCTGGTCTACAGAGTGAATTCCAGGAAAGGCACCGAAGTTACACAGAGAAACCATGTTTCGAAAAAACAATAATAATAATAATAATAATAATAATAATAATAATAATAATTTAAAAAATAAAAATAGAGTAAAACCCAGGTCTGATGGATCCCCAGGTAAGATGGCTGCCACCAAGCCTTGTTAACCTTAGTGCAACCACCAGCACCCCCATAGAAGAGCTCCAAGTCCTGCAAGTTGTCCTAACACATGCACACCATAGCTCAGAAACACACACACACACACACACACACACACACACACACACACACACACACATACACACACACACACAGATTTAATTGATAAGCAATTTTAAAAGAAATTTTTTAAAAAAGAGAAAGAAACCCAACACAGTATACATTAAATCCTATGGTGCCATCTGCCTCGGGAGCACCTGGTGTCATTATTGGAGCTCCAACAGTCCTGGTCACTCTGGAATCTTGAGTTCTATATACACAGTACCTCAGGATGATTCCAAGTTCTGCTGGCTGCCAGAGATGTGTAGCCATCCCCACCAGAGCAGGAACTGTCACAGATGATTCTTCTCTGCTCTTTGCTCCTCACTGTAAACCTGACTTCCAATGGAACCCATGCTGCTCAATGAATGCTGTGTTCCCTCCATTTCCTCCCCGCCAAAGGTTAGTCCATTCTCTAGACACAGCTGGATTCTCCCACTCATCCCACAAACCAGTTCCAAAAGCTGGCCCCACACACACACACACACACACACACACTCACACACACACACACACACACACACACACACACACTCACGGTCAGGTTTGTGACAGCAGTGACCGCACTCATACTCCCAGCTTTCTCTGTCATTTGTTCTCTCTGTGAACATGTGACAGGAACAACGTAAGGAAAGACTTCTTTTGACTCACAGATTCAGGAGATCTGTTCATCGTGGAGGACTCTTTGTTTATTCTCTATCTCTCTAATAAAATTCCATGACCCAAAGCCATTTGGGGAGGAAATGATTTATTTCAGCTTATAGTTTAGAGTCCATCCCAGAGGGAATTCAGGGCAGGAACTCAAATAAGACAGGAAAAACCTAGAGGCAGGAACAGAAGCAGATGCTATGAAGGAATGCTGCTTGCTATCTTGGTCCCCATGTTATCTTGCTCAGCTTAGTGTGTGTGTGTGTGTGTGTGTGTGTGTGTGTGTGTGTGTGTGTGTGTGTGTGTGTTTGTATGGCCCTGGCTGTCCTGGAACTCGCTCTGTAGACCAGGCTGACCTTGAACTCACAGAGATCCACCTGACTCTGCCTCCCAAGTGCTGGGATTAAAGGCGTGAGCTACCAAGCTGCAAGGCCTCAGCCTGCTTTCTTACACTACAAAGGATCACTTACTAGGAGTGGCACTGCCCGTAGTGGGCTGGATACTTCACACCAAGCATTAATTTAAAAAAATACTCTACTTGACAATCTGATGGAAGCCTTTTCTCAATTGATGTTCCCTTTTCCCAAATGACCCTAGCTTATGTCAGGTTGACAAAAATCTAACCGGCAAAAAGGGGAATGTATGTTAGGGATGTTTTGTTCAAAGTGGTGGGAGCTTGTACCTTAGCTTGTTCAAATCCTGGCAGGTCAGAAAGCAGAGAAAGCTAGACCTTCTGGGATTTCAAGGGGCTTTCAAAGGCCTGCCATGACTGACCTATATCTGCTAGCAGGAACACACCTATCCTAAAAATTCCACAACCTCCAAAACAGTATGACTAGATGGGGACCAAATATTTCAAACATAAGACTCAGGTAGCATTTCAGATTTACATGACAACATTCAAGGGGAAAAAACATAAAGACATTTAAAAATAGAAAGATGTTACATTATCATGATTGACAAAATTATTTAAAACAGGGCTGTGTCCCCAAAAGCAAGCTACAGATTCAGAGAAATCCCTCATCAAAATTTTTATTACTTTTTTTCTACAGAAATAGTTTTTAAAAATTCAAAAATTTAGGTGAACTTGCAAGGATCCAGAATTCCTGGAGTAATCCTTAACAGAAAGAGCCATCCTGGAGCCATCACATAATTGACTTTAATTTTCACTTCAGAGACGCAGTGATGTAACAGAGGGACAGGAACACAAAGGCAGACTTGACCATCAAAGGCATAGAATAGAGACCAGTTTCCCAAGTAGAAGTCAACACAGCCTAAGGGGCTCATGAGAAGATTGGCAACCACAAGTGGTTTCTGAACCTGCAACCACCAGACACCAGTGCAGACCCACGCAAGGAATGAACCAGACATGTTCCTACAGTGCAGACACATGCCGCTTCACTGTAACCTTGGTTCCCAACATGCAGTGTGCACACTTTGTACCGCTCATGAGCACTGTATGGCCTCACCTCATGCTCAGCTTCCAGGCCATGACATGCAATACACTGCGGTTTTCATAGTTCATACAATGTCTTATAGCTGGCCATGGTAGCACAAGACTAATTCTGACACATGGGAGGTGGCAGCAAGAGGATCCCAAATTCAAGGTCAGCCTCGGCTATACAGTGAGCTCATGAGAGCCTATTTTCAAAAGAGATAGGATTTTGCTCTTACACAAATGTGTTTGTTCAGTTGTGGGAGACAAAGGTCTTTAATATTTCCTATTGTCATTTCTTGTCAGGTATGTATAAAAATTAGTGTATCTTTGGATTCAGCTGTGTTTTCATGCTTGGTTTTTTAAATTGCTGTTGAGGGGCTGAAGAGATGGCTCAGTGGTTAAGAGTACTTGATGCTCTTACAGAAGAACTGAGTTTCATTGCACACTGGCAGCTCACAACTAACTATACATCTCCAGGGGGTTAGTTGAGCTCTTCTGGCCTCCTTGAGTACTCATATACACAGACACATATGTATACACACAAATAAAAAGTAAAATCTTTTAAATAAAATAAAACACAAAATTGCTGAATGAGTTGCTGGCTTCAGTTTCTTTTTCTTCTTTTTTCTTCTTTCTTTTTTTTGTGTGTATGGGGGGGGGGCATGCTTTACATGCATGTATGTCTGTGCACCACTTACATGCCTGGTACCCACAGAGGCCAAAAGAGGGCATTCAACCCCCTGGAACCGGAGTTACCAATTGTGAGCCACCGTGTGTGTGCTGAGAACCAAACCCACATCCTCTGCAAGAGCAGCCTGTGCTCTTAACCACTGAGCCATCTCTCCAGCCCTTTAAATTTTTTGAAAACAATTCATAATTTTAAAAAATAGTTTAATTACTTTCACATGAAATTAAAAGCTTTTTTTAAAATGATTCCCAAAATGCCCATAAAAAGCTTCCGCCATTTTGTGCAAGGCTCTTATGTGACATGGGGTACCCGTCAGCACATATGCTGAAACTGGAATGACAGAGAAGAGATTAGCCAACGATGAGACCCAAATTCCTGAAGTGTCCCATAGTTTTTGATCTCTTGTTTGGTGCTAAGTTTTCAATAAAGCTTAAGTTATGGACCAAAAAAACAATCGTGTCATCTATAAATAGGCAAGTGAGTTGAGACAATGCCTCTGATGAAGAAACAGGTGGCCATAGACGCATGCATGGAAGACATACAGGACTTTAGCAACAGGGAAATGCAATGCAAACTGCACTGGGATTCCATCTCACCCCAGTCCAAAAGGAAAAAAACAGCAAACACTGGAGAAATTGCTGGGGGCAAGCATCTTTACATACTGTGTGTGGAAACTTAAGTTACTCTATGGAGCCTGTGGAATCAATAGAGGGTCTTCAAAACTAAAACAGGATTACACATAACTGAGTGTCTACTCCAAAAACCTCTAAGTCGGCACACCACAGAGTTACCTGCACACCCATGTCCACGGTGACATGGATAACAGACACCCATATACACACGTTTATGTGTGCATATGTATATATGTATGTATATATAACTATGAGAAGTGAAGGGAGACAATTCGGCAGGATGGAGTGACCAGCAAGAAGGGAGGGGACAAATGATGTAGAATGAGTATGAGCAAAGTATGACAGCTATTTCTCAGAAGTGTCGTAACGAAATGTACTATTTTGTATGGAAATTTAAAATTAATGAGCATTCAAAAGGAGTCAAGTATTCCCTGGTGGTGAAAATGTTGGATATTAGAGCCTAAAAGAGATTCTTGATATGAAAGCTAGAGACGTGCCCTGGGGTCAAGTCAGGGGACACAGTAGATGATTGGGGATACAAGTGAGTCCCTTGCTCTTCCTATAGACTGTCTACTGAACTGAGACAGGACAACTCCAGCCTTGGAGACAACTTCTGGGCCATCTTACACTGTACACTCTGGCCCGCACAAGCTGGCAGAAACCTTTTCAGAAAGACTCCTCTAGTTGGCTCTCTCTTCTATTTGTTCACAGAGAACTTGCTGAAGCCCCATATCCAAATCAGAAATAGAACTGTCCTAGAAAACCACTTGGTGGACCTGACCTGCGTATCAGAGAATACCGGAATTTCCATATTATGGACATTCAATAACGAGAGACTGAAGGCCACAGACAGGGTGATGTTCTCCTGGAATAATCAAAGGCTCACCATACGCCCAATCACAAAGGAGGATGCTGGAGCATACCAGTGTGAGGTCTCCAACCCCTTCATTTCCAAGTTGAGTGACCCAGTCAGCCTGGATGTACTTTGTGAGTGACCCAAGTTCTCTTCCTCCCACATCTTTTTTGTTTGTTTGTTTGTTTGTTTGTTTGTTTTTTGGGGGTTTTTTTGGTGTTTTTTTTTTTTTTGTTTGTTTTTTGAGACAGGGTTTCTCTGTGTAGCTTTGCGCCTTTCCTGGAACTCGCTTGGTAGCCCAGGCTGGCCTCGAACTCACAGAGATCCACCTGGCTCTGCCTCCCAAGTGCTGGGATTAAAGGCGTGTGCCACCACTGCCCAGCCATTCCTTCCACATCTTACAGGGGACATCTTACACTTTTATTTTACTATAATTGGGTAGAGCTCAGTACCATGGTGCATGTGTGGAGGTCAGAAGACTTTATAGAATAGGTTCCTTCCTTCCATCTCTACCTGTGTTATAGGGATCCAAATCAGATAGGTTTTTTTCCATTAAGCTATTGCACCCTCTCTAGCATCTCCAAGGCCTCTTATTGGGGGATTCTTTACTAACACTGTGCAAATTAGATGACAGACACGGGGGGGGGGGGGGGGGGCAGGGGGAGACTATCACCTGAGACACCAATATAGTGAATCAATGTAGCACCTACCTATTACCCTACACTTAGGAGGCTGAGGCAGGAGGATAGAGTAAGGCCCTGTCTTCAAACTGTTTGAATGCAAATAAAACCAAAGTTGTAAACCCAATTACAAAGTGGTTAAGGGTTGAGCTCTGAGTCAGGCATGTGATCCTTGGTATCCATGGGTAACTGGCTCCAGGAAGCCCACAGATATCAGAATCTATGCTCTAGATAGATGTTCTAGTTCCTTGCAAAAATATCAGTGTTTCCACGTAAGTCTGCATGCCATCCCCCATACTATACATCATGTTCAGATTCCAGCACGTCACACAGCGCCAGCACAAGGAAAAGTGTGGGAGTCCCCACTTTGAGCCTTACTCAAGGTTAGAGATTCTGAGCTTGCTTTACCAAACAAGGCTGTATAATAGGATGATTTGGCCATGGGCATGCCTACCAGGTGTTTTGAAGGGTCTACACTTGGCTGTACATTGTGCTTTGATCTTTTGCCTCTCCCCTTGGAGTTGTATAAAATGTTTAGTCCTTTGGAATAAACCTTAGGGTGGCTGGGTGTTGACCCAGGGTCCTCCTGAAGCTATCCTATGTCTCTGTCTTTCTTGTCCTCTCCTTCTATCTTTCTATCTAATACTTCCTCATTCCTCTCTCCTCCCCCATAAGAACCCTTCGATGGATCAGAGCTGGTCCTCTGACAGACTCCCACACAAAGAGCACTAGTCTGTTAGTGAGAAATGATGCCAGGAAATGTCTGTACAGTTTTCAGTGCAGAGATAATTGTTCTGGGATGTTTTGTTTCATTGGAGTCTTTTTGTTTTGGGGGAATAATATCCCATTCAGTCCAGGCATCCTCACAGTATATAGATGATGATTGTCTTGAACTCTTGATCTTCCTGCCTCCACCACCCAGGTGCTGCTCCTACAGTTGTGCACCCCACATCTGGATTCTTCTGAATATGTCTAACCTGTGTTTGGCTTGATCTAGGGCTCTGGATGGAATCTGTGAATGGAGAGGGCATTGTTTCCTCTCCTGTGTCTGCCATTCACAATGTGACCTTGCACAAGATTCTTTTCTGTATGTTGTTTTTGTGGCAATATATATATATGGCATTTCCTGTTTTAGCTATTTTCCAGTGGTGTAAAGTACATTTGCAGTGCTGTGTAGCCATGGTCCATTCTCATAACTTTATCATTTAACATGCAAACCTTTAGAGCCATTCAACGTTAGCTCTGGGGACAGACAGTGACAAGCATGTGTGTGAATCACCATCACCCATGTATAACCAGGTGTGGTAAGAAATGGCAAGGCAGAGATAGAGGATTCCTAGAGCTTACTAGCCAGCCAATCTAGCCAATTGGTATACTACAGATTTTGAGACTCTGTCTCAAAAAAGGAAAGAGAATAAGAAAACAAGTGGCCATGTGGTTGTGGAAGATCTCAACATCAGCTTTTGGTTTCCACACAGATGTGCACACATGAACACATACAGTCATATATAAAAACAATAGTCCCCCATCTCTTCCTCCTTCAACCCCTTTACCTACCATTCTACAATTTATCCAACTACCCTGCTCACATGAGCAGAGTAACACATGAACAGTCCTTTTATATCTGCTTCCCTTCATGTAGCATAATACTTTCAGAGTTTACCCATTATGTACCATGTATCAGAATTTTACCATTTTGGTTTGTTTGAGAAAGGAATCTAATTTTTTTTTGTTTCAGTCTAGCCTTGAATTCTCAATACTCTTGCTCCAGCCTCTTGAATGATAGAAATAAAGGCATAAGCCACCATGCTCGGCTCATTTTTTTTAAAATAATAGTATTCTATTTTATAATTGTACCGATGTGTGGATGTGCCACATTTTTTTTATTCCTGTGTGTGTGTGTGTGTGTGTGTGTGTGTGTGTGTGTGTGTGTGTGACAGTTGTGAGGATGGTGTCTGTGGGGATTTCTTGCACCCTTGCATCCAGCTCTCCTGGACATACACCCAGATACACAATAATCACTGAGTCTATTAGTAGTCTTGCTTTACTTGTTGCTGGTTGGGTTTTTAGAATAAGTCTCACTTTGCATCCCAGGTATGTGTGGTGTGAGTGGTGGGGGGGGGGAGGGGTGTGGTGTGTGTGTATGTGTGAGATGGGGTGTGTTGTGGTGTATGTGTGTGTGTGTGGTATATGTGTGGTGTGTGTGTATATGCATGGTGTGTGTGGTGTGTATGTGTGTATGTGTAGGGAGGGGTGGGGGGTGGGGTGTGTGTATATGTGGTGTGTGTATATGTGGTGTGGGTGTGTATATGTGGGGAGGGGTGTGGTGTGTGTGTATGTGTGGGGAGGGATGTAGTGTGTGTATGGTGTGTGTGTGTGTGTGTGTGTGTGTGTGTGGCGTAAGTGTGGGGTGTGTGGTATCTCGGTTACTTCTCTATTGCTGTAAGGACACAGTGGCCAAGGCAACTATAGAAGAAAGTTTATTTTGAGGTTACAGCTTCACTTAGAACTCATGGAAGCAACATGGTGGGAGTGATAGAATCCCCTCAGGTCTGACCTTTAACACAGGGTATCGCATGTTTCAGCAGCCAGAAGGAGCTTTAATAGAGGTTCAGGACAAGAAACTATGATGATCCTTGAACACTCAGCCCCTCAAGTGCTTGAACTGGGAAAGGTTTTTAAGCAAACAATGAGAGCTCTAGTCGGAGCCTAGATCATGAGGATTCTGGCCTGAGTGTGGAGGGATTGGTCTGAGTAGCAGGGAAATGGAGAACCTGAGCAATGTAACCACCCACCTGTCCTGAGACAAAGGCTCTATAACCTGACGGACTGTGGCAGAAATCAGTCTGGGATTGACTGGCTGATATGAGCTATTAGGACACTGCTACCATCACACAAAGTCCCCAGCAATATCAGGACGTGGAAGATGACAGGACAGCTGTTTCTAAGAAATTTGGGAATGCAGAGGCAGCAGTCAACAGGCAGTTTACTGAGCCACAGACAGCTGCGTTCGGGAAGCAGCTCCCGACAGGCAGAGGGCTTTAGTGGCTCTGCGGAGGTCCACAGTAGGACCTGCTCTTCATGAGGCAGTTATTCTCTCTCATCTGAATGATTTGGACAAGCATGCAACTAAAGCCTGTAAAGCACAACATCAGATGGCTGACAAGCCCTTGATGCCCAGAAGTCTTCCCTTTTCAGGATGCCTAATTTATTGTTTGGTTGCTGTTGACACCTCTGCTTTGCTGTCACAGTCAAAAAAGCACAGCCAAATCCAATGCCATGAAGCTTTTACCTTTTTCTAAAAGCTTTAGCATTTTTAGTTCTTTTAATTTAGGTCTCTGATCTGTTTAGCACTGTTTTTGCAGATGGTACTAGGGGAAAGCTATTTGGTACTGATATTCAGTTTTCTTTTTTCTTCTTTTTTTAGGGGGGCGGGTTTGAGATAGGGTTTCTCTGTAACAGCCCTGGTTGTCATAGAACTCACTCTGTAGACCAGGCTGGCCTTGAACTCACAGAGATCCACCTGCCTCTGCCTCCCAAGTGCTGGGTTTCAAGGCATGTGCTGCCGCCACCGCCACTGCATTCAGGCTCATGCCTCCCCTCACCCAGCCAACCTTCTTACAGAAAATGCACACAAAGAAACAGACAGGGATCACACACCATGCTGAGCAAGCTTCCCCAGGTGCCTGTGTACTCTGATTCTTTCTTCCTTCTTCTGAATTTTTCCACAACAGATCAACCATCACAGAGAAATTTCCCCATGTCAGTTCCGGTTGCTGCTGCCTTGGCTGTTGAAGTTCTGGCTGGGCTGGCTATCCTAGGAGGCCTGGCATACTTCGTGTTTTTCAAGAAACTTAACCAGTATGGTGACATTTCCTCTTCTATTTCCTCCTTGCTTGAGAACGGAAAAGGTTTTCTTTATCTGTGTCTGTCTCTAGACTGGATTTCTTCTTGCCTTTCCTAAGTGCTAGCTTCTCACTAATTCATGGGGTTCTTAAATCCCTGCCTTCCCGCTCTCTAAACCCCACTCTGTGCTGGTCATGGCCATTCCCATTCCCACAGGGCTTAGAACAAAAGACCCATTGTATTTCTCTGTCTTCCAGTCAGGAAAAAAGGCGCCACAAAAAAAAATACAAGAAGCAAAAGGAATGGACGAAAGAAAAAGAGCAGCGGGAGAATGTAAAGGTCAGACAGAGAATCTACAGGGATGAGCATCAGGGTCCCCTGGGACAAGCAGTGAGAAAAAAGAACCCACCAGTGGGAGACAAAGAGGTGTGGGTGTGAAGACAGAATGTGCAGAGCAGTGAAAAGAAGAGATCTTTGGGACCCAGGATGTCCCACTTAACCAAAGTACCACACCCAGCACCAGTTAGAAAACAGCAAATATGATGGGGTAAAAGGATCAAAGGTTTGGAGGGGCTGGTTAGATTGGAAAAGGAGGCAGCACCAAGAAAGGCAGTGGCAGCCATGGTGTGAATGTACAGCAAGGACACCAAGCAGCTCCCAGGAATCATCTGCTCCCAGGGTCCTTCCCAACTGAGGAACCAAACAACAGTGACAGTGTCTCCCATTTCCTTAGGATGAGGAGGAAGAGGATGCTCAGTGAGGACAACTGGACCCGTCCACCCACAGTAAGTAAAGGCACTGACCCTCGGGAATCAAAGGTCCCACCACCTGCCTGTCCTTCCATGGCATCCTGGACACCAGCCACTGTCTCCTGTCTGACTTACAGAGCAGATCTTCTCTTCCCAGCCTATGGCTGGCATTTTCTTGGGGCTGTCAACCAGCTCCCAAATAAAGACATGGAGACTTATTATTAATTATGAATGCTCAGCCTTAGCTTAGGCTTGTCCAACTAGCTCCTTTACCTTAATTTAAACTGTTTCTATTCATCTATGTTTTGCCTCAGGGCTATTTACCTTTCATTCTGTTTGTCCTACTTTCCTGCTTCCTCTCTGTCTGTCTGGCCCCTGGTGTCTCCCTGGCTTCTCTTTCTCTTTCTTTCCTGAGCCTAAATTCCTCCTCCTACTACAAATCACAAGTCTTAGATGAGCTTTTCACTTCAATGCTCTGGTGACTCTTCTCTTGCTTCCCCAGGTCACGTGACAACTCTCCTAATGAGGTAAGCACTGCCACTTTCACTGCCTGCTTCCTCTCAGATGTCTCTGGAGAGATGGGGACACTCAGAGCCACAACTGTGTGTCCTTAGTTCCTCATGCAGCAGATGAGGAGCTGCATCTCTCCTACTCTTAGCCTGCTCACCTGCATTCTGCCCACTACAAAAGAGGTTACAGGTGTGGGTGAGCTAACCCCTGTGTAGTTCCCAGCACAGACCCAAAGAAGGAAAGGCCACACCCCTCTCCCTTCTCTCTGCTCATCTGAACCTGCTCTGGCCTTCAAAGGAAAGACTCCATTCCAACCAGTCAGAAGTGCTGGCTCTGGGATCTCACTCTGACCCCTCCTCTGTCCAGCCCCCTAGTCCCTTGTAGTCTGGCAGATGGATTCAGACAAGAGACATCCTGTCGTGTAGGAGACTGGCAGGTTTCTTAGAGAATGACGGGAGGCATGCTCAACAGTGAGGGTGGACATTGGCCAAAGGGCCACTGCAGATGAAAGGCCCTCAAGGAGCGAGAGTGGGCAATGGCCAGGGACCACGGGCTGCATGTTAAAGTGGGCCGGGTGCTGTCTTCTAAAGTCTCTGGCACAGGGGGCCTCCATGAGATGTTTTTCTGTGCAGTACAAACAGACCATGTGGGTTGACTCTAAAGGAGGGGACTATTGTATGTCTCTGTTCTTTGACAGAAGGTTCCTTCCACATAGTAACTTATATTCTTCTTAGCAATTGAGAGAGGTGGTCAGTGTTTTCAAAGTCGTCTTTCCCCTGTGATCTGATGGCCAGTTGTCTGAGATGTACGCTGTTGGTACCTTCCTCCTTAGGGTGGTCTGTGTACAGCCAGGGAGGATGTGCATATACCATGGCCACTGTGCTGTTTTCCTCCCGAGCCTCCCACTCAGATGCCATCTAGCAGTCAACTCATAACTCATAACAAGCCATTAGCCGGGTGTAGGTGCAGACTCCTTCCCACAGAGTGAAGTACAAAACTGTTCTGATAACAGACTGGAAAGTGCCTCATCACAACTAGCTAACACTGGTTCCTTTATTTTATAATAATTTTACAGAGTTTTTCTCATGTTAGCATTTCAATAGAGTACCCACATACATAAAAGTCCTTAAATCAGAGGGAACACACCCACGCTGAGTACATGAATCATGACCTCTCCCTCCCCAACACACTTCACTGTCACTTCCCTACAAGGAGCGGTGGCAGTCAGGACAGTGCAAATCCTCCAACACATCTGGCTTTTGTTCAGCACTGTTCTGTAGCCCACCTGGATGTCTCTGTTGATTCCGGCTCTGTTCCCATTGCTGTCTCACCCTGTTCCATGGTATCAACCTGTCTCCTCAGTGATCACACATCAGGCTGTCAGACAGTGAGTGACAGGAGTCCTCTCCCACAGCTCACCGTGCAGAGGCCACGGCACAGTGGTGCCAGATCACCAGCAAGGTGAGGCTCTGACCTGTGGAACTGATGTCACTCATCAACACTCATACTTTCAGGTGGATGAAGTGGCATATTCTATTGTGAACGTCAACGCCCAGCAACCCAAACCACCAACTTCAACCTCCATGCTACAACAGTCACATAAACGGTTTTCTGAAGTGAAAAAAAAAATCAACGGGATCTGTCCTGACTTCACTGTATCCTTCCTGACTCACTCTTTACCTATGGGATCAGGGAGGTGGGGGCTGTTCCCTTGTAGCATACACAGTGCCTCCAAATTGTTGCCATGTCCTTCAGTGTCAGCAGATGCTAGGCATGTAGGGGACGGGGTGTCCGGTCACTACAGCAGCAGAGATGGTGTTGGTAGTGAATGAATTTGCCTGTTAGAGCAGGGTAGGAATAAGTTCACTGAATGGTGAAACAGCTGGGGAGTCACTAGCAGAACACTTGTAACAAAAAGCAACAAGCTAGGAGTGGAGGGTATCCTCATGGTGTTTAGGGTGGCATTGTATGCAGACTCCTGGCACATCATTAGCACCACATGGAAGAATGAAATGCAGATGGGACAGTGGACAGTTTTGCCAGGTTGAGGATACTTAAGCCACATTCACTACAGTGTCCTCTCTCTACCCTAACTTCTGTAAAAAAGAAACAAACATGGGGCTGGAGAGATAGCTCAGTGGTTAAGAGCACTGGCTGCTCTTCCAGAGGTCTTGAGTTCAATTCCCAGCAACCACATGGTGGCTCACAGCCATCTGTGATGAGATCTAGTGCCCTCTTCTGTATACATAATATAAATAAATCTTCAAAAAAAAGAAACAAACAAACACAAGAAAGACAAGCTCTCTACTGTGAGTGTGAGTCTACAATCCTCATTTCCCCAGGAGTTCAGCTGCCCCCCCAAGGAAACTGACAAGTACCCTCTAATGGGGTGACAGGACACACATTAGTTAAGGACCAAATCTTCTCTCCTCATCCAGGAAATCATAGTCTGACTATGGACTACCCACTAATTACACACTATGAGACCCCTGTCCCTGGCTGGAATCTTGTAAGAAGGGACTTCCACTTGGCTTCATGGGCCTGACCTCTCCTCAGAGCCCACACAGTGCCGCATCCCCATAACGTTGAGAACTGTTAGCCACGGCCACAACATCTTGGTTAAACAAGGACAGTTCCTGAAACTGAAGTGCCTGAGTTCTAGAACTAAGATTACTTACCTTTCTTCTTCTTGCCCTCCCCAGCTTACCTGGTGGACCCAGGCTGTCCTGGAACTCTAGAGCAAGCTGGCCTCGAACTCAACAGAGATCTGCCTGGCTCTGCCTCCCGAATGCTGGGATTAAAGGCATGCGCCGCCGCCCGGCTGCATATGATATCCTTTAACTCACCACTCTTAGGTTCCCCCTAGCAACAGCTATGGACCAAAAAAGGAAACTTTTCAACTCTCTTCCCTCTTCCTTTCTGCATTGTAACTACCCAAGCCTGTAAGCAAACACCAGGCCCTGATTCTTACCCCAGAGACCCTTCTGCACATTTTTCTCCCCAACTATCCTTGATGTGCTCATTGCCTGGTCTGTCTTTCCTATTTGCCAGTTTTGCATTTGGTGGCCCAAATAGGAAGTTGGCGTGTAGACTCTCCAATCAGAGGTCTCCTCTGCTTCTCCCTCCCTCCCTTTCCCCCTTCCCCTTAAGCAACCCCAGCAAGTTCCAGCCATTTCCATTTCCTCGTTGCATCCATGCTACCTTCCCTGGTTTTGGTGAGCTTTGAGATGTGTTTTCCTTCTTCCTTTCTAACAGCTCTCAGGAAGCTGGGTGCCAGGTGGACAGTCCCTCCTCTCACCAACCAGACTAAATGGAGCCACTGGGTCTGGGAACACCATTCCTTTTGGCCTACTTTCAGTCAGGAAAAGTCTCCTTGGTCACCCCTCCTCATAGGCATTGGCTTGCAACCCTCTGAAACTGTTAGTAGACATTCTTCTTTGGTATGTTTCATCCAAAATTTAATCATTAAATCACAGTGCCTCATGTTATGCTGTGACATGGTCTAGCTGAAATATCTGCTCAAAATGGGACATTGAACTTTCATTACTGTACTACAAAATAAATAAATAAATAAATTTAATTAAAATTAAAGGGGGTGTATCTTAGCGTTTCTATTGCTGTGAAAAGACACCATGACCACAGCAACTCTTTTTGGTTTTCCGAGACAGGGTTTCTCTGTAGTTTTGGTGCCTGTCCTGGATCTCACTCTGTAGACCAGGCTGGCGTCGAACTCACAGAGATCCACCTGCCTCTGCCTCCTGGGTGCTGGGATTAAAGGCGTGTGCCACCACTGCCCAGCTACAGCAACTCTTATAAGGAAACATTTAATTGGGGTGGCTCATCTGGAGTTTCAGAGGTTCAGTCCATTATCATGATGGGGAGCATGGCAGAGTGCAGGCAGATGTGGTGCTGGAGCTGAGAATCCTACATCTTGGCTTGCAGACAACAGGAAATTGACTGAGGCACTGGGTGGTATCCTGAGCATAGGAAACCTCAAAGCTCACCCACACAGTGACATACTTCCTCCAACAAGGCCATACCCACTCCAACAAAGCCACACCTCCTAATAGTGCCACTCCCTGTGAGCTTATGGGGGTCAATTACATGCCAACTACCACAGGGAGGCAAGGTACCTTGCTTTCAATACTTTAATCTCCCATCCTAGTACACATCTCTCTGCTCTCCTGCCTCCACCCTTCAGGTTCTCCTCCTCCATAAAAGCCCTCCTACTAGCCTCTGGTTACAACAACTTTGGCTCCTCTAGAAAAGCCCCTCTGTCTGGGGTCCACTGCACCTCCCCCACCCATTATTCTAGCCAAAGCCCCTGCTCTGACCAGATGATGAAGGCTCCAGCTTCTCCAGATGTCACACTCAGGTTCCTTCCTCACCCTGTGACTTTCTCCTCTCATCCCCCCTATCCCTACACCCTGAGAACTTTTCTATCAAAGCTTCCATTTCTCACTGGGCAGTGGTGGCACATGCCTTTAATCCCAGCACTCGGGAGGCAGAGGCAGGCAGATCTTTGTGAGTTCAAGGCCAGCCTGGTCTACAGAGTGAGATCCAGGAAAGGCGCAAAGCTACACAGAGAAACCCTGTCTCGAAAAACCAAAAAAAAAAAAAAGCTTCCATTTCTCTCCACTTCCCACAGGGGCATCCCACCCAGATTTGCCTCCGGCGCTGAACCCAACACAGCTTTTCCCTCCAAAGGGATGAGTGTCCTCCACTTATTGCCAATATAAACCCAGGGTTCATGGCCCACAACAGTTGTATTAGTATGCAGTCCCTCATTCATTAGGCTCCATCCCCACCTTGACTCACTCCCTAAGTTATTGTTACTGTTGAAAGCTAATCTCTATGTTCAATCCATATATCTCTAAACTGTTTCTCTGGCCTGCAAGAATCCCTCGGACCACATCTGTTTCCCTTCCTCTCCCTACCTGCACAACAATATCCACACCCCTCCCTACCCTGAAGCTCTCAGATGCACACACAGCATCGTCTTTTTGTTTAATTATTTTTAAGTTAAGCTGACCAAACTGGCTCCCAGCCACACCTCCCTTTTACAGCAAAACTCTTCCCAAAGTCCCACGCTTTCTGTCCAGATAACAAATTTCACTCTGTCCTTTGTGATGGTTATGATAAACGGCACTGGTGGCAGCGCTGGTTACCTAATGAAAAGGCCACAGTCATGACAGAACCCAGTGGTACTTTTAGAGCTTTATTAGGAGGTGAAGGGAGGGAAAGGGAAAGGGGAGAGCCAGGCCTGGGGGGAGGGAGCAGAGCAGAGAGGGAACAGAGAGAGAACACAGAGAGAGAATGGGGGTCCACATCCGGCTTTTTAAGGCAGGGACATAGTCACCAGCACCTGCTGCTCAAGACCCCAAGCTGCACATGTGCGGGATCCTAACATTTTGCCCTTCTTGATGGTTAAATGTAAACACATGTTACTTGAGTGTGTTGTCATGTACTGGCAGATGTTGATGTGTTTCTAAGGGTTTCATATAATCTGCCTTATGTGATCTATGTCATCTTATGTTCAAAAAGCTACATGTTGATACCATTCTTTTTTTCTTTTTTTTTAATATATGGGTGTTTGGCCTATATGTATGTCTGTGCACCACATGTGTCCCTGGTGCCCTTAGAGGCCAGAAAAGAATATCAGATCTCCTGTAATTGAAGTTACAGACTGTTGTAAGCTACCATGTGGGTGCTGGGAATCTATTGTGGGTCCCCTAGAAGAGCATCAAGTCCTCTTAACCACTGACCTATCTCTCCAGTTCCACATTCTTATTATTTTTAAGGTGGATAGATAGATAGATAGATAGATAGATAGATAGATAGATAGATAGGTAGATAAAGAAAGATAGATAGACAGATAAATGCATGCATACATACATACATAGAGATGATACATACATACATATATACATAGAGATGATGATGATGATAGATAGATAGATAGATAGATAGATAGATAGATAGATAGATAGACAGACAGATGGATGGAGGGTAGCTATAAGTAGGCATATACAGAAATAAACATTTTAAAGTGACTTAATTTTTAAACTACATAATTTTCTCAAATATATACAGTTCTCATTAATAATGTATTTAAAATGACTACTATATTGTTGAGTTCAGCTCGACCTTTGGACAGTCCTTGGTATAGGGAAGTGTGGACTGAGAAATAATAGATATGAAAAATAGAGACATAGATGTCAAAGAAAAAGACAGAGACACAGAATAGCATCAAGAGGGCTCTGAGTCAATACCATAGTCGCCCTGAGTTATTACTCACAGCCTTTTTATACCCAAAGCAAGGCGAACAAAAAGACATCATGGTTCAAAGTACACAAACAAGTATAAACACCTCCTTAGTATTCAAGACACCTGGTAACCACACCTTTGGCAAAATACCTGTTATGCAGCCTTGTGGGGCAAAACAAGCTCAGATTCTCTTGACCTTGAGTCAAGATGGAATAAGGCCTCACTATGGATTCTCTGTGGGCCCCCACACTGTACTTTGCCTGTACTTGATATTTTGGATACAGTCAAACATGCTTTCTATGTTTTAAATATGATTTATGAAGTTTCAATTTAAAATATAATCAGTACTAAGATTTTATAAACAAGACTAGACACAAAAAAGTCATTAAATTTTAAAAGATATTTAAAAAGTTATAATGTGTATAGTTGACTGGGGCAGGGAAGGAGGGATAGGGTGTTATTTGTTTGTTTTTGAAAGGAAGTCTCACAATGTAGCCCTGGCTAGCCTGGAATTCACTCTGTAGCCCAGGCTGGCCTCAAACTCAGAGAGATCCACCTGCCTCTGCCTCCCCAGCACTGGGATTAAAAGAGTGTGACACTATAGCCAGATGATTTAAAGGGGGGGGGAATGTTATAATTCCAAAGGTCAACATTCTATACATCAAGATATAATTGGTACCTGTTTCCCTACTTACAGCTACATGTTTGGTTTTGTTTGTTTGTTTGTTTGTTTGTTTGTTTGTTTTTAGTATAAACCTGCTCTCAGAATGCTGACAGGGACAGGATGCAGTTCTCTTACAAAATGAGACAGTGTGTGACTCCATTTCTCTAAACACTAAATTGCTTTTCCTATTTGTATAAAACCTGAGTTTGATGAAAAGCATCTTTACTTAAGACATTCCTGCTGAATCACATAGCAATCATGGAATTTGTTTTGCTAGACAAAAACTTGAATCTATTCATAAATTTGCCTCATTGTACAAAATGTCATTGTGCCTGAGACCTTCAGTCCTCTAGACTGATAACAAGTACCACTAATAAATTATAAGTTTATCACAATCAGCCCCTAGAAAGTACTGACATCCAGATGAGCTCATTAAGTGAAGATGACTCCCTCCAGCACAAACAGGAAGGACTGTTTTCTCAAAATCCTTTATGCTTTTTAAAACATTTAAGAATTTTGTTGGATTATTTCTCCAGTAATAAAATGATGCTAATTTGATTCTAATTAGACTATAGGAAAAGAGAACATTAGGTCCTTCTAGTACAACTATTTGTTCACCTTGACCCACACACACACACACACACACCTTACTTAACCATTTGGGGAAGACATCAGGCAAAACACCTGTGGTGTCCCCTTTTTCCTCTCTGTCCGTTTGCCACCAGTCCTTGAGAACAAAGGGACAGAAGCAGTGACAGAGAGCTTTGTATGGCTTGTGAACATAGCAGAAATGGTCTTCTGGGAGACAGCTTCAGTGGTTAATTTAGGATGCGTGTATGGTCTTAAACATGCAGCAAGAAAGTATAACCCAAGATTAAAATAAACTGTAATAATTCCAAACAAAAACTAAGCTATATTTTAAAAAGACCTGGCAACCCAGGTGTTAAATACCTCTTCATGGGGCTGGAGAGAATGGCTCAATGGTTAAGAGCACTGACTGCTCTTCCAGAGGACCCAGGTTCAATACCCAGAACCCACATGGCAGCTTGTAACTGTAACTCCAATTCCAGGAGACCCAACAACCATGACAAAACACCAATGTACATAAAATAAAAATAGATAATTTTTTTTGTTTTCTTTTTGAGACAGAGTTTCTCTGTGTAGCTTTGATACCTGTCCTGGATCTCTCTCTGTAGACCAGGCTGGCCTCGAACTCACAGAGATCCGCCTGGCTCTGCCTCCCGAGTGCTGGGATCAAAGGTGTACGCCACCACCACCCGGCAAAAAATAGATAATTTTTTAAAGGCCTCTTCATTAAATAAATATTGAATATAGGTTACTGACACACCAAGTATATTGTCTCCTTAGAGGCAATCAAATTAAAGAAATACTATTCCTAACTGCAAATAAAATGTTATTTGCATATTCCTGATGATTCTGCTAGAGACCTATAAAATCAGACTAAAGCCATACCAAACATCACCATCTCATTGTTAGCCAGCACAAAGATGGTCCTGTGACAATCTAACTGCATCTAACTGGGTCCTTTTCATCACCATCCAATGCCTCAAAGGTTAGCAAAGGTAGAAACCCTAAATGCTTCTCCACCCCTATTTCAGTCAGGGAAAGTGGGAAAGTGACTTGATGTCTTTCTCCTACATGACCTTAAGGTCCCAACTCTTGAAGGAAGAATGTTAAGCAGCTAGACAGATATTAGTGAGCTTGGGGCCCCTCCTTCATAGTGTTCTTTCCCTCTGAGATACCTATACCAAAGACTGTCCCAAGAACCCTCCTGATGAAGACACTACCAGAGTGGTTGGGGGTGAAGATAGTTACAACAAAAACAAAAATTATGTCCCATCTTTTCAACTACCTAATAAAAATAAAAGTAGAGAATGATTAAGCTGTGGCCCGGCCATGTTAGTTAAATGATAATTCCTGAAGCTACAGTAACTTAGTAACTTACTTGCCTAGCTTCAAGTCCTCCCTGTCTACCTCACGAACAGCCATCCACAAGAGGTGCTTGTCAGAACTGGAGAGAGAAAGACAGATCAGCACGTAAGAGCATGCATGCTGTTCTCACAAAAGGCCTGAGATCTCTCCCCAGCACCCACATCAGGGGGTTCACAACTGTAGAGACCCACAGAGGTTTGCTAGTGAGAACTTACTCAGGGTCTGAGAATCTGAGCTTGCTTTACCCAGCAGGGCTGCATGAGGTGATGGCTTGACCACGGGTGTGGTTTCCAGGTGTTTGGAAGGGTCTACACTTGGCTGTCCTGAACACTTTGCTCTAGCAAGGGGGAGGTCTTTTGCCCCACCCCTTGGTGTTGTTATAAAAAGCCCTTTTGAAGAGACAGAAGAGACCACTGGGTTTTGACCCAGGTCCTCCCAAAGCTATCTCATGTTTCTGTCTTTCTCCTCTCTGCTATCTTTCTATCTAAAAGTTTCTTATTCCTCTCTCCTCCTCATAGGAACCCTTTAAAAGGTGGGAGCTGGCCTCCCACAGATAGCACCAGAACTAGGGACTTGTATGCAAAGGAAGTGAGAGTAGGGAACACTGTGGAAAGCAGTTGGACATGTCCAGTTTTGTATTAAGGTTTAAGGCAGTGGTATTTTATTCTTTGGAAGCAAAAACTGTATATAGAAAAATTATGCTGGAGCAAGCATCTCTCTTTGTCTAGGTCTCTCTCTCTCTCTCTCTCTCTCTCTCTCTCTCTCTCTCTCTCTCTCAAATTAGATTTAAAAAAAATAGGATTAGGGCTGGGCAGTAGTGGCACACACCTTTAATCCCAGCACTTGGGAGGCAGAGGCAGGCGGATCTTTGTGAGTTCAAGGCCAGCCTGGTCTACAGAGCGAGATCCAGGAAAGGCGCACAGCTACACAGAGAAACCCTGTCTCGAAAAACCAAAAAAAAAAAAAAAAAAAAAAAAAAATAGGGTTAGGTATACAGATCTTGTGTAGGCTTAATAGAAAGGAATTTAGGGAAAGAGTAGAATTTCCCTAGTGCTGGACCGCTGGACCTGGCAAACAGAAAACAGCATCCAGGAACGAGCAGCCACTGCAGATTAAGCAGTCTGAGAAAGAAAAGCCGAAATGGGGCAGGGAAACAGTAAGCAGATATTTGAATATTCACTTGTAGAAAGTTTGAAAACTAGGGGAGTTAAGGTAAAATGGCCACAAGTACAGAGGTTCTTGGAGTTCACAGAGGAATTGTGTCCTTTATTCTCTGACTATGGGACTCTGGACACAGGCTCCTGGGGGAGAATTGGAGCTGAAATGCAACAATATTATGAAGAACATGGGCCAGAAAGTGTAGCTAGAAGTTTTCTCTGGTCCTGTAGAATCTCTCCCACCATGTCCCACAGCTGCTTGGCCCCAAATAAGCACACAGAGGCTTATATTAATTAAAACTGCTCAGCCATTATTAGCTCAGGCCTACCACTGACTAACTCTTACACTTAAACTCAGCCCATTTCTGTTAATCTACATGTTGCCACGTGTTCCGTGGCTTTACCTGTGTGTCATTGCATCTGCTTCCTGGACGGTGGGCTGACATCTCCTGACTCAGCCTTCCTCTTCCCAGAATTCTCCTTGTCTGCTTATCCCACCTATACTTCTGCCTGGCTACTGGTCAATCAGTGTTTTATTAAACCAATGTACAAAAGCATTATCCCACAGCAAGAAAGGATTCCCTTGGAAGCTTTTGGCCTGTGGGCACTAATTTGGGACAGCTTAGATCTAAATCCTGAGAAGCATGGGGGAATTTTCCTTGAGGTAGATACAGGCTAGAACAAAACCCTCTGCTCCACCGGAACTGCTGCTAGATGAGAACACTTTTACAACATCATTCAATCAGGGTCAGTTTCCTCTTGGCCATGAAGCCAAGTTTAAGGAACAGAAGTCTTGGGATGAGACAAGGGAGGAACTAAAAGGCTTGAAAAACTTAGTAATTTCTCTTTCTCAAAAACTGGAAACTCTTCAGATCTTTCCTTCCCATGGCTCTATTCCTTCTGCATTAGCAGAATTAGACTCACCTGGGAGGTCATCTATCAGAATGGGAAAGTCACTCATAATTGCCCTGGCACAAAAACCTCCCAGTACATGGCAAACCCTCACTGCTAGTGTTGCATCTCCTCTTCAAGCCAGTATAGAGAGGCAGCAAGCAGAGGAGAAGAGGTGCAAGGATTTCAAATGTTCCCAATAATTGAGCAGCAAGATGCCCAGGGAAATATTGTGTGAGTGCATGTTCTTATTCCTTTTAAACAATGTAAGGAGTTAAAAACAGCATATAATCAATATAGTCCAACTGCTCCATTTAACAAGTATTGTTAGAAAGCCTTTCTTTAGAAGCCCTACCTCCCAGGGACTGGAAACAGATAGCCAGAGCTTGCCTGTCAGGTGGAGATTATTTGTTGTGTAAAGCAAGTTTGTGGAGCAATTTAGGCCACAGCTGAAATAAATCAGGTCCAGCAGATTCCCATTACTTTTGATATGCTTGCCAGAGAAGGCCCTTATTGAGAGATGGGTCAACAGTTAAATTTTGATGTGGCAGTGTATGCTCAGGTTAATGCAGCTGCCAAAAAAAAAGGCCTGGAATGAGCTTCTGTCATCTGGAAGACAGACTGAGGATTTATCAAAGACAAGGCAAGAGCCTGATGAATTGTTTCAGGAGTTTGTCTCTAGGCTAACGCAGACAGCAGGTAGGTTAATTGGAGATTCAGAAGCTGGACTTTTGCTTGTTAAACAGCTCACCTATGAAAATGCTAATGCCACTTGTCAAGTCACTTTAAGGCCTTTTAGAAAGAAAAAAAATATCTCTGACTATATTCGACGCTGTTCAGATATAGGGCCTTTATACAATCAGGAGATAGTCATGGCTGCAGCATTACAAGGAAAAATGATCAAAGATATTCTTTACCAACAAAGACATTATGGCTTGAGACAAGGGAGAGCTATAAGACCACCTGGAAGTTGCTTTGGGTATTGCCAGATGGGACACCAGGTCAAAAGGTTGTCCTGAAAGGGGAAAAAGCTTAAGGACAAATAAGGAACCTGGGTTGTGCCTGAGATGCAAAAGAGGGAAGCATTGGGCTAATGGAGGTCTATCAAGGACAGATACCCAGGGAAATCTGTTTCAGGGAAACGGATGGAGGGTCCAGCCCCAGGCCCTGACAAAGTAGATCTTCGGGGTAATTCTGCAGTCTGTCTCATAGCAAAGAAATTTATTTAGGACCTCTACAAAGCAACCCCAGGCAGTGCTGGATTAGATGTCAGCTCTTCCATCTATGCGGTTTTGACTCCTGAAATGGGGATGCAGGCCCTCCCTACTGGTGTTTATGGGCCTTTGCTGGAAAGCACTACTGGGAAGAAGTAGTACCACCATGCAGGGGTCTTTGTTGCTCCTGGAGTAATTAGTGCTGATTATGTGGAAGAAATTAAGGTAATGACTCATTCATCAAAGGGAATTTCTATAATAAAGACAGGCCAGAGACTTGTACAGTTAATTTTACTTCCTCAGATACAAACAAAAATTCCAGTTAAAAGGGATAAGAGAGGAGAAGCTGGATTTGATTTGTCAGATGCCAATTGGTTACAAGCCATAGGTCCACAGCATCCAGAACTCACTTTGGTTACAAACAGAAAAAGTTTCTCAGGTCTTTTAGACACAGGTGTAGATCTGTCTGTTATCACTGCTAGTCAATGGCCTTCCATGTGGCCAAAAAATAGAAACTATTACACAGGTAAAAAAGATTGGTCAAACTCAGTGTCCTGAGCAGAGCAGCAATAAACTCTCCTGGAAAGATGAGGAAGAGCGTTCATGAAGGAACTTTTCAGTCATACATTGTCCCTCATTTACCTATAAATTTGTGGGGTTAAGATGTCATAAGCTGTATGGAAGTATATTTCTACAGCCCCAATATAGTTGTCATTAAACAAAAGGTTCCTGATCAGGAGTTAGTAAAAAAAAAAAAAAAAAAAAAAAAAAAAAAAAAAAAAAAAAAAAAAAAGGAATGGTCAAATGTCATCTTTGCTCCCTGAAGAAAGAGCTAATAGGGATGAATTAGAGTATTTTTAGGAAGGGTAATTTACCAGCTATGCAGATTCGAAATTTGACCATCCTGTGTGGGTAGATCAATGGACCCTACCAGAAGAAAAAATACAAGCCATCCAGCAGTTAGTACAGGAAGAGTTGGATGGTGGATGTATCTTTGGAATTCTCCTATTTTCCTGATCAAAAAGTAATCAGGGAAATGAAGGTTATTACAGGATTTGAGGAAAATTAATGAAACGATACAACCAATGGGAGCTTTGCAGCCTAGATTGCCTACCCCTACAGCCATACCAGAAGATACTTATAAAATTATGTTGGATTTAAAGGATTGTTTTTATACCATCCCCTTGGCTCCCCAAGATTGTCAAAGATTTGCACTTAGCATTCCCTCAGTTAACTTTAAAGAACCCATGAAAAGATTTCACTGGAAGTTTTTGCCCCAGGGAATGGTCAATAGCCCAACATTGTGTCAAAAATCTGTGGCTCAAGCGATCCAAAAAGTTAGAGAGCAATTTCAGCAAGTTTATATTATTCATTGTATAGATTATATTTTGCTTGCATATAAAGATGAAGAAATTTTGCTTCACACCTTTGGACAGCTTCAGCACTGTCTTACTCATGCAGGGTTAATTATCACTTCAGAGAAAGTGCAAAGACAGCCATCTTTTCAGTATCTAGCATATGTATTATACACTAAGGAACTAAAACCTCAAAAATTGGAAATAAGAAAAGTTGGGTTAAAAGCTTTAAATTATTTTCAAAAGTCATTAGGGGACAGTCAATGGTTTAGACCTTATTTAAAATTATCTACCAGTGACTGGAACCTTTAAGTGATATTAAAAGGAGATGGTGATCCTAATTTGCCTAGAAAGCTAACTGAAAAGGGTAGACAGGTTATTTTGCAAGTTGAGAATGCTATTCAATATCAACAAGTAAGTTATATTATTTGTGATCTACCTTGGCACACATATATCTTGCCCACTAGACATATTCCTACAGCAGTATTATGGCAAAACAATCATCTTTTATGGTTACATTTTCCTATTTCACCAGTTAAGGCATTAAATCCATATTATGAAATTGTAGCTTGTTTGGTATAGAACAGCAGAATTGAATCTAGGCATTATTTTGGTAAATAACCAAGTGTGATCAGTGTAAGAAAATTGGTTGCAACTCTGTGGGTTTGGACCCCAGTTTCGGCACCAACAATGTAAGTAAATTGGTTGCAACAACTCTGGGTTTGGTCCCAAATTTTGGCACCAAAACGTGAGTTTTGCAACTCTGGGGAAAGGTGTCCTGACTACCTGGGGAGTTAGGCAACACCTTGAGTTGCTTAGGACAGCTGCAAGGAGACAGTTCAGCACTGGAAGGTGAGGTATCCCGGACACCTCAAGCTGCTCAGAACAACAGCTCTGCCCTGAAGGTGTCCCAGACACCTGGAGCTGTTTAGCACAGCTCTGACTGCGGGAACTGCAAAGAAGCAGTCCAACTCTGGAAGGAAATTTTTCTGACTTCTCGGGAAAGTTAGGCCTGGAACTGCTTCAGCAGAGAAGGGTATCCTGACTGTTTGGGAAAGTCAAAGTATGCCTGGTGTGATGGGGGATGGTCTCCCCGCAGAATATAGCAGTCCTGCTCCTCTCCTGGTGAGCTGCTACAGCTGAGCTTTGCTCAGCCCCCACTTAAGGGGGATTCCTAGCACAGCTCTGCTTCTCTGGCCTAAGATGTTGCTTCTTTTGCTTCACTCTGTGAAAGGGCAAACCCCTGCAGAAATGTAGCAATCTCCTCAGGCTCCAGAGGAAAGTGTTACTTTTCAGCTTTCTCTTGCTCTGTCCACTGAGGGACATCTCAGCAAAAATCTTCTCTATGCCAGTGAATGAAGATCTTCACACCCAAAACTCTTTTGATAAAGAGATTTATTTGGAAAGGAGGAGTCCAGGAGAGTAGCTGCCTCTACCAGGGTGGAGAGAACAATCTTTTTTCCTAACTGACCAGTCAGAGTGGTTTACACAAGAAGTCTTGGGGGTGGAGTCAACCAGTGGTTGACTTGGGGCTCAGGGTTCTACTGTCCTGCTCTGTGATTGGTTGGTTTCACAAGTCAGTTGGCCAGGGGCAGAGATGGCTCTGATCTGACTAAGCCAAACTGTGTTTCTTTCCTGGACCATCTTTCCCTAGTTCTGGGCTCCAGGGTCAGGGTGGGTTTCTTTAGCCAGCCCCTTTTCCCTACAATCAGTGTTTCTTTTACAAAACAGAAAATTGATTGGCTTTTTCAAAATAATGATTCTTGGGCAATTGCCTTTTCTCAGTTTCTAGGTCAAATTGATAATCAGTTCCAAGTAGATCAATTGTTACAATTTGCTCAAATTCATTCATTTATATTTCCTAAGATCGTGATCAAAGATTCCCATAAGAGATGCTATGCCAGTTTTTACTGATGGTTCTTCCAATGGGAGGGCTTCTTATGTTATCAATGGAAAAAGCTACATAGTACAAACAACCCCAGTTTCCACACAGATAGTGGAATTACAGGTGGTAAATATAGTTTTTCAGTTTCTTGTAGACAGTTCATTTAATTTATATACAGAGAGTCAATACATTTATAGAGCTCTTCAAGTTAGAAACTGTTCCAAGTATTAGGACTAGTAACAGTCAAGTTAGAATGCTGTTTCAACAAATTCAAGATGCTATTCACTAGAGAAAGCTACCATGCTTTGTGGGCCACATTAGAGCTCATTCCAATCTTCCTGGTCCTTTAGCTGATGGTAGTGCAACAGCTGGCAAATTAACATGGATGACTGCTTTATCCCAAGTTGAAATAGCTCAACAGTCACATGTTTTCATCATCAAAATAGCAAAAGTCTAGGAAAGCAATTCAATCTTACCAAGGATGTTGCTTGACAGATAGTTAAACAATGTAGGGTATATCCAAAGTATTTTCCTGTACCTCACTTGGTGTAAACCCTGGAGGTCTTCTTCCTAATCATTCATGGCAAATGGATGTCACTCATTTGGCAAGTTAAAATATGTACATGTAACCATCGACACTTAGTCAGGATTTTTAATGTCTAATGCGCAATATGTAGAAGCTACAAAATATGTAATTGCTATTTGCCTGAAATGTTTCTCCTATATGGGGATACCAAAAATTATCAAAACTGATAATGGTTCTGGATAATAGTAGTAAAGCATTTCAGCAATTTTGTTCCCAATGGCAAATTGAGCATAAAACAGACATTCCTTATAATCTTCAAGGACAAGGCACAGTAGAAAGAGCCTATGGCAGTCTCAAGATGCAGTTTCAAAAAATTAAGAGGGGGAACTGTACCCTCAGTCACCACATAATGCATTGAATCATACTCTTTTTCTTCTGAATTTCTTAAATGTGGATGTTCATGAGCAATCTGCCACAGATAGATTTTAACATGATGGCTCCCAAGTGACTTTTGCTCAGGTGAAATGAAAAGATCCTTGCTCGGGATTATGGAAGGGTCCTGACCCTGTCTTAATACAGGGTTAAGGACATGTTTGTATATTTTCACAAGATGAAATGAAAGTTCAATGGCTGCCTGAGCACTTGGTCTGTGCATGCAACAGAGGAATGTCATCCCTGATGACACCATAGCTGCTGACATTCCCCCAGAGGATTTGGAGTGAGAGCAGCTGAACTGGTATTCCTGACATTGATGTTCCAACATGCAGTCTGAGGAAAGAAGGAGACTAAGGAGGTCCCCTCAGACTGCTGAGGACAAGTTTGGAACAAAGGTTTTGTTGCTATTTGGTATTCAAGGACTGAGACCATAAAAGCTGGAATGAGCCTGGAGCCACACCTCTTCTGGTTACTAGCAGCAAACTAATGCATGGCTCCTTTGAGAGACAGGTTCCCAATTCCTGCTAGCTAAGCAGAAAGGCAGCTCAGTTACCTTGACAACCACCTTTACCCTGTGGCAAGGTTCCTCGGGGAAAGACTGTCATAAAATGCTGCTGTAACTAAGGGTGAAGTTTCAGCATTGCTTGTCTAAACTGAGTTGAATTGTTGCATTCAGGGGAGCTAAAACAAATTTGGGTAAAGGGATCACCACTCCCCCAGCTGGCAACTGGCCACCGCTGGGCATACTACCACCATGGTGGTGTGCTGCAACTGACTCTAGGATGGCTGGGAGGGCCTGGCAGGGAAGGTGGCTTGGAGGTATGGCACTGCCCTGAGTATTACAGCCCCCTGGCAACAGCACTCACCAAATCCCATGGCTGAGGGAGCCAGATACAAAGACTCCAGAGCAGCTGACCAATTAGGCTCTGATTAATAACTTTCAGGGGAACTTTAAAACTGGTAACAAAACTGACTTTGAACTTCAAACTTCAGAAATGAAACCGTTTTGAGTTCACCTACAATTTTAACTATGGTGACTCACAATTCATGTACCCTCTTCCTTGTTGGAAGAAAATGTAAATAGTTATGTTAAGAGATCTCTTTTAGATGTTTGCTAAGTTTGTAAAGTGTAAATAGTCCTATAGAGAGTTTGCTCTTGAATGTAAGTTTGTAAGAATTGTAAATATATATATAGTAATATTCATACTAGAATTAGGCTAACCTATTGATATTAATGAACCATGGTTTGGTGAAGCTAAGGAAGTCTTTAAATTTGATGCAGTTGCATCAGGAGTTTATTCATTTATTTGATGTGTTTGCATCAAGAGTTTAGTGATTTAAAAAAGAGTTTGGCACAGCTAAGGCTGTTATAGACATCTTAGACCCATTCAAAAAGGACATTCCATCTTGGTCATCCTCTACTCCTTTACAGGGGGGTGTGGCAGCCCTAGGGATTTCTGTGGCTGTTCCAACTACTTGCAAGCTCTTAGTAGGGACCTGAGTCAGAGCTGAGTTAAGCTCTATACTTTCCCCTGACAGAGGCTAGTAGTCAGGGATGAGTAAACTTCTTCTTGCTAGCTGCCATCCTAAGACAGAATACACTTGATGGAAAGTGCATTCCATGACAGGTAAAGTTGACTAGGGAAGAACGATGACCTAAGGCAGGCACAGTCTATCTGAGGGGTAGCCCAGCTCTGTGTTCCTGGGTCATGGTCACTCATAGTTTTTACTCCAGAATAAACCATCTCTTATTCCCTTTGAGGTAAGAGCTGTGGCTTTTGTGATGGCACTGGAGGCATAGCTCAGCTCCCAAGTACAAAGGCCTGGCTTTGGCCCAAAACATCACATAAAACTGGGTATGGAAGCACACACCTGTAACCTTAACACTGGGGAGGTTAGAAGCAGGACAATTAGGAATTCAAAATCATCCTCAGCTACAGAGTCAGTTCAAAACCAGCCTGGTCTACTACATACCACTCTATCTCAAATGATAAATGTTGTCCCTATTTATTTCTTTATTTGTGTCTCTTAAACCATACTGCAGTTTTCCTTAGACAGATAAACATTGTTCATTAAAAAGCTGGGAAAGTGCCTGGTGGTAGTAGTGGTGGTGGTGGTGGTGGTGGTGGTGGTGGTGGTGGTGCACACCTTTAATCCCAGCACTCAGGAGGCAGAGGCAGGAGGATCTCTGTGGTGATATATTATGTACCCTAATAAACTTGCCTGAAGATCAGAGGACAGAGTCAGCCACTAGATTAGACATAGAGGTCAGACATTGGTGGCACATATTTTTAATCCTATCACTCGGGAGGCAAAGATCCATCTGGATCTCTGTGAGTTCAAGGCCACACCAGGCTACATGAGATTGATCCAGCATAGGAGAGAAACAGAGCCAGGCAGTGGTGGCACACACCTTTAATCCCAGCACTTGAGATGTCATGCCTTTGCTTGGGAAGCACACACGCCTTTAATCCCAGGAAGTAATATGGAAGGGCAGAGAAAGGTATATAAGGCATGAGGAGATAGGAACTAAAGGCAGTACAACTGAGACCCTTTCTGGTGAGGACTCAGAGGATTTTGTAGAGGTAAGAACTAGTGGAAGGCTGCTCTGCTTCTCTGGTCTTTCAGCTTTCACCCTGATAGCTGGCTCTGGGGTTTTTTTTAATTATTATTATTAAAAGATCATCTAAGATTTGAACAACAGATCTCGGTGAGTTTGAGGCCAGCCAGGTCTACAGAGTGAGTTCACAAAGCCAGGATTACAGAGAAACTCTGTCTCGGAAAAAAAAAAAAAATCTGGGAAAGTAATAAGAGGTCTAAGTGGGTAAAGACAATAGATGTGCAAGCGTAGTGACCTGACTTCAGTCCCTCCACCCCACATGGTGAAAGGAGAGAACCAACTACCAAGAGTTGTCTTTTGACCTTCTCATAAGCAACACATACACAATAATAATAATAATAACTTTTAAGCCATTGAATTGAGTATGATGGTACATGCTTGCATTCCCAGTACTCAAAGGCAGAGGCAGGAGAATTGCTACTAGTCTGAGAAGAGGCCACTTGTTCTATATGGTGAATTCCAAGTCTGCCAAAGCTACACAGTGACACCCAAATACATTAAAAAGAAAAACCACTGAACAACATATTTTTTTAAAAAACATAAATACATTGTTGTTTTTCATTAAATTCAGTAGCTGCCCCTTAAGCCACTGCTATCCTAATTGGCAGTTGCAACTCCACAGCTACTAGTAGCAGTTCAGCCGCAATGACCATAGCCAGGCAGGGATTCTGGTCCCTCAAGCACCAGCTCTATCACAGCCCCTAAAGGGAACTTTATCTAGATATCTCTTCTTCTAAAGAACTCAGGATTCAAAGGCTGAGGTGAAATTCTGCTCGCTCAGGGAGGCTGAATAGCACATAGCTAACCTCCTCTCCTAGCTCATGTCTCCCAAAAAACCAAAACTCCTTCTGCTCCACCCCCACTTAAGAACCCTAGCTACACTTCCTATCAGCTAGTTGCTGACTCAACCTCCCGACTGCAGGTTAATTTTATTTAATCAAACAAATGTAACATGTCTTTGCATCATTAAATATTTCACAGCATGAACAAATGAAACCTTAATATTCCACAACAGAACATCCAAAGCCATCTTGACAAAATCAAAACTGGGACCCACATTTCCTCACTTGAACACTTAATGTACTTACTATGGTGCTGTGGTAATAAAACTGCTGTGACACTTGCTTAAGGATTCACATACAAGCTGGAGAGATGGCCCAGTGCTTAAGAGTACATGTTGCTCATGGAGACCTGAGTTTGATTCCCAGCACACATATAGTGGCTTACAATCATCCATAACCCCAGTTCCTGTGGATCCAACAGGCACACACACGTTATACATACATTTATGTAAGCAAAACATTCATATGCACAAAGTAAAAAAAAATTTGGTTTTTCTTTTTTTTTTTTTTGGTTTTTTCGAGACAGGGTTTCTCTGTGTAGCTTTGCGCCTTTCCTGGGACTCACTTGGTAGCCCAGGCTGGCCTCGAACTCACAGAGATCCACCTGGCTCTGCCTCCCGAGTGCTGGGATTAAAGGCGTGCGCCACCACCGCCCGGCAAAATTTGGTTTTTCAAGACAGGATTTCTCTGTATAGTCATGGCTGTCCTGACTGTTCTCTGTAGACTAGGCTGGTCTGGAATTCACCGAGATCCACCTGCCTCTGCCTCCCAAGTTCTAGGAATAAAGGCATGTGCCACCACTGCCCAGAAAAATATTTTTTTAATCTAAAAAAATATATATTCACATATGGACCAAAGGAACGAAACTGAGAAGAAGTGAATAAAATTCTGGTCATATGACCTTTGACAATTGTACAGAGATAAGTTCATGGGGGAAGAATAGTCTTTTCCACACTAATTCTGAGCAGCTGAATAATGCAGTTTCTGGAAACTGCTCTCTCTATTAAACAATGCAAAGCAGACCAGTGAGTTGAATAGAAGCATTAACACCCACACATCCTGCAAGGAGCAATGGTGACAGCCAAAGGAAAGGCATGAGGATGAAAGCATTTACAAGATCAGAACAGATATAGCAAAGATTAAGGAAAACACGCTGCGGGGGCACACAGCTCCAGCTCACCAATTCTCAGTGGCATCTGTGTAGGTCCTAGCTGGATATATAAGCAGGCAGTCCACTGCCTTTGGAAAGAAAGTAACTTGCACAGCTGTCTTTTTAGACTGGCATTTGGATTGAGGAACTCTGGGTTGTTGGTAGTTAAGCTCTAGATATTTATGTAAGATGTTTGGTAGGGTTTTGTTTTGTTTTGTTTTGTTTTGTTTTTTAAGCTTTATTTATTCATGTTCTGCCTGCATGTATCCCTGCACGCCAGAAGAGGGCACCAGATCTCATCACAGATGGTTGTGAGCCACCATGGGTTGCTGGGAATTGAACTCAGGACCTCTGGAAAAGCAGCTAGTGCTCTTAACCTCTGAGCCATCTCTCCAGTCCTGTGTAAGATGTTTGAATCACAAATCACAAGGATTCAGCTCTAAGAAATCAGGGGCTAATTACTAACATGGACATTTCTGCCTTTATTATTGGCCTTTTTGTCTCTACACCCATTTTTAAGTCCTCTTATAATAAAACACAGAGCTAAACCTTCTGGGCATATATTTGTCAAGCATTCTTAGTAAATGACACAGAAGCATGAACAACACCAGGGTGATACACAGAAACCCTGTTTCGATTTAAAAAAAAGGGGGGGGGAAGAAAAGAAATGATTCATATTTTAAAATTATTTAAAATATTGCTGGGTGGTGGTGCACACCTTTTTTTGTTTTTTTGGTTTTTTGGTTTTTTGGTTCTTTTGAGACAGGGTTTCTCTGTGTAGCTTTGCGCCTTTCCTGGTGCACACCTTTAATCCCAGCACTCAGAAGGCAGAAGCAGGTAGATTTCTGTGAGTTCAAGACCAGCCTGGTCTACAGAGTTCCAGGACAGCCAGGTCTAAACAGAGAAACCCTGTCTCAAAAAACAAGACAAAGATTTAAATCTTTTATAATAATGGGTATTTTTATAACAGTAAAAAAAAACTATCAGTAAATTAAATATCTGAAAGAAGTTTCATGTCCATAGTATACAAAGAACTATGTAACTCTGGGCTGGAGAGATGATTCTGTGGCTAAGAGAATCGTTAGCAGCATTGTTGGCTGCTCCTCCAGATGACCTACATTCCAATCCCAGCACCCACATGGCAGCTCACAATCACATGCAGTGGCCTGCATCTGGAATTTCTAAATTCCTAAGGCAAGATATGAGGAGACAAGAAAATCATTCAAGAGGGCTGGAGAGATGGCTCAGGAGTTAAGAGCACTGGCTGTTCTTCCAGAGGTCCTGAGTTCAATTCCCAATAACCACATGGTGGCTCATAACCATCTACAACAGAATTTGATGCCCTCTTCTGGCATGTAGGTATACATGCAGAGCACTCATATATAAGATATAAATAAATATTTTTTAAAAAAATCATTCATAAGTACATGGGGCCAGCTAGCCTGAAGTAGACAGTATAGCAGCAGAAAAAAAAAAAAAAAAAAAAAAAAAAAAAAAAAAAAAAAAAAAAAAAAAAAAACAAGAGACCTTGCCTCAACAATGTGGAAAGAGAGACCAGACTCTCCAAAGTTGTCCTGGAACCTACACACACACACACACACACACACACAAGCTGTGGCACACACACAATGAATGAATGAATAATTAATAAATAAATGGTTGTTTTGTTTGGTTGGTTGGTTTTTTTTTTTTTTTTTGGTTGGTTTTGTTTTTAATTTTTCCAGAGCTGAGGACCGAACCCAGGGCCTTATGCTTGCTAGGCAAGCGCTCTACCACTGAGCTAAATCCCCAACCCCAATAAATGTTTAAGAGCTAAAGTTCTCAATAAACCTGAAGGCACACTGCTTAGTGAGATAAGCCAGACACAGAATGGAGTTCATTACATAACTCCACATAATGACATATCCAGACTATACAAGTTCAAAGCTGGAAAACAGAATCCAGGTGTGCAGGGGCCATAAGTCTTACTGTTTCCTGGACACAAGGAGCTTGCTTTGACTTCGGTAAATTCTAGAAATAGTAGTAACAGGGTCTCTTTCTAGAAGGCACTTTGTCTCTCCTGATGCTGTCATTCCTGAAGGATGAGTCAGTCCTCCTGACATCCTCCATAACTCTTGTCTTGGCCTCTAGGCCATTGTGGGAGGCCAGCTCCCACCTTTTAAAGGGTTCCTATGAGGAATAGAGAGGAATAAGAAACTTTTGGATAGAAAGATAGCAGAGAGGAAAAAGACAGAAACACAGAATAGCTTCGGGAGGACCTGGATCAAAACCCACCGTCCCCATCTGCCTCTTCAAAGGGGCTTTATATAACAATGCCAAGGGGTGGGGCAAAAGACCTCCCCCCTTCCCTTGCTAGATCAAAGTACAATGCACAGCACAGCCAAGTGTAAACCTTTTCAAACACCTGGCAACCATGCCCATGGTCAAGCCATCCACTTACGCAGCCCTGCTGGGTAAAGCAAGCTCAGATTCTCAGACCCTGAGTAAGTTCTCACTAGAAAACCTCTGTGGGTCTCTACAGGCCATAGACTCTCAGACAGCCCTGCCTCTGGTAAGTCATTCTCCTCCCCTCACAAAGGCTTCGATCAGGGTGTTGTCACCCCCATCACAACCAGACCCACTCCCTCCTAATACCAAGAGATGTTTATCCCACCTACCCCTCTAGCATTAGGCTGCTCTTTAAAGGGCAATACATCACCCTCTCCCTGTCCTGGGGTTCCCCATCCATCTGAGAGGAATGCCAGAATCTAACAGGTACAGAATGGATGGGGCATTATCCAGGGGTCCAGGATTAATGAGGGTGTGGGCTGTGCAAACCAGGGTAGGGACAAGGGTGTCATCCTGACATGAAAGCTGGTGCTCAGAAAGCTGCTCACTCTGAGAGGAAATGGTGAAAATAGACACAGGGAAGTGAGGTCTAGCCTGTCAGAGACCAGAATCCAGGCTCAAGCTACTACCTGTTCAGTGAGGTTTAACAAACCTTGTTGACCCTCTTTTCCTGTCTCCTACAATCTGCTCTCCACCCTCTACAGGCCCCTGTCACTGGCACAGAGCAGCTGTTCTATGAGGTGAGTGAGAGTAACGAAGGTTCTGGTCTCACAGGCCCAAGGGAGACTCAAGTCTTACACCACACTGGTATGAGCTTTGAGAGTCAAAAAACAGTGGAGAGCCAGGTGTGGTGGCACATGCCTTTAATCACAGAGGCAGGTGGATCTCTGTGAGTTTGAGGCCAGCCTCATCTACAGAATGAGTTCTAGGACAGTCAGGGCTACAAAGAGAAACCTAGTCTCAAAAAAGTTAAGAAAGAAAAGGAGAGAGAAGAGAAAGAGAAGGGGAGAGAGGGGGAAGGAGAGAAGAAAGAGAAAAAGGGCAGAAGAGGGCGAGCGGGAGGAAGAAAGAGCAGGGGAAGCCACTGGGTGGGAGTGGTGTAATCAGGGATGGAGGGGACCGGGAACAGGGCTCCTGGACACAACCAGGACATAGCAGAGAGCGGCAGAAGCCTGGGAGGTGCTGGATGCTGTTCTGAGCAGGACACAGACTCAGGGGCCTCTTTGCTTTTCTATGGAAATTACTAAGACCATCCGGTTGGGTCAATCACACAGCTGAAGCGGCTTTCTAGTGTCCTCTAGAAACAGCTCGTGTGGGACAAAGGAAAGCTCACTTAACATGCAGACACCAGCAGTGGGACACAGATGGAGCCTGAGCATGTTCAGTGTTAGCCCCCAGCAGTGGGCACTTCATCAACATGATGCCTGGTGCTTAACCCTGAAACCACATCCTTCATTCAGCCTGGAGCACCCCTCAGCCCAGCAGTCTACTCCCTGAACTCCAACTGAACCCCTCAGGAAGTTGAGCCAAACTCATGATTGGGTAAATAAAAGATCAGACACCAATGCAGTGAATTGTTATTTACCATTAAAAGCAAATAAAAAGTGTGGCAGCACATACCTGTAATCTCAGTGCTCAGGAAGCTGCAGCAAGAGAATGTCTGTGAGTCTCAGGCCAGCCTGAGATGCATAGCAAGTACTAGACCAGCCAGGTTGATATAGTAAGACCTTGTCTCATTTTAAAAAAAAAAAAAAAAAGGAAATGCTGACATGGGGATGTTGTGGAATAATCATTTTGTGCACTGTGAAGATATGTCACTCTGATTGGTATAATAAAAAGCTGAATGTCCAATAGCTAGGCAGGATTTCTAGGCACAGAGGATGTTGGGAAGAAGGGTGGAGACACCAGGAGACGTGAAGGAAGCAGCAGAGCCACATAAAAGAATGTATATTAAAAGATATGGGTCAGAGCCAGGCGGATCTCTGTGAGTTCGAGGCCAGCCTGGGCTACCAAGTGAGTTCCAGGAAAGGCGCAAAGCTACACAGAGAAACCCTGTCTCAAAAAACCAAAAAAAATAAAAAATAAAAAAATAAAAGATATGGGTTAATTTAAGTTAGAAAAGCTAGTTAGAAACAAGCCTAAATTATCAGCTAAGCTTTCATAATTAATTATAATTAATAAATAATTGATTAACAATTAATAATTAGCCAATAGTCCAGACGAAAAATCCACCTACACAGGGAGATGGCTCAGTGGGTAGCATGAGGACCTAGGCTCAAATCTCTAACATCTATATAAAACACAGGCAGGGACCTGTACACCTGCTTAGAATGGGAGAATGGAGACAGTGGGTCCCAAGAGCTGTTTAGTTTAGTTTAGTGAGACACTGTCTCAAGGGACTAAGCCAGAGAATGATAGGATATTCCACATCATTTTTTGGCCTCTGTGTGCAGACACATAGGCACACAGACCCATATACATCCAAGTATATAACAACACACACACACACACACACACACACACACACACACACACATACACAATAAACACTCTCAAAAAAGGAAATGAAGTATTGATACTTGCTGCAACATCATACATTATCCTACACAAAAGAATCCAGTCAAGGAGCTGGAGAGATGGCTCAGAGGTTAAGAGCACTGGCTGTTCTTCCAGAGGTCTTGAGTTCAATTCCCAGCACCCACATGGTGGCTCACAACCATCTGTAATGAGATCTGGCACCCTCTTCTGGCCTGCAGGGATATATGCAAACAGAACACTGTATATACATAATAAATAAATAAATTTAAAAAAAAGAATCCAGTCAAACAAAAAAAATCCTATAGTATGATTTAATTATATATGATTCAGTATCTTCATCATAGGGAAATATGCAGACACAAAAAATAGACTAACGTTTCCTAGAGCTGTGGAGATTTAGAAACTTTATAGACTAGCTACTAATAGAAGCAGAGTTTCTTTTAGGATTGATTAAAGTGTTTTAAAGTTTATTTTGGTGATGATAGTACACTTCTGTAGATATAAACTAATAACTAATCAGACATTTGAAATAGGTGACGTTTATGATCTATGAGATATAGCCAAATAATGCTGCTAAGTTAAATATATATAAAAGAAAATGTTCATGAGCTCAGAGTCCAGTACAGATAGAGGGGGCTAGCTGACTGGGTTCACTGACCATGGCCTCCAGGTGTTTCAAGTGTGTCAAGACTGTGTACTTCGACAAGAAGGTGAGCTCCCTGGGCAAGCACTGGCACAAGTTCTGTCTCTAGTGTAAGCACTCAGTAAGACACTGGTGCACTGAGGGCCACCCTGAATACCATGGGGAGCCCTTCTGACACAAGCCCTGCATATGCCACATTATTTGAACCCAAAGGCATGAGTATCAGGGGTGCCAGTTCCCATAGCTATGAAAACCCCCTGACTGAGGACCTTCAGGTCATCCCTGTGGTCCAAACAAAGGATTAGGAGGCCAGGGGTTCTCTCTCTCTCTCTCTCTCTCTCTCTCTCTCTCTCTCTCTCTCTCTCTCTCTCTCTCTCTCCTCTCTCTCTCTCTCTCTCTCACACACACACACACACACACACACACAGTTTCAGCAAAGTCTCTAGTGTCACCACGTTCACTGGGGAGGCCAACATGTGTCCTCAATACAACAAAATGGTGTGCTTTACCATTTCACCAAGAAGGTGACCTGGGAAAGGACTGGCACCAGCCCTGCCTGTGCTGTGAGTACTGCTCCAAGACACTGACCCCAGGTGGGTACTCTGAGTGTGATGGCCAGCCCTATGTCACAAGCTTGCTATAGAATACTCTTTATACTTGAGAGAGTGAATGCTGCTGCTGTGGGCAACTACATCTGTGACAAGAACCCTAAAGGTACAATTCAGCCTGAGGATCTAAAGATGCTGTCACAGATCCTCTAGTTGGCTCTAAGGACTGCTACCCAGCCCTGCCTCAGTGTATCTCGCCTACAAGCCCAGGACTTCTCATTTTGGAGAGCTTCCTTTAGCCACCTGCAAGGACAATGACAAGTTCTTAGTCTTCCTTTGTATCGGTTACATTCATCATCATTTTATCCAGAGTAGCTGATAGAAATCATTTCAGGGAGGAAAGATTTTTGCTCACGGTTTTGGAGGGAGCAGGTCCATGGTCTCTTGGCCTCATGTACTTGAGCAGATCGTCATGGTGGCAGAACATCTCACCTCATGGAAGACAGGAAACAGAAAGAAAGAATAAGGGGACAGGGACAAAATACCTTCAAGGACCCACCAGTGCTAACCTACCCCTTCCAGCTAGACCTCACTTTCTGGAGTCTCCACAACCTACCAACATACCAACTAGGGATCAAGTATTCAACACATGGGCCTGTCGGGGACATTTCATCCCTGAACTATAACTACTCCAGAAGTGATCACTTCTTTGGAAGCTGTCCTCAGCAGACTTAGTTTTATTTCCTCCCTAGCAGCCCTTTTGCAAGGTCATATTCTACCCCTTTGCCCAGCATTCTAAATTTTTTAAATTGGTTTTTTGAGGCAGTTTCTCTGTGTAGCCCTGGCTGTCCTGGAACTCACTCTGTAGATCAGGCTGGCCTGGAACTCAGATCCACCTGCCTCTGCCTCCATAGTACTGGGATTAAAGATGTGCACCACCACTGCCCGGCTTGCATACCAAATTCTTAAGGAAAGACACCTGAATGATTAAGATGTTAACTTGTAAGTGATCTTTGTTTAGATTTACACAATCCACATCTAGTTACCTTCAATTAACAGCTGTGTGTGTGTGTGTGTGTGTGTGTGTGTGTGTGTGTGTGTGTGTGGAGAGAGAGAGAGAGAGAGAGAGAGAGAGAGAGAGAGAGAGAGCGCATGGGTGGCATATCCCACTTCTGCCTTACTCTTTTAATTCTGTGCATCAAGTAACACAAACTACATAAAGTGCTGTGAGATTCCCCTGGAAGAAAACGTGTCTATGTAAAGAACTAAGGGAGCTGGGAGGGGCCAGGGAGTAGTTCAGTGGAGACCCTTTAACTGCATATACAAGCCCTGGATTAAATCCCAGCTCCGGGAATGGGGTAAGGTGGACCAGGAGCAGGAGGACCGAAGGAGAGGAAAGGAAGAAGACACAGAGAGGTAAGGAAGGAAATGAAAAGAGGAAGAGGAGGGAGGGAGGGAGGGAGGAGGGAGGGAGGGAAGGTAGTCAAAGCTGTGATTTTCCATCCAGAGAAAGGAAGAGATGGCAGCCTGGATGACAAAGACTCCACTCAACAAGCAGCCTTCCTGCCCTGCCTTCCTTCCCTCCCTACAAAAGCACCTATCCAGACCTGAGTGCCGCAGGATGGAGCTTTGAGAATGATAACGCCTTCCTCCTTCTGTGCTACCAGCTCTTAAACTGCTGTCCTCCACATCAACTTTCATCTCCCCAGTACTGGGTTCTGGGCAGAAAGCAGCTGTATTCTAGGAACCCCACTTTCTCAGACCCAGACCCCTTTGTTCCTGTCCCCCCTCCCTGTATATGTTGGGCCCTTCTACACTCTACCCCTCTACACTCTCACAGACCACAGGACAAAACACAAGGATAATTCTGAGATTTTATTTGATTATGCAAGGGGTCTGATATTTTTCCAGTCTTGCTGGGTAGTCAGTCTCTGAAGATAAGCAGAGGGCCTAAGAGGATGCTCCAAGGAGGACCTTGACTACAGTGCCCTGCACCAGCAGCCTCGGACTTTTCTAAGATGTTGACGACCTCAGTCACTCTGATGCTCCCAATATGCTGAAAATTTGCTAAAAGCTTGTCTGAATTACGAGCACAGCCCATTATGAGGAAGGTAGTATTGAGCCTCCCTACAAGGAAGAAAGAGAAGAATCAGGGCTACTTTCCAGACTTAAGAATCCTGGTCCCTTCCCAGAGGCCCTCACCAGTCAGAACACCTGCTTTCCCACCAGAGATTTGGACAACAGAAACCTTACTCTCCTTACTTAGAGTTAGAGTGTCTAGTCTTCTGTACCCCCACTCCCATCTCATGATCCCACCAGTCTCTTGGGTGTACAAAGGCATAGTACAGTATACACAGATAGTGATTTGATAAAGTTCTCCTCTCACCTGCCTGAAATTTTAAGGTGGAACTGTAACATGAAGAAGCAGCAAAGGGACAGGCTTCAGTGGTAACAAAATTTGGAAGACATTCCTGGTCGTGCCTTCCCACACAGGTTGGACAATGTTTGGCAGAAGGTGCTGTGTGCTTAGGTTCACCAGCCTTGAGTCTCACAAAAGGCTCCAAGTTGGTTATATTGTTGCAGAGATAGGACCTGCAGACACGGCTGTAGGAGGCAATGGACACTCCAGGTGGAGAGACGAGGTAGGAGATTTGTGGGGGGTAAGATAAGGCTGAGGTGCAGCCTTTAAAACTCACAATTCCCCTACTGGTCCCTGAGGAGTAGGGAATTAAAGAGGTGGAATCAGTGTCACTGGCCCCTCTCAGGGCCTCCCTTTCTAGCCTCTATATTTCCTGTGTCCTCCTGGCCCCAGCTTTGCCTCCTCCCACACCCACTCACTGCATGGAACAAGAAGCCAGGGTCTTTATCTGTGTCTGCTAATCCTTCTTATGGAAGCCCCTCTGCTGCCCTAGCTCCTGTGTCTTCATCATTCGCTCTCCCCCAGGGACCTGTCCACATCCATCCTACACTACAAATATCTGAGTGAGACCTACCCCATTCTGGCCAGGAATCCCTATTCCTCACTTTCGCTCCTTAACCTCCCCAAAGCAGTCACTCTAAAGTAACTGATGTGTTTTGTGTGCCCCTGAGGAACATGAAGTGTTTCACAAGCATACCTTTTTATTTTTTGCATATGGTAATATTACTATCTAAAATAATCAGCACTATGCTTTTACTATCAATTTGTATACACACACACACACATACATGTCTCTCAGGTGTACAAACGTGTGTGTGTGTGTGTGTGTGTGTGTGTGTGTGTGTGTGTGTGTATCTCAGTCCTGGCTGCTGGAAGTATAGCTAGAAAGGAGGGTGAGCAAAAAGGTGAGCAGAAGGTGGTATATCACCTGTCTCAATATACACTATCGTCTCCTCGCAGCCTTCTTTCAGCTTACACACCATGCTCCTCAACAGAAGCCAGTTCCAGTTATGCAAGGTCACAGCTCTGAAGGCTGAAGCTGTCGCCTCATAGCACAAAAGAGCTTCAGTCCCTAAAGAGAGATGTTCTTCTAGTCATCTGCCTCCCACACCACCTTCTTTTTGTTGTTTTTGTTTTGTTTTGTTGTTTTGGGGGCTTTTGTTGTTGTTTGGTTGGTTTTGGTTTTTTGAGACAGGGTTTCTCTGTGTAGCCTTAGCTGTCCTGGAACTCATTTTGTAGACCAGGCTAGCCTCAAACTCAGAGATCCACCTGCCTCTGCCTCCTGAGTACTTGGAACTAAAGGCATGACCCATCATGTTCGGTTTTCCACATCACCTTTTTGTTGTTGTTATTGTTTGTTTGTTTTATCGAGACAGGGTTTCTCTGTGTAGTTTTGGTGCCTGTCCTGGATCTCACTCTGTAGACCAGGCTGGCCTCAAACTCACAGAGATCCCCATGGCTTTGCCCCCTCCCCCCCACCTCCCGAGTGCTGGGATTAAAGGTGTGCACCACCACCTCCGGCCCACATCACTTTAACATCAGCATGCAGAAAGCCTATCCCCTGAGGGGACTCAGCCCACTTTCCACCAGTACATAGGTCCAGCCAGCCTCCCACGTATTGGGGCCTTACAGTATACAGCCCCCACAGGACATACAAGGCAATAAAGAGATGGCCTCTAAGAGGCATAGCAGCTGCAGAGATCTCAAATCCTGGAGTCCCATGCTTCTGAGTCAGGGTCCTGGATGTGACAGATCAATCTGGAGCCAATTTCTGATGGAGTCTCAAGTTTGGTTCTTGTCAGTCCCTGAATTCTCTGTCCAATTTTCTAAAGAAAATTGACCATGTTAGTTGCTGTGGTATGGGCTCCCTTGAGACCTATAATGACACAGGTTTCCCATCTCTGTGGTCTCCCCTCCAAAATAATTCACAGCCAGCATTATCTTCTTTTCAAAGCACACTTTTCACGTTCTTGCCTAGGTCCTCCCTCCGGCCACAGTGCTGATCCAAAGACCCATCACTATATAGGCTGTTCTCCAGTCAAATGCAAGGACATCAAAACAACAAACTGAGCATTAGAGCTTTGTGAATCAAGCATGGTGGATCACACCTGCGCACCTGTAGTCCCAGCACACAGAAGGCTGACCTAAGTTAAAGGCCAGCAAGGCCAAACAAACAAACAAACCCACTACATGAGAACCTGTCTCAAGTACAAAAAGCCTATGAGAGAGTAGATGTTAATTAACATATTCCCAAGTCTTTTTTGTTTACTAAGGAAATTAAAAAGTATTTAGAAATGGACAATAACAACCATATCACTTATACACAGGAATGCATATAAAATCTGCAATAAACTAAACATGGTCTAGTTAAAGTATTGCACCAATGTCAATTTCATATTAATATACCATGGTGGTGTGTGCCTATAATCCCAACACTTGTAAAGGGGGACTGGAGGACCAGAAGTTCAAGATCACCTTGAACTACATAACAAGTTCAAGGGTGGCCTAGCTTACATGAAACCCTGTGTCAAACATAAACAAAACAACAAAAAGTATACAAAACATATAAACTATTCAAAGCAAACTGACATAAGAAAATATGTAAGGACTGGAGAGATGGCTCAGAGGTTAAGAGCACTGGCTGCTCTTCCAGAGGTCCTGAGTTCAATTCCCAGCACCCACATGGTGGCTCACAACCATCTGTAATGAGATCTGGTGCCCTCTTCTGGCATGCAGGGATACCCGCAGGCAGAACACTGTATACATAATAAATAAAAATAAATCTTTGGGGGTTGGGGATTTAGTTCAGTTAGTGCCCTGGGTTCGGTCCTCAGTTCTGAAAAAAGAAAGAAAGAAAGAAAAGAAAGGAAGGAAGGAAGGGAGGGAGGGAGGGAGGGAGGGAGGAAGGAAGGAAGGAAGAAAGAAAATATGTGATAATTTAAACCAATAAGAATTTTCTCACCAGCAAGAAAAAGAGAGTGAGCCTAGGATAAGCCTGTGAAGAAACCATCCTCAGAAGAGTAAAGGCACAAAAGCTAGCAGGCATTGGAGGAAGTGCACCAGTCTAACTGTAACCTGGGAAATGCAATTATCTTGCAATATGTATCCTTATTCTATACCTCACAGGCTGACAGCAATCAAAAAGCTGGAAAAGGATAAGAGTTAGCAGGTGTGTGGTGATAGATACCTCTGTACTCTGCTGTTTATGGAGTGATTGAGGGAAGGATAGATGGGACCCCCTAGGAAAAGAGGAATTGTGAGTTCCCATCAGTGTCTCAAGTTTAATGCAGGGAGAAGTCTGACAATAGTCAAATTAGGTTTATAAACACCCACTTCTGGTATAGTATAGCTAAATATAATGAAAATCTCCACCCTCCAATATATGAGGAGGAATCACTTTTGTGATGATGGGTTTGGGCAAAAGGAACACCTCTCCTAAAACTAAGGGAGTGCACAACTTGCAGGGAGGAATAGCACACACAGAAGAAATTGATTAGCTGCAGCCAGAAGTGGTGGCGCACACCTTTAATCCCAGCATTCGGGAAGCAGAGGCAGGTGGATCTCTGAGTTCCAAGACAGCCTGCTCTATCGAGCCAGTTCTGAGACCCTATCTTAAAAAAAAAAAAAAAAAAAAAAAAAAAAAAAAAAAAAATGAGCTGGAGACATGGCTCCGTGGTTTAAGAGCACTGGCTGCTCCTCCAGAGGACCCAAGTTCAATTCCCAGCACCGACATGGCATCTCAAAACTGTCTGTAACTCCAGTTCCAAAGGATTTGACACCCTCACACATACATACATACATGCGGGAATGCACATGAAATTTAAAAAAATAAATAAATATAAAAACATTTATAGATGTACATGTGCATACGGATTGGCCCCAAAAGCACAGTGCTTTTTTTTTCCTTTTTAAATAATAAGACATTACCACATCCACAAAATCCACGTGTACACAAAACACTACACATCTCTGAAGATAACGCACAAAATCAGAACCACACTAACTAACCATCTTAGGATGGCTGCCTATGGGAAGACTGGAGAATGAAAGTGAGGAGTCGGGGTTAATAGGAATGGGAAATTATTAAAAGTGTGTGGGAGAGGCTACAAAGTTTCCAGGGCTTAGCGCTCCAAGCTAACCCAAAGTTGCAATCTGCCTGTTAGCTTGGAGATCTTACGCACTTTGTAGAACTCTTCGCCTGCTTCTTCATTCCCAAAAAACTAGTGATTACCCATTCTCTAGAGTCGTGAGTAATAAGATGGACATGAAGTACCAGGCAAAGGCCGACGGCTTATGTGTTTGTTCCTTTCGCGCCCCCTCCTCCCCATTTAAAAGCTCAGCCTCTTTGACCCGCCGCCATTCAAGCAACCCCCACCCCAGGCTGGGCACAAAGCACCTTTCCAAAGCTTCAGTACCCGTCCTCTGCATAGCAGTCCAGCTGGGAAGTCACTTCCGCCGCCTTCTTGGGCCTGGAATGCCACAGACACGCGGGTGCTGTAACCCAGGGGAGTGTGGCACAAGGCAGGCTAGAGCCCACATTAAATACCTGACGCGGGAGGGAAAACACCGCCGGCTGAAGTGTGGCTGAAGGCTGCGCACGCGCAGCGGGTCTGAGTCAACGCCTCAGGCCGTGGCTGAGCCTGTGGCTCCTGTGGTGGGGGGGCGGGCGGGAGGGGGAGGGGAGGGGAGGGCCAGCCTCGCTCTGGTTGAGGTAATTCGACGCCCCATTGGCTACCTGCCTCCAGCGTGAAGAACAATCTGGCAAAGTAAGGCGGGAGGCAACGTGTGTGCGACTCAACTCGACGCGCTATTGGCTGGTGCGATTGTTGCCGGGGAGAAGCGGGCAGGAAGGGGAGGGGCGGGCCCTCCGTGGTGGCTCTCGAACCCTATTGGCTGTGCCGCACAGCCAGAGCGCCGGGCTTGAAGCTCATTGGTCCTTGTGGCAAGGAGCGGGAAAAGCCGCTCGAGCCAGCCGTTCCTCTTCGCCACTTTGTCGCCCTTTTCCTTGGACCTGGCTGAGTGTGATTCGGCTCGAGGCTGTGGTAACCACCGGCTGGCGGCATGAACTTGATCCCTCCCTGTCTCCTGAGCTGGGTCCCCACCATGGACTCCCCTTGCTGCCCCCTCGCGCTGCTCAGCACTTCCCCACCCCGCCCCGCCCCACCCCACCTCTCCACCCACCCCCCACCCCCGCTCCTGAGCGCGGTCCTCGTGCCCAGCCCCCTCCCTGGGACCCTGGAGCGGGAGGGGCCGCAGGCCCAGCGTTTGGGGGTGATGGATGGCTTCCTGGAGGGGGCACCCACATAATGGTTGCATGGGATGGGACAGTGCATGCCATTAACTGTTGGGCGTGGGGTACAGGGACGTAAGTGCAGCAGTGGTTACATGGATTTTCAAGAAACCCATGCGGTTGGATTCAAGGAAGAAAGTGGTGTCCTGAAAACACCTTTGGCCTCCTTCAGGATGTCGCAAGTCAGGGACTCAGTAACCATTTGGGAAGGAGTTGGTTTTGTTTTGTTTTGTTTTGTTTTGTTTTGTTTTGTTTTGTTTTGTTTTGTTATGTTTTGTTTTGTTTTTAAGAAAGGGTATCATGTAGCCCAGGGCAGTCTTCAACTCCTAGTAGCAGAGGACCTTGAACTCCTGATCCCCCTTGCCTCTACCCTCCAAGACCTGGAATTATAAGCATGTGCCACCACACCCAGTTAGTTTTTGGTTTTTTAAAAGAGTCACCCCAATTGCCCAGACTGGCCTGGAACTCACAACAATCCCCCTGCCTTAGAATCCCAACTGCTTGGATTGCAGATATGAGCCAGCATGCATGGATCAGTAAATGTTTGTTAACCTAATGGAGTCCAAGAAAAATACAGAATGATACAGGCTAACGTTAAAATCTCAGTTACCTCAGGAGGCTGAGGAAGGAGGATAGCAAGATCAAGGCCAGCCCCTACCACTTATCAAGACCTTGTCTTTAAAAAAAAGGGGGGTGGTTATATGTGTCTATAAGGCCCTAGATTCAATGCTTGCTTTTTTTTTTCTTTTTTTCTTTTTTTTTTTTTTTTTGTTGGTTGGTTTTGGTTTTTGGTTTTCAGTTTTTCTCCGCAGAGTTTCTCTGTGTTGCCCTGGTTACCTTGAAACTCCCTCTGTAGACCAGGTTGGCCTCGAACTCAGAGATGTGCCTGCCTCTGCCTCCCAAGTGCTGGGACTGAAGGTGTGCACCCCCACTGCCCAGCTCAATGCCCATTTTTTGAACCCTCTAGTGAAAATGGGATAGGAAATCTCTTGAGAATAATATTGTGACTGGAGAGTACAAAAACAAAAGCTGAGCTTGCTGACAGACACCTTGAACCCCAGCACTCTGGAAGCAGAGGCATTTGGGTCTCTGTGAGTTTGAGTCCACCCTGGTCTACAGCCAGGAATACACACATAGTGAGTGAGGTCTTGTCTCCAAAATTAAATAAATTAACTAATTAATTTTTTAAAATCAGGGGCGCTGAGGAGAAGGCTCAGTTGATAGTGCTTGGGCACAGCCTGAGTACCTGAGTTCAGGTCCCCACTTTAAAAGCTGGGCACAGTGACATGCCTGTAACCCCACCACTAAGAGTGGGGAGCTGAGACAGGTGGATCTCTAAAGCTCACTGGCCAGCCAGTCTATCTAAAGCCATGTGCTTCAGATTCAGCAAGATGACCTTGACTAAAAAAAAAAAAAATCAAAGTGGAGAGCAATGGAGAAAAGCCATCTAAAATGTCAGCTCTACACATACATGCATGCATCCACATACACACTCTTAAAACACACACCCCAAAATCATAATGATGGCATACAGAGAGCAGACTGACTTGGCTAGCACATGTGGAACTTAGAATTGGGGGGGGGGTGGCGCCAAGCAAAAATGTATTGAACAAATACTTGAGAAAGAAAAGCATAGTTTCTGAGAAAGGAGGATCTATGAGAAAGGTTGTGGGGTGAAGAGAGGAGACGGCAGGGTGAAAGGTGGGTCCTTAGAGGGGCACGATGGATCACCACAGATGTGGCTTCCCGAAAGCAGAAGGGCTGGTTAGGACAGAGCTCATGTAACTCTCCTGACCTGCCACTCCTGCCCTAGATCCATGGACCCCAGTGAAGCCCCTGCTGTCCACCCCTGCTCGGCTGACTCTTCCCCAGGGCATGAGACCAGAGTTTCCCAGAGCACAGAGCTTATTCCCAAGAGACCTGTCAGTCGCTCTCCAACCTGTGCCCGCTGTCGCAACCATGGTGTCACAGCCCACCTCAAGGGCCACAAGCGCCTCTGCCTCTTCCAGGCTTGCGAGTGTCACAAATGTGTCCTCATTCTGTGAGTATGAGATGCGGGGTGGGGGCGGGGGATGCTTCTCTTCCAAACGGCTGACTGTTGACTCACAGTCTCCCTCTCTTAGGGAACGTCGGAGAGTCATGGCTGCCCAAGTAGCCTTGCGTAGGCAGCAGGAGGCACAGCTGAAGAGGCACCTGGCTCAGGGACTGATGAAAGGGGCAGCCCCTCTGAAAGCTCCCCTCCGTGTCAAGAAGGGAGCCGTTCGGCCAGGGGTCCCTTGTGAGTAGCTCTGGTTGGGAATGGGACAGGGATTTGGACGTAGTAAGTGTAAGGACAAGCACCCCTGTTGTGAGACTAATCAGTGTGTGGCCTTGGGCAAGGTGTTTCCTCTCTCTGGGCTTCACCCTCTTGATCTGTCAAACGTGCTGACGGGGCTGGAGAGATGAGGCAGCAGTCCAGAGCACTGTCTCACTAGGAAGCTCACCACAACGTCTCTAACTCCAGCTCCAAAACCTACTCCCTTCGGGCCTCAGCAGGCCTGTCACGTGTGGCGGACAGACAGACATGCAGGCAAAGCACTCACACACCTAAGAATAAAGAAAATTTCATTTTAAAATGTGGGCAAGGCTGCAGTGACAATTGAAGATAGAAAATGGGGGGAGGGGGACAGTGAGGTGGCTCAGGGTAAAGGTACTTACCACACAAAGCTGGTGACCTGAGCTCCATCCTCAGAGCTTACATAAAGGTAGGAGAGAACTGACTCCCCAGAATTGTCCCATGGTACACACACACACACACACACACACACACACACACACACACACTGATAAAAAGAAAACCGAGGCATGGGGTGTGGTGAGTACAGGAGAAGTAAGGGAAGAGGAGAGTGAGATGGAAACCAACCTGAGCTACCCAATCAGACCCTGTCTGGAGGAGAAGGAGGAGGGGCTGGGCAGGAGAAGCAAAGCCACAGAACAGGCCTGGGCATGATAGCACGCAGAGGTGGAAGCAGGAGGATCACAGGTTCAAAGCCAGCCTAGGCTACATGGGGAAAAAAAAAAAAAAAGAATAAAGAAGTCAGAGGGAGATGAGAACTTAGCTGAAGTTGGGGTAGGATAGGGGTCAGGAAAGGGGCGTGCTGGATCTCTCCCTGGTTCCTCACAGCTGGAAAGGAGAACATAGCACCCCAGCCTCAGAGTCCCCATGGAGCAGTCCCACTGGTGCTGACACCCCCGGGGAAGGTAAGGAGACCTGGGTCCTGGGGGACGGCTCTTCGCCCAGCTCCTGCCCAGACTGCCCCCTGTGCTCTCTACACCTGGGCTCCAGCCCACCCCTGACTTGTGGTGTGCTCTTCAGTGAGTCACTTGGGGTCTGTGGGTGAGAAGGTGGGACTTTAGGAGCTGCCCGCCCATAGTTTCAGCTCCTACCCTCATCCTGGAGCATGCTTACTTCTGCAGGCTCATGAATCTGCCCCGGGCCCTCTACCCTTACAGGAGAACTATGGGCCTCTGCTGCTCAGCCGCCCCCAGGAAGCCTTGCCTTTGCCCTGGACACCATTGCCTGCTGGACCTTGGGGCCCCGGACACTGGCTGCCCCCAGGACTCTCAATGCCCCCTCCAGTAGTGTGCCGCTTGCTGTGCCAAGAACCTGCTGTCCCTCTACATCCTTTCCCTGGTAAGACGTTCATCCTTCTGTCATTAGACAGATACCTGAATGCTAGGTTACCACTGCACCAGAAAGGGGAGAGGAAAGGGACTTGTGGTCTCTGAACCCATCCATTCTGCTTCTCTTGCCCTTCTTAGGCTTTGACCCTGGCACATCTCTCCGGCTGCCCACTCATGGGACCCTCCCAACCTGCCCAGGATCTCGCTCAGTACTGGCAGCTCCACTTTCCGGAGAGCCCCAAGGACCCCCTAACCTGCCTCACACGTAAGTAGGAACACAATAAAGGAAAGTTTCTGGCCAAGTGTGATGGTGCACACTTGTAATCCCAGCACTTGAGAGGTTGAGCCAGGAATGTCAGGGCTTCAGGGTAATCTTCAGCTACACTACACAAGGTCAGCCTAGGCTACATAAAATTCTTATCTCAAAAAAAGGAAAAGGGTTTCATACTAACAGGCAGGCAGATCGTATCAGTTTCTACTGTTCCCTGACAGTATTTGCAACTCTCAGAGCCTGATTTAATATCAGTAATTTCTAGCTGCTACTTACCCATCTGGGGTTATCATAATAATAACACCTAGCACAGGCCCTGACCTTGAACAAACATGGCTGCTCCCTCTTCGGAAACAGGATAGGACAGGGTTGTCTGGTGACAAGGAAGGCCTGGACGGTAAAGCTATAGACCAGAAGCCATCCGAGCAAGTTTCGTGAAGGTGGAATTCCTTGGGGCAGAGGAAGCTGGGCTGGAGAAAGCAGGCTGGTGGAGCAGACAGCAATCCCAGTCACACTGGGTATTTTATCTGCCTTTGAAAACCTGACACCAACCCTATAACCTTCACAGTAGCATGGGAGGGAAAACCTGGATGAGAGTCTCATTTTATAGAAAGCAAAGTGCCCGAGACAGTGAGCAAGACTTGCCCAAGCCCACAGAGTCCAGTGGCCAGCCAGGAACTCCCCTTCCCAGGTCAGAATGCCCCACCCACTTCCCATGTGTCTCTCTTTTCCAGATGTTCGACTCTGATACTCCAGTCCTGTGGCTCCCCAGACTCTCTTCTGCTACAGCCACAGGTCTCGGGAAAGAAGTGGCATCCAAGGCCTGGGGAGGAGGTTGACTCTGCAGAAGGGAAAGGCAGGGGACTGAAGGGAACACTGAGGGGGCATGGAAGTGAGTTCCCAGCTGCTCCTTCCCTTTCCTTCCCAGGCCCCTGGAGCCTCTTGCCTGGCCTGGACATCTGGCCCCTCAGAGCGGCAGTTGCAGCGAGAGGCAGCTGAGGCCCTTGTAGGTCTGAAAGATTCATCCCAGGCTCCCCGCCTAACCCCATCTGTCCCCCCGAACCCTGCCTGGATCTCTCTGCTGCACCCCTGTGGCCCACCAGGTGACCCTTCCTGAGAGTAGAGACTGAGAGGAGATAGGTTGGTAAATGGAGGCCATTAGAATAAGCAGAGACTAACCAAAATGGGACAGACACTAGGTGAATGCCCTCAGGTTCAGGCCCCTAAGTTTCTCAGCCTGGCCTCTGAGACTGCAGTTGAACATTGTTCAGTGAGTCACTCTTTACAGTTTTGCTCTGAGTGACAAATGTCCAGTGCCTTGATATGAAGGAAAACCAGATCCTGGGCTGTAAGGGGAACAGCGGTGAAGGCTGAGAATCCCCCTGTCCAGTGCAGTGTTGGTCTGGAGGATCTGCTGGAAGTAGACAGATGAGGCTGGGGGGCTTCTGAGTATAGAGATGCAGCTGAGTCCCGACCAGCAGCTGTTTGAAGGGGAACTGGGGAATGTTCTGAGCTAGATAGAGCATGGTAGCTTTGGTGGGGGGCTGGGAGAAGACAGTACTGGAGGCAGGAGGAAGGACACAGGAGGGGTGGGGATGAACCACAGGAGGAGTGAGGGACAGTGGGTTGAGTGTGACCAGAGCCTGCCCTTCCTGTCTGCCCACAGCTCCTCCTGGGGGAAGAGGATTCCAGCCTGTTGGCCCACCCCTCCGGCCTAGTCCGGCCTCCTCTGTCTCCCTGCACATTGGGCGTCTGGGGTCCATCTCTCTCCTCAGCTAGAAACCAGAGGTGGAGGCTGCCTTACTGGGACAAAGAGATGACAAGCTGCAGGCACTGCATATTTGGTATTTTATTTATGCATTTTGCATAGAATTTAATGTAATGCAAGATTCAGCCTTTTTTTTTTTCTTTTTTTTTTTTAAGCTTTCTGGTTCCTTTTGTAGTGTGGGTATTTCCTTAACTAGAAGTGAATGTTCTCATAGCCCTTTTTAAGTCCCTCAATAGAGGTAGCTGGGCAGTTTAAGAGGACCATATCTAAATACATTTTTGCATGAGTTTATGTTATATGCCTGGATGCTCAAGTCTGTCTCTGCATGTGAAAACATAAGAATATGTTCGCTTTGTATGTAAGTTTCCGTAAGCAAGAAATAAACCTTTGCCATTTAAACCATCAAGACACAGAGTTTATTATCACAGCATAACTGTCTATAATAATAATCACAGTCTACCCCGACTGACAGAAAGGACTATTCAATTCATGTCTCAACATAGAAGTCATCGGCTTGATAACTACCACAGAGCCAGGAATGGTGGCTCACACCTGTAACCCCAGCACTCACGAGGCTGAGGAAAGAAAGCAAAAAACATGAACTTGGACTTCTAGTCATACCCTCGTAAGAGTAAGAGAGAAAGGTACTGGGGGAGTCACTGATGTGGTAATTAATCACCTGCTCTGTACTGGATAGAACCTGTTTTCTGCTATCCAGAGAGCCACCAATTGAGATGCCTAACTGGGGCTAGGTAGACCATATAAAGAAGTGAAGATGACCCAATGGGGAAACAGATTGTATGTCTCACCTACAGGCAGTCTTCTTTAACCTAGTGGATTATCCCAGGCAGAAACCTAGGCTCATTGCTGCCACATCCTCTGGTTTTTTCAAGAGAAATTGGGAAACTGGGTTTCTGTGTTCAGCATCTTATAATAATTTTCAAACATTGGTACAGCCTTCTTTAAATATTATATTGGCCAGATAACACAGCTTCAGGTCAACTTTGGCTAACAGAATACTAATTTGATACTAATCTAACATGACATTTTCCAGATGGGAAAATTGAAGCCAATCAGGACAGCAAGAACCAAGTTAGTCTTTATCAAGAATCTTCCTAACTAGGAAAATCCCCTGTCTTCTTAAAATAATTCATTAGAGGGGCCAGGCTTGTAGCACAGTGGCACAGTGCTTGCCCAGAACAATGAGGCCTGGGTTCGATACCCAGCATCTCACACAAAAACACAGGACACAATCAAAGACTAGAGAGAATCCTTTCTATTTGCTGAGTCTCAACAGCAACTCTGTAATCTGTGCTGAAAAGGGAAAGTGGTTAGCCCAACAGGTCAGGGAAATTTTCTAGAAAACAATCAGGATTCCTTCTTTTATAAAGCACAAAATGAAGGGAACACATCAGGCAGAAGCAATTTTCACAAGTGTCTCCCTCCCTTCTTCTACCAAGGTTGTCAATGCACAATGTTTTGGATTGGTGTCCTTGCTTGCTTTCTGTTGCTGTGATAAACACCATGACCAAAGCAACTTGGGGAGGAGAGGGGCTATTTGACTGACGTGTCCTAACCACAGCCACTGAAGGACGTCATGGCAGGAACTGAAGCAGAGGCTATGGTGGGCCCTGCTCACTGACTTGTCCATCACGATTTTCTCAGCCTGCTTTCTTACAACTTAGGGCCGCCTACCCAGGGTTGGTACCACACACAGTAGGCTAGCCCCTCCCACTTCAATCATTAATCAAGACCTACAGGCCAGCCTGATGGGGGCATTTCCTGAATTGAGGGTCCTTCTTTCCCAGATGATTCCAGTTTTTGTCAAGTTGACAAACTAACCAGTCCAATTGACCCCTTGCGTGTGCACACACACACACCACTGTTTAACAATTTTCTTTCTTGCTTATCCCCAAGATCTCATGTTAATATCACAATATAAAACAGAGTTCAATTTTTTGTTTGTTTGTTTGTTTGTTTGTTTGTTTGTTTGTTTTTCAAGACAGGGTTTCTCTGTGTAGCAGTCCTGAAACCCACTCTGTAGACCAGGCTGGCCTTGATCTCAGAGATCTACCTGCCTCTGCATCCCGAGTGCTGGGATTAAGATGTGCAGCACCACACCTGACTCACAGTCCAACTTTTTAAAGACTTTTTTTTTTCTTCTTGTTTATGTGCAAGGATCTTTTGCCTGCATTTATGTTTGTGCACTGCCCAGGGAGGGCAGAAGAGTGTGTCTGTTCTTCTGGAACTGGAATTACAGTTGGCCATGAGCTGCCATGTGGGTGCTAGGAATTGAACCCCGGTCCTCTTAAGAGCTGCAACCAAGCCGGGCGGTGGTGGCGCACGCCTTTAATCCCAGCACTCGGGAGGCAGAGCCAGGCGGATCTCTGTGAGTTCGAGGCCAGCCTGGGCTACCAAGTGAGTCCCAGGAAAGGCGCAAAGCTACACAGAGAAACCCTGTCTCGAAAAACCAAAAAAAAAAAAAAAGAGCTGCAACCAATGTGCTTGATTGCTGCACCCAGGCTAGCCTCAGAGTGGTGACACTCTTCTTACACCAGCTTACTGAGTGCTGGAATTACAGGCTCTTTGAGCCACCAGGCCCAGCTAATAATAGAGCATATGTTTGTAGTCCTCTGCTGTGGCATCCTCTCTGAGTCATTGCAAACAGGACACCTGGTGAGCTATTGCAGTACTAGGAAGACCTGGGGAGCCCATCCTTCCTGCTGGGGGTGGGGGCAATCAGAGCTCAGCAACATACCTGACAACTGACTGTTCTCCTGGTATTACCTGCAACCCTCTTTTTACTCAAGATGGTGAATGATGGTGGGACCCAACAACACCTTGTTCTCTTAACTCCAGGCCTTGAGAAGGTGGGCTATTCCTACTCCACAGCAGATTACAGAATAATGAATCTGCAACCCTAATCAGGGGCACTGTAAGAGACCAAAGACTACAGCCAGCCTCACACCTTTCGTCCCTCCTTGGCTATGACTTAGATATTCGATTGCCCTTTAAGCCTCACTAGCAGTGCTGTGCTCTTCCAGGGACAGATGACTGAGCCCGCATAGTCACGGACAGGGAGAGAAGCACTACAAACGCAGCTCAGCTAAGGCTCTGCTGCTCTGGGCTGATCCAGGGTCCCCAGTGCTCCAAGGTCACACAGCCAAAACAGATCAAAGCAAAAGGCCTAACAAAGGGCAGTGACAAGGCTCGCAGGACTCGCCAGCCACTATGCCCAAGGACCCCAGGACCCAGCTGAAGGTAGGTGAGAACAACTCCAGGGCGGCATCCTCTGACCTCCACACTCTGTTGCATGCACACACCCATACACACACACCAATTAACTAATTAATTAAAAGAAAAGGAGGCTAGTTATGCTAGTGTAAGTCAGCAGTTAGCTGAGCATGCAACTTTTAAATAAATAAATAGACAGATAAATAAATAAATAAATAAATAGACAGATAAATAAATAAATAGACAGATAAATAAATAAACAAACAAACAGCAGGGAAGTGAGCAGAGAAGAGGCTCTGCTCACTTTTCTGAAGCCCATCTCTTGTCAATGCCAGACTTAGCGAGGCTCTTCACACCATCAGCTAGCCAACTAATCTTTCAAGTCATGTAGACCCCCAAATGGTCCCTGAGGGAGTGCTGCAAATCTGCAGAGGTCGGCCTTAAGAACAGAGAAGACTTTAACCCCCACCCCCACCCCCACCCCCACCCCCCGTACTTGGGCGGCAGAGGCAGCTCTCTGTGAGGCACATCTCTGTGATCATAGCAGGTAATCATACCCTGTGTAGACCCTCGTGGGATCCGGAGCTTTTCCCAAAAGCAAGATCCAGCCTTTTATCCCACTCCATATCTGTGTTAAGCTCTTCAGGCCTTTATGTTCCTTGGAGGTACAGACTTGATCACTCTAAGCTATGCTAGTGTCAATCTGTGTCCCCAACCCCTGGAATAATTACTCAAAGAGAACAGGCCTATCCTTGTGCGCTTTCTCTCTGGGGGACTCAGAATGAATGACTAAGTAAACAGGTTCTGTCCAGTCCCTTCGGAATTTTGTTCCCTACTGAGTTAGTACACTCTACTGCCAACATTAACACCATAAAAGCAACGGCTTCCTGCCCTCAGCCGTTCTTTTTCATTCTGCTTACTCTCAGTTTTACAGAAAATACTGTTTCCAATCACTAGGGGTAGAGGATAGGGAATGGCCTACAGAATGTGAAAAACTATTTTTGCCAACTACACATTAGACAGAGGATTCAAGGACTGGAGAGACAGCTCAGTGGTGAAGAGCACAAGAGCATTGTCTGCTCTTCCAGAGGACTGTGTTTGAGTCCCAGCACCCACATGGCCGCTTACAACTGTCAACTCCAGGTCCAGGAGATTTAACACCTCTTCTGGCCTCTATGGACACCAGGCACACATGTAGTATACAGACATACTTGTAGACAAAACACCCATATGTCTAGCATTCATGACGACCCTGGCTTTGATCCCCAATACTCTATAAACCAGGTGTGCCGGTACTTCCTTGAATCCTAGCACCAGGAGGCGGAGACAGGAACATCAGAAGTTTGAGGTCATCCCTGACTATCTAGAGAATTTGAGACCAGCCTGAGAGAGGAAGAACTCTAAAGGAGGTGGGATGTATGGCAATGGGTTCCACGGAACAGGAACACGGAGTGTGTACTCTCTGGCTGGAGCAGGGATCCAATGGGAGCAGCAAGTGGCAAGGGGAAATGAATGAGGACAGTGTAAAGTGGCACAGATGCATGAAAATGCCACGATGGGACTCATTGCTGTGTGTGCCGGCCTGGAAAATTAATGGGGAAAAAAAGTTTCCATAGAAACCCCTCACACAGTCTCTCCCTCTAAAGTCACACATCTGTAACAACTGATGAACCCACAGGGATGGATACACTGAGCTTCCCTGTCACTGTGGCCAAATACCAGATAGAAACAACTTAAGGATCTTTTTTTCCCCCTCAGTTTGGAGGGGTGTTAGTTTATTGTCACATGGCTCCATGCTCCTGAGCAAATCACTGTTGTGCTGGGTGTGTCCTGCCATGGGACTTCACTTTAAACATGAAGGGGGTTGGGTGGGGGGGTAATAGGAAGAGGCCCCAAGCAAGATGGAGTCCCAGTTGCATCATTTCTCCAACAAAGCCCATCTCCCACCTCTCACCAGTGACCTCCTATTACGAATCCACCAAGGGATTAGTCCATTGATTAAGTTAGAGTCCTCACTCTCCAACTACGGGAGCCCTCAGAGACACTCCCAGAAGTGCACTTTACCAGTCTTGTAGGTGATGTTTGTATTGATGTGGTTTTGGTCCTAGGGGTTTTGATGCAAAGTCTCCTTGTGTTTGACTGGCTTAGAACTCACTATGTAAACCAGTCTGGCCTCAAACTGCCTCCTGAGTGTTAGGACTATAGGTGTGCTCACTATGCCCAGCCCATTTTGGTGTTTTAATATTATTTTTTCACTTTTAATTATGTGTATGTACCTGAGGAAGCCAGAAGAGGATATCTCATTCTCTGCAGATGGAATTACAGGCAATTGTGAGCCACCCAGTATGGATGCTGGGAACTGAACTCAGGTCCTCTGAAAGAGCTAAGCCATCTATCTCTCCAGCCCCTCAAAATGGCTTGACTTTTCTCTTTAAGTATTAATAACTCATTTCTTTTAAATATTTTTTCTAAAATCTAAATTTTTTTTTTTTTTTTTTTTTTTTTTTGGTTTTTCGAGACAGGGTTTCTCTGTGTAGCTTTGCGCCTTTCCTGGAGCTCACTTGGTAGCCCAGGCTGGCCTCGAACTCACAGAGCTAAAATCTAAATTTTATTAGTATGTGTATAGGGCAGGTGTGCAGGAACACGTGCGATATGTGAACATACGTGTGTCCTTGGATGACTCTGTGGAAATCAGAGGACAAATTTCTGTAGCTGGTTCTCTTTTTTTCCACCATGGGTTCCAGGAATCAAACTCAGGTCATCAGGCTTCCATGACAAGCACTTCGATCTTCTGAGACATCTCACTGCCCCTCGTTCCTTTTTTATCTTGAATAACATTTAGTCACCTGGATGTACCACAACTTCAAACATTCAAACATTTTATGCGCGCGCATTAAGGGGGGAAGGGGATAGTGCAGAGGACCAAACTCAGAGCCAGGCATGCTACAGGAATGTACATGAATGTACCTGTAGCATGAAGCAAGGAGACCATGAGTTCAAAGACAGCCTTCGATAAATACAAAGTTCTAGGCCAGACTTGGCTAAATAATGAGACCCTGTCTCAAAAAATTAAATAGATAGATAGATAGAGATGATAGATAGATAATAAATAAATGAATTAATTAATTAATAATAAATAAATACTTAAATAAATTACACAGGTCAGCTTGGATGGTGACTTTTAAGAGGCAAATGAGGCGAGACCAAGGGCTGAGCAGACTCCAGCACTAGATGGCAGAGCTGAACCTCCACCAAGGTCCCGCCTCTGCCTCGTTGTCCCTGCCCTAATCTCCTCCCCGCTTCCAACGCCTTAGTTCCACTCCGCTAGCGTCAAACGAGCTGAAGCAATTTCCGCCCAAAGAAGGGTGGCGTTTCCGTGTAGTCCTGGACTCGCGAATACTGGCGCTAGAACAAAAGGTGGTGGCGACCACATGTCATCCTTGCCCTTTTCCTAGGTTTCCCGTCTTGGTTCCGCCCTTACTACTCCCACTTCCGGCCAGGAAAAACCACTTCGCTAGGAAACAGGGTCTCGCGCTGAAGCCCGCTTTCCTTTCGCGCGCTCTCAACTTCACCCGCACTTCCGCCCTCAATAGTTTCCGCCACTCCGTGGTTCCCGCCAGGCACACAAGGCTCAAACGCAGCCAAGTTCCCACCCGACCCCCGCTCTCTCAGGTCTCGCCACACGCCCAAGGAAACGGAAGGAGGAAGCAGACCCCTTACTCTCATTCCCTGCCCTTTCTCTTGGCTTCTCCGCCCCTTCCTTTTACAGGCCCGCCCATTTTAGGTGGAGACGAAGCCATATTCGCCCTCAGAGAGGCGGAAACCTCTGGTCTAGCCGCTCTCGCGAGCACTCCGAACTCTCGCGAGACCGGACGCCCGACTTGTGCGCCCGGGAAACCCCGTCGTTCCCTTTCCCCTGGCTGGCAGCGCGGAGGCCGCACGGTAAGCGAGGGCTCTGGGGCCGGCTGTGCGCGGGGCCACGGGGCCGGGCTGTCTGGCCCCGAGAGCTCGTGCCGGGGGCCGCAGGAAGCCCGGCGCGGGGCCGCTCCGCCCCCGGGAGCCGCGGCCACGTGCGAGCGGCAGGCCCGGACATGCCTGATGGCCACAAGTCCGGGAGCTCAAAGGGTTAGGTGGGCAGCAGAGGGGTGAGTGGAGCGCCCGGGGACGTGGGCTGCGGGACGGGGGGGGGTACGGAGGAGTCTCCCGCGCGGTCACCACGCCAGCTGGCTGTGATCCGCATGCCATGGGCACCCCGGAGTCTGTTGGACCTAGAGCTGACCTGCAGTTGAAGTGAAATGCAGGCTGGGAGGATGTTGGGGCTTCAGTTTGGGTGGGAGAGTAGCAGGGTGGATGTGGACCTGGACCCGCCGCCGTGTTCTGCACCAAGCCTCGCATTGACATGCTTGCCCTTTTCTCGCAGATGCCTGGAGTTACTGTAAAAGACGTTAACCAGCAGGAGTTCGTCAGAGCTCTGGCAGCCTTCCTCAAAAAGTAAGTGTTACAACGGAGGCCAGACTCTCCAGCCCCCACCCCGTAAGCTCTGACCTCAGTGTGTGGTCAATCTGGATTGCCACTTGTTGGGGACTTTTCTGAATGGCCTTGTTTCCGTTTCAGCCTGTTTGTTCATATGCTAGCATCCCTCCTGCTTCTTCCGACTTTGTTAAGGGGGAATGGCTGAGGGATCTGAAGTGGTTTACGGAATTTTCTGAAATGTGCTTTTCTCCATTCTCTTGGTCTCAGGTCCGGGAAGCTGAAAGTCCCCGAATGGGTGGACACAGTCAAGCTGGCCAAGCATAAAGAGCTTGCCCCCTATGATGAGAACTGGTTCTACACACGAGCTGGTGAGGACTGGGGCCTTTGGCTGGGAATGGGGAGCTGGGTGACCCAATCCCCAGTTGTAATAACTACCTTTGAACGTGAAAGGAAGCCTGGGAACAAAAAACTGTTAATATTTTACTTATAGGGGCTTACTTGACAGTCTAACAGTGTCCATGGTGTAGCATTTAAATTCAAATCTCTATCAAGTCATTTTCAACTGAATGATTGGCAAGTTGGGAATGGTGCTCCTTGTTCTAAAAGGAAACTTATGGCTCCCAGTGCCCAAAAACTTTTCAGTGTCCCTCTGGGTCCTGTTTGGATGTTTTGGAATTCTGTAAGCCTCTGTAGACTCGACTGCTGGGTGGGATCAGTGCTGGGTTGTGCCAAGGTTGCAGCTCACATACAGGCCTATGCTAAGGGACCCCAACTGACCTGAGAACTCACCAGGTCATGGGAAACCCTTGTACAGGTTGCTCGTCCCTTGAGAATATGAAGCAGTTTATAAGTTTATGTTAAAGTTTATTAAGTCAAATGTCCATGGGATCCACTTTGTTTCAGGCTTTGGCATGGGCACAGGGACCATCATGACTCATCACAGCCTCTGAAAACCAAAAGGTCAATTCCACAGTGTGGGAAAAGGTTGGTGCATCCACCTGCCAGCGCATTTTTTTAAGGATGAGGGTCATGTAGGGAAGGTGGCTTCCCCGGCTACAGCAGTGGTGAGGCCTAGCTGAGATACACCCTTCCCCTTTCTCAGAAGCAAGTGCACAAGTCATGGACAGTGCTCCAGGTGATAGGTTGGGGCAGCTTGAATTTTGAATTGCAAGAAAGATTAATTTTCTCTGGGTAGAGTGATTAATACATGCTGTGTATTCTGTGCCTCCCAGACAGTTGGTTGTCTCTTTTTCGCAGTTGGTATTGGGGAAGTCCTGCGTGTATAGGGTCCATAAGCTAGTGATGTGGATCTACGACCTTTGTCACTGCTGGTTTGTATTTGGAAATGGTCGCGGGATGTGCTCCCTATTTGGCCAGCAATTTGTTAAGTAAGCCAATCTAGTTTCTGCCTCCCAAGTGCTGAGGGTTGAATTCAGTGCTCTGTATGTGCTAGGCAAGCACTCTGGGCTACATCCCAAGCCTAAAGGTGGGAAGAGGTTAGCAATGAATGGGATCAAGCCAGATGGCTCTTGAGTTTGGGACCGGGTCTGATGGCATGTACTTGTGAGCCTAACACTTGTACTTGCATTTGGGGCTAGAGTGCAGTGAGTTAGCAGTTCATGTTTATCTTGGGAGTTGAGGAAAGGCTCTGTGGCAAAAGGTAGGGTACTCCTGGGTTGGTATGGGGAGGCCTGTGGGCACGGGGATCCGAGGTGGTGACTTAAAAACAGAAGAGTACAGTGGGGCATGGATAGGGTGGATTGGGGCTAGGAAAGCAGTTTTTCCTAGTTTGGCCTAGAAGGGTCAGGGTGGAAAATGTCCAAGATTCCTCATCCAACCCTTTGACGCCATTGGTCAAGACAAGACGGGGCCACCTGCGCTTAGCACAGGTTCTTCAGTTGCTGCTAAGCTGCAGTGCCTCATGAAGGGCGCCAGCCCCTCCTGAGCACAGCTCTTAGGGTGGCGAGAAGACATTCAGGGCCAAAGCCCTGTCTCATTGACTCTGAAATTCAGCAACGATTTTATGGATTTGCCTGAAGTTTTATCTTTACAATGTTCTAGAGTTAGTTACACAGAGAAACCCCTACCCAGTGGGGGTGGGGGATGTGCTAGAGCCCAAGTCTCGTTGAAGAAGAGAGTGAAAAAGAATAAATAAATGAACTCTGTCTTGCTGCTTACCACCTCTAAATAATAGTCCTTTCTTAAACCCAGAAAAGGAATACACACAAGCTCTGGGATGGCAGGCAGTGCCTTGTAATTAGCTTACAGGTGGTTGTCCACGAGATGGTTTTTAGTGTGCTGCTGAAAAGGACTGTTAAACCCCCATTACAGGAGCTGGTGAGCTTTGTTGCGATTCCTTCCCTGCCTGGCCACTGTGCTTGCAGCTGAGGCAGTTGCTTTCCTTTGGTACTGTTGGACAGATACTGGGGTGCTGTGTCCAGACTGATCCTGATCCCAGCCTAGTGAAACCAAGGTCCCCTGCCCTAACGAAGAACGGATTACTCAGCACAGAAAAGTTCTGGCGTTGGAAGTAGAGTAGTGTCTGTGGGGCATTTGAGTTGGTCTTAAAAGGTTGCAAGAAGATGGGAGATGACACCAAAATGAGTCTGTCATTCCTGATGGGTGTGGGACTGTGGCTTAAAAAAACCTAGGCTAGAGGCAGGCTGTGGGAGCAAGGTGGGTGGGCAGATCAGGGAGCCCACTCACTGGGTCGTGGTACAGGAGTCACTAAAATGAATTTCTACTTGGCCTGGTGGCTCTTGAGAGCCAGAAGAGAGGTGGCATCTGGGCCAATTCAAGATGGCTGCCTGCTTTTTGCTTTAGGGGTGAAGACATCCCTGTGTTCCTTAGCTGGGCAGAGCCATATGGTGGCCCAAGTCCCTTCTTGCCTAAATCGCCTGGGACTTGGTTGGTAGTATGTGGGCTGTGAGTCTGTGGGGCCATTGAATTGCCTGGTGCCCCCAGCACTGTGCCGCTCGCTCTTGAAGCTGTTCTATTTATTGCTTGAATGTGAAGGAGGGAGAGTACATGGTGCAGAGGATGGCAGACTAGAGCCAGCTCAGCACCTGGGGCATAGCCTTCGAGGTTTTGCCAGGCCCGGAGGCTCCCCAGGAACAGTAGTCCTGTATCCATGGCTGAGCTCATGCACATTGCGAGTGTGAGGTACCCACTTCAGAAAGTGGCTGCCTTGCCACATCTTTACCTGGTGCTCTCCAGGGCTGAGCTGTGCTGTAGAACAGTCGGCTCCTTCGCCGCTCTCCTTCCTCAGGCATGTGGAGATGGCCACACTTGGTGAGGCTTGCCAGTCAGCCTGGAGAGTTACAGGGGAGGGACAAGGAACCAGGGTGTCGAGCATTTCCCCTGTAATGGTGAGAAGTTGCCTCATTTCACACAGTGAATGTGGAAACATGGTCCTAAGGCTCCCTCTTGCCCCACCCCCAGCTTCCACAGCACGGCATCTGTACCTCCGAGGTGGTGCTGGGGTTGGCTCCATGACCAAGATCTACGGAGGACGGCAGAGAAACGGTGTCAGGCCCAGCCACTTCAGCAGAGGCTCCAAGAGTGTGGCCCGCCGCGTCCTCCAAGCCCTAGAGGGGCTGAAAATGGTGGAAAAGGACCAAGATGGGTATGCAGGGTTGTGGCTGGTCAGGGTGGTCATTGTCCATTGGTGACTGGTGGTCATTGTCCATTGGTGACTTACGGTGAAGCTGTTGGACCTCCCTACAAATGGAGGTACAGGGCTTCAGAAGGCAGATGGTAAGGGCCTCACCCAGGCCTCTCTGGCTGACTTCTGGCTCTGGGAAGGTAATTTAGCGACTGTCTGCTTTCATTAGCCTGCTCGTTAACTTTTCCCAATTGATTTTTCGGGGCTTTTGATCTGATGCTTGCACAAACGACACCCTGTCAGCTCCCAGGGGTCTCCCACTCCTGCCCTCAGTTCCTTAGGATGCAGCTGGCTTGGACATGAGTGGGGCTTGGCAGGCAGAATGTGGTTCCCTCTTGGTGCTTTCTTCTGTCCTCCCCAAGGAGGCAGAGTCTGTGCTCATCCAAGGACTGATTTTTTTCCCCCCTTTGCACAGGGGCCGCAAGCTAACACCTCAGGGACAGAGAGATCTGGACAGAATTGCCGGACAGGTGAGGCATGCACAAGCTCCTTGCTTCAGTTGGGGCACTGCCTGAAGAGGGGAGGGACCAGAGAAGGTCACACTGGAACAGGAAAAAAAGAGAGAGAGAGAATTAGGTCTACTGCAGCTGTTTGGAAATGTGGGTACTGGGATATACTGCATTGCCCAAGGTGGTTCGAACTTAGACCTGTGTCCCCTACCCCCATAGAGATCGCCTTGGTTAGGAATTCTAGTGGCTCATACTTACTGGGCACCAGGTGCAGCCGTTTAGGGGAGGTGGTGTGGTGTGGTGTGGTGTGGTGGGCTGGTTCAGGCCCAGACAGTGTAGAGTGACTTCATTCCCACTACCTTTGGGGTCAAGCTCCTGGGGCCTGACCAGGCGCTTGGTGCCTAATGTTCTCTGAACTACAGACTCTTACTTGCTAAGGGTCTTAGAAGACCAGCTTTGAACTTAGGGTCTTGGTGGAGGGCCTGGCACAAACATTGACGCTGGTATGTCCACAATAATGGGCAAGGGTGTGACTGCATCTGGGCAGTGAGCACATCAAAGCCTTGAGAGCCCTCACTGATCCTCTCTCTTCCCACAGGTGGCAGCTGCCAACAAGAAGCATTAGAACAAAGGATGCTGGGTTAATAAATTGCCTCATTCATAATCCTGGTCTGGGTCTGCTTTTGTTTTTCAAGCCAGGGTTTCCCTGGATATCCCAAGACACCAGTAGAGCTGGTGTTAGCTGATGGTAGTGTTGGGCTGCAGGTGTGCCAGGCACATCCTGTCTATGATACATTCTCAGAAAGGGGAAATTTCAGATTTTGAGAAGGCAGTATAGTTGGGGAATGACGAACTAAGGATGGAAGGTGGGTGCTGCTATCTAGGCTGGATATTATGGTGTCTGGTGTGGAGTGCCCCCATGTGGTGGTTGAGCAGATTCAACTGCCCAGTGTAACCAAGTAACTACAGTTACTTATGTTGTGCCTATACTCTCAGAAGTCCAGCGTAGCCGGGCAGTGGTGGCGCACGCCTTTAATCCCAGCACTTACGAGGCAGAGGCAGGCGGATCTCTGTGAGTTCCAGGACAGCCTGTGCTACACAGAGAAACCCTGTCTCGAAAAACCCCAAAAAAAAAAAAAAAGTCCAGCCTAACTCAATTGACCCTGGAGGCTCCCCGGGTGTTAGATTGCAGTTCCATGCCTTCATTACTCCTCCATCTGTAACATTCTGCAACCTGCCAGGTGGAACTGCGACTCCCTTGTTAAAAGCTCTTACCATAAGAGGCTAGTAATCCCAGCACCCAGGCGGATCTCTGAGTTCCAGGACAGGCACCGAAACTACAGAGACACCCTGTCTCAAAAAACCAAAAAAAAAAAAGGCTAGTGGCTCTTCCAACTCTTCAGAAATGAGTGCCACCCTTCATGCATGCCAGGCAGTTTGTATTTTCTGTGCCCAGCAAGCCTCTTGAAGTGCGTATCTTACAGCATTTGAAGATAAGGGGCAGGTCACTGGATAACTGGATATTCTGAGGCTTTGAGGACTGTGGCTAGTGTTAGCCCATGCAGTCCACCTCAAGCCCGAGCTATTACTAAGGCTGGGCTAGCCCTGTCCAATTCTGTGGCCCAGTGAAGAATTTATTTGGCCTAGGTGTCATGATCACTCCACTACAAGTGTCTGAATAAGCTCCCTGGCATCGAGTGGGACTCCTGGCCACAGCTTCAGTTTAGCCACTGGGGGGCAGCCACTAGCCACTGCTGAAAAATGAATTCTAGCTCATTATGAGAAGCCATGAGCAGGAACTTGGGGGATGAAGACCAGTTGTCCTGTCCTCTAAAAGCAGGCACCTAGCAACACTGTGGGGGGGGGGGGTCCTGCTGTGGAGGATGGTAGAGAAGAGCTAAACTTGAGGAACTGCTGAGTGTGCTTTTTCTTTGCACCAAGCTCATGATATGGTTGTACCTACATAACAGTGGAACAGGCTCAAAAGGACCTCTGGTTCTTGAAGCCCAAATGATAGTTTTATTTTTTAGACCTTTGTAACCCAAGCTAGCTTCAAACTTACTATGTGTAACCCAAAATGATGTAGAACTCCTGACCCCCTTCCTCCACCTTCAGAGTGCTGGGATTATAGTACACCAATAAATCTGGCCACTTGACCTGTTTTTAAATTATGAAATATTTCAGGCATGCAAAAATGTGGTATTGTGTTTCCCAAAATATTGTCCACCCTAACAAACTTATCTGGGGTCAGAGACAGAACAGCCACTAGACACAAAGGCTAGAAAATGGTGGCACTCGCACCTTTAATCCTAGCTCTCCAGAGGTAGTAATCCCTCTGGATCTCTGTGAGTTCAAGGCCACATTGGAAACAGCCAGGCATGGTGACACACACCTTTAATCCCAAGAAGTGAGCCTTGAATCCCAGGGAGTGATGGCAAAAACAGATATATAAGGTGTGAAGACCAGAAACTAGAAGCTTTTAGCTGGTTAAGCTTCAGGCTTTCGAGCAGCAGTTCCGCTGAGAGCCATTGGGATGAGGACACAAGCTTCCGGTCTGAAGAAACAGGATCAGCTGAGGAACTGGCAAAGTGAAGAAGCTGTGGTTTGTTCTGCTTCTCTGATCTTCCAGCATTCACCCCAATAACTCGCCTCAGGTTTGATTTTATTAATAACTGTTCAGATTCCTGCTACACAAAACAGTATTCAAAGCAGCCTTGCTGCTCTTCCTGAAGACCCAGCATCTCATGTCAGGTGGCTCACAACTTAACTCTAGCTCTAGGGGATCCAATGCCTCTGGCCTCGGGCACCTACCTATACTCACGAGCACATGTCCACATGCAAGACACACACCCGCACATAAAATAGTAACAGCCGGACAGTGCACGCCTTTAATCCTAGCACTCGGGAGGCAGAGCCAGGTGGATCTCTGAGTTTGAGGCCAGCCTGGTCTACAGGGCAAGATCCAGGACAGGCTCCAAAACTACACAGATAAACCCTGTCTCGGGAGTGGGGGGGGGGGGGGGTACTGAGCTGATAACACTGGCTGCTCTTCCAGAGGGCCCTGGTTCAATTCCCTTCATCAATATGGCAGTTTACAGCCATCCAATTCCCCGGGGGGGATTGACAACATACGTGGAGACAAAACACCCAGGCATATAAAATGAAACTTTTTGTTTGTTTTGAGAGTTTCTCTGTGTAGCAGCCCTGGCTGTCCTGGAACTCTGTAGACCAGGCTGACCTTGAACTCAAAGAGATCTGTCTGTGTGTGTCACCACGCCCAGGAAAGCTTTTTGTTAAAAAGGTGGGCAAAGCTGTGCTCTTCCCCAGCCCCAGTCCTCCTCTTCCCCAGGATGTGAGAGTCAAGGGTGTGCACATTTCACCTCTACCACAGGCCTTTGTCCCCAGTGTCGTTTTGCCTCCGGGAGACAAGTCGACTCCATCATCTACACCAGGTTTTTTTCTCCTCCCTATTTCTGACACTGTCTCCACCCCAGCTCTATGGCATTCAGCTGCCCTATTGTACTATGGCATGTCTTTTCTCCTGCAAATGTACCTTGGCATTGTTTCACGATTTGTTTATACCAAAAATATCCTGCAATGAATGTGATTTTTGTTTTGTTGATGTCCTAAGAATTGAACCTGGGGCCTCACCAGATCTACTAAGTGCTATACTACTCCGGCTAGCCCCTCAGCCTCTTTCAAATTCTTTCTTTTTTTTCTCTTTTTGCTTTTGCTTGGTTTGGTTGGTTGGTTGGTTGGTTTTGATTTTTCAAGACCAGGTTTCTCTACTGGAACTCACTCTGTAGACCAGGCTGGCCTCAAACTTAGAGATTCACCTGCCTCTGCCTCCCAAATGCTAGGATTAAAGGCTTGTGCCACCACCCAGCTCAAATTATTTGTCTATTTGGGGAAGTAATATGGGGGGGGGGGGTTTGCACACACGCAAATTCACTATATGTGTGCATGAGCCCATGTACTTCAGAAGAGAATGCTGGATCCTCTGAAACTGGAGTTAAAAACACCAGTGGGTTACATGTGAGTGTGGGGCTGGGGCATGGAACTCAGGTCCTCTACAAGAATGTGCTCTTAAACAGCTGAGCCATCTCTCCTGCCCCTATTTTGGGGTTGGTTTGTTTGTTTGGGACAGGGTCTTGTAAAACTCCGACTGACCTGGAACTCTTAACAATCCTCATGCCTCTGCCTTCCTTTTGTTGTTATTTTGATTTGTTTTGTCTGAGTCAGAGTCTGCAGCACAAGCTGACCTGAAATTCGCTCTGGCCAGGGTTCCTCAGCAAGAGAAACGAGTGCCCTTAACCACTGAGCCATCCAGTCCCTCACCTTTAAAACAAAAACAGGATCACCCAGAGCTCAATATACTGACTAAACTGGCTGGCCAGTGAGCTCCCTGTCACACACCCCCGTCTGCCTGTTTCTTATGTAGCACAGGCTAGCCTCTTGATTCATCATTCTCCTATTTCAGCCTCCCAAATGCTGGGATTGCAGGCATGAGCCAGCACACCCTCAGCTGAGTCCACCATAGACTGTATAGCACGGGGCAAGTGGTTGCTTCCCTCCCTGAGCCTCAGTTTCCTCCTCTGTAAAGCGGAGGATGGTCTGCTTTGCCCTGTTGAGAAGATATAAAAGAACTCCAAGGCTGGGGTGTAGTTCAGTGGCAGAGCCGTCACCTGGCATGCATGAGACCCTGGGTTTCATCCCCAAGACCAGGAAAGGAAACGTTTGCCACGCACGGTGGTCACATCTGTAATGGCGGTAGTGAGAAGAAGGCAGAGGCAGGAGGCTCGTGACTTCAGGGGCATCTTCAGGGGCTGCAGAGCTGACTCGGTGGATAAGAGCACTGACCAAACTGAACCAAAGTTCACCTTCCAGCACCCATATGGCAACTCACAACTCTATTTCCATGGGATCTGTAGCCCTCTTCCGACCTCTGCAGGCGCCAGGCACACATATGGTATACATACAGACAGACAGACAGACAGACATAAAGAAAACACTCATATACATTAAATAAAGCTTCATCAATTAAAAAAAAACAAGGGTGACAATAAGTAAACAACAAAAGATGATTTTTTTTCACCTGCATAGTGAATTCAAGGCCAGTCTGGGCTATGTGAAACATTGTTTCAAAAATGGAAAAGAGAGAAAAGCGGTGGGGTTAGAAAAAAAAAGGGTTGATGGGGGCTGACAGGTTTTGCCTGTTAATGAGATCAGAAGCCAAAGCTAAGAGCAGCATGTAGCCCTGCCCGAAGCAGGCACCCTGAACGCTGCCTCACCAGGGTCCTTCCGCAGGTTCAGTGGTGATGAACCAGGCCTTGAACTAGCCTCTTCCCCACCCAAGCGCTAGAGGCTCAGGGGAATTGCGGCGGGTGCAGGTGCAGGGCAGTCAGTTCCTCTCCACTCGGGGCCTGAAACACATGGCAAATAAAGGCCACTGGAGCCCATCTCCGTCAGGGCCGAACAGGAAGTGAGGTGGATTTTGGGGTGGAATCTGGTACCTCAGAGCTACTGCAACCCAGACTAACCAACCCACTGGGAGAAGATGTCAGGGGGTCTAGGAGTCCTTGGAGTCCTGCCTCTCCTCCTCCTCTTCCTGTCTGAAGCCTGCCTGGGTAATATGGCCAAAGGGAAGGTGCCGGGTGAGGGTGGGGGTGGTGCAGCTGACAGGAGGGGTGGAGAGTGGAGCCAGAAGCAGAGGGAAGCCAGGCAGGGTGGTGCATAGCGGCACACCCCTTAAAGTAATGCCAAAACTCGGGAGACTGAGGCGGTGGTGGGGAGGCTATTGCGTTTGAGGCCAGCCTGGGCTGCATACTGAGTTCTATCATGGCTAGCCTGGGCAACTTACTGAGACCCTGTCCCAGAAAGAAAAGGAGCAGGGGCAGGGAACCAGGGGGAACTTTCTGTATCAAGTTGGGTTGGAGGAGGCTCAGAGAAGTCCACTGTTAGGCCCCAGACCACCATGCCCCACAACACACAACCACAAGTCAGAATGAGGAACTGAGGTAAGTGTGGAATGAAGGGCAGGGCAGGCTGAGGGGAGGTAACAAAGGGTGTCGGGGAGGGGAGGGAGGGCATGCCTCATCAGACTCTTCATCCCCCCCCCCCCAGTGTGACCACACTGACCTAGGCTTTCAGAGGGGAAGGTCAGCCACTCAAGTGACGCTGGGAACAGAGACTGGACGCTGCTGCCTGAGTCCTAAGCCCGTGACTACAAAGTTGCCGTAGGGGGCGTCTTTCCCCACCTTGTCTTTCTCACTTCCGACCTTCCTCTTTCCTGCAATGTCCAGGGCGGTGGCCACAAGCCAGTGTGGCCCTGGGGAGGCTGAGAATGGGGGCTTGCAAGATAAAAACAGAATAGACACCATAGGCATCAGTCTGCTCTCGTCTGAGCCTCTGCCCCCGCCCCCAGACAGAACACAGTCCAGGTCCCTAGGTTGACACATTTAAATTACAGAGGCGAGAAACAGCCTAGGCACAAAAGCCAAGCCCAGGCCAGGAAAGGACAGATTCAGGGAGGTTTCAGGAGTACCACCTCTTCCAATAGGCTGGGTGATGCTGGGCCCTGCCCACCCTGGGTCTAAACTGGGTCCCCCACCCCAGGCCCAGTGGAGGTTCCTAAGGGTTGGGAGGAATGGGGACCAATGGGAAGGCCTTCATGAGAGAGTCTCTGAGCTGGTTGGGGAGCTCTCTATGCATCAGGGCACCGTTGGTGTCAGGAAAATGCAGAGGGGCAGTGGGACAAGAAGCCACAAGGCTGTCTCTCCCAGCATCTACTCTCTTGGTCTAGACAGCTATCTTTTTGTTGTTGTTGTTTTGGTTTGGTTTTGGTTTTTCGAGACAGGGTTTCTCTGTGTAGCTTTGGAGCCTGTCCTGGAACTCACTCTGTAGACCAGGCTGGCCTCGAACTCACAGAGATCCGCCTGGCTCTGCCTCCCAAAGAGTGCTGGGATTAAAGGCGTGCGCCGCCGCCGCCGCCGCCGCCGCCGCCGCCGCCGCCGCCGCCGCCGCCGCCGCCGCCGCCGCCGCCGCCGCCGCCGCCGCCGCCGCCGCCGCGGCTAGATATCTATCATTGCCATCAGGACCACTCCACTCCCGAGAGTGCTGGTGTGAAGGGCTTAGGATTGGGCAATCAGGGCCGTTCCCAGTCTTTGACCCACTTGTCTCCTCTCCTCTCCCCACAGGCCCTGGATGCCAGGCCCTGAAGATAAAGGTTCCACCATCAGTGACAGTGAACTTGGGCGAGGAAGCCCGCCTCACCTGCGAACATGATGGCAACAAACCTAATATCACATGGTGGTACAGCCTTCCATCCAACCACACCCTTCGGTTCAACGGCTCTGTGCTCACAGTGTCGATGGGTCCTGGCGGGGGGCCCAGAGGCGAGTTGGTCATCTCCAACGTAAACGAGAGCCATAGGGGCATGTACAGGTGCCTTGTGGAAGAAAACAGCGTGCTGCAATTCTCCTGTGGCACCTACCTCCGAGTGCGTAGTAAGTAGCAAGGGGCACGGCCCCTCCGGTTCCCTCTTCCATTCAGGACACTGCTTCCCTGGGAGCAGAGTCGGTTCCTCCCTCCTGGACCTGCAACCAGCAGTACACATGTTCTTACCTGCAGGATGGTAGCTTCAGGGCTCCCTGGCCTCATAAGGGGTGGACTGGGAGAGGAGGGGATCTGGGAACTCTGAACGGTACCCTCCCTGTCTTCACAGAGCCAGTCCCTAGGCCCTTCCTGGAAATGGGGGAAGGCACCAAGAACCGCATCATCACAGCCGAGGGGATCATCTTGCTATTCTGTGCAGTGGTACCAGGGACGCTGCTGCTATTCAGGGTAAGTCCCCCCAGTAACACCCCCCCAAGTCATCTGGGCTGGCCTGGGCTGTGACTCTCAGTGGCCAGCTGGTCCTCTAGATTCTGAGGTTCCTCCTCCAAAGTTTGGGAGACTGAGAGTACCCCCAATGTAGCAAAAGGATTTTAAATGGTACTGAGCTCAAGGAGTGTCGGTATGTCCCCAATGGCCCTCTCTAGATAACCTTCTCACTCTCCTCCCCGCCAGAAGGGCAGTCCCCTGCAAATACAGCCAAGACCAGGGAAGAAGGGGACCAGTGTCCTCCCAGAGGAGCCCCTACTTCTCCTTAGGCCACAAGGCACCTTTTTTTTTTTTTGACAAGATTTCACTATGTATCCCTGGTTGGCCTTGAACTCACAGAGATCTGCCTATTTCTGCCTTTTACTTTCTGCTGTTGGAATTAAAGGTGTGTGCCACCATGCCTGCCCTTATTTATTGTGTATATGTATATTGTGTGTGAGAGTTTGAACATGTGAGTGTGGAGGTCGGAGAACAACTTTCCAGAGTCCGTTCATCCCTTCCTTCCTCTTTGAATCCCCAGACCAAATTCATGTCCTCAGGTTTGCATGGCAACAGATTTACCCACTGAGCCATCTCCTAAGACTTTCTTTCCTTTCCTTTTCTTTTTTTTCAAGACAGGGTTTCTCTGTGTAACAGCTCTGGCTGTCCTGGAACTCCCTCTGTAGACCAGGGTGGCCTCGAACTCACAGAGATCCATCTGCCTCTGCCTCCTGAGTGCTGGGGTTAAAGAAGTGCCTGGCTAGTTTCTTTCTTTCTTTATTTTTTCTTTTTCTTTCTTTTTCTAAGACAAATCTTGGTCCAGGCTAGCCTCACACTTGCTGTTACTTCCATGGCTGGCCTGATTGTTCTCTCTCCCTTCCAAGCACTACAATTACAGGCATATGCAGCTACCAGTTTTTTCTTTCATTTTTAGTGGGGAGGTTAAGACAGGATCTTGCTATGTAGTTCAGGCTGGGTTGGAACTCACTATATAGATCATATTGGTCTGGAATTCATAACCTTCCTGCCTCAGTTTGCCAAGTACTGGAATTACAGATGTTCACCACCACTCCCAGTTTATTCTTATACCTGTCATCACTGGAGAACAGTAGAGAGCGGCATGATAGTGTTGCTCTCATGTTTAATCCCAGCAGCATTCAGAAGGCAGAGGCAGGCAGATCTCTGGGAGTTCAAGGCCAGCCTGGTCCACATAGTGAGTTCCCAGCAGCTCATGCTAGATAGATAGAAACCCTGAGAAAGTTAGTGGGATGTAGTGGCAAACACATCCAGCACTCCACTTGGACGGTGAAGCAGGAAAATTGTTCAAAGTTTGAGGCCCATAAGAAGAAAGAGAAGAGAGGAGAGGAGCAGAGAATAGACTGCCAAGCTCCCTACATGGCCTTGGGTGTGTTCCTTTTTCTTTCTGATGAAGCACTTGCTAGTAAGAGAGGGTCTGAAAAACACTTCACCTCCCTCTTTCCCTTCACCTCCTATAGAAGCGATGGCAGAATGAGAAGTTCGGGGTGGACATTCCAGATGACTATGAAGATGAAAATCTTTATGAGGTGAGCATTGAATGGGGCTGCATGGGGAGAGGGAGGTCTGCAGTGGGTCCCACTCCGGGGTTGACTGGGAACAGGGACTCCAGCTGCCAGGCTACTGATGTCTACTCTCTGTCCTCTGCAGGGCCTGAATCTTGATGACTGCTCCATGTATGAGGACATCTCCAGGGGACTCCAGGGCACCTACCAGGATGTGGGCAGTCTCAACATTGGAGACGTCCAGCTGGAGAAGCCATGACTGACCCTTCCCATCCCCCATCCTGCTGTGCTGTCTGTCCATCCCTGCCTGGTAGCTCTTCCCCTGGAGTCCCCCTTTCCCAGTCTTTGTCCCTCTGGAGTGTCTCACCCTTGCCTCCATACTGCCCCACCCTACTCTCCCACCTAATCTTGTCCCTTCCCCAAGTCTGTCCCGGGTTCCCTCTCCAGTGGGTAATGAGCCCTTAATCGCTGCCTCTAGGGGAGCTGATTACAGCCGCCTTGTTAGTGTCGCCCCCTCCTCCCAGATCTGTCATGGCCACTTAAGTGCTAATAAATCCTTCCCAAAGCAGCCCTTGGCAGGAGTCATGGATCTCGTGAGGACTGCTCCTCAACATTGCCAGGGGAGCAGGAGCAGGAAGCCCAAGCATGTCCCCTTCCTCCCTCAGACTTAGGATTCTGGACCCAAGTTCTCACCTGCCCACTTCTGAGATCTGGGACTAAACAGCCAATCTTGGCTCCCTCCCACCCCTCCAAGAAACAGGAAGTCTCTTGGGGAAGTCCCCACCCCAATTGAAGGTCTGGTTTAGCTCTTTTATGGGGCCTCACCCTCCCTATGTCCCTAAGCAAGGGGAACCAGCAGGGGGTGTTACCAAATTATTATGCTTATTTAAGCTCTGAAAACACAAGGTATTATTTCCTGGCGTGGGACCTAATTCCCTCGTGGGTTCACTTGCACAGGCAGATGTGCAGTTTCTGTCAAGAACTTGGGGATGGTGGAGAGATGCAGAGAGGTGTGACACAGGGTCACTGAGATGGGAAAAGCAGACTCAGAAAGGTGGTTAAGGACATGAGTCAGGCAAAGAGGAGACGCCGGGAATCCCCAGAGGCAGGAATAAAGGTACGGAGAAGGCAAGTCAAGAAGCAGACATGAACTGGCTGGCCAGTGAGCCTGAGCCTGAGGGAAACCAGCAGTTGGGGAAAAGGCAAAGCCTGAGGTCTCCAAGTACCAGAGAGACCCAGCGGCAAGAAAAAGGGCGCAAAGTGATCAAAGGCACAGAGGAGCTGCAACAGGGTGCAAAAGATGCAGAGACCAGGGAGGAGAACAGCTTCCGGGGAAAGTGCTGTATGGAGAGTGTGGGGTCACAGACAGTGAAGCTGCCGTGCGTGCAAGCTTTGACACGGTGGTGGCTCACGCCTTTAAACATTAACCTCTGCGTTCCCGGAGGCAAAGGCAGGCCGGATCTCTGTGAGTTCGAGGGCAGCCTGGTCCGCAGAGAGAGTTCGAGGCCGGCAAGAGCTACATAGTGAGGCCTTGTCTCAAGCTCAGAAGAGGAAGAAAAGAGGAAGGGTCAGGGCAGGAGCTGGGCAGCAGCAGGGCAGGAGGCAGTGGAGGACAAAAGCAAAGGGGAGCCGGGCGGGGCCGGGTGGGGCTGCACCCGCGGGGAAAGGAGGAGCCGCGGGCGGGCGGGCGGGCGGGCGAGAAGGGGAAGGAAGCCGAGGTGCCGGGCGGGCACGGGGCGCCGGCAGGAAGCGGGGAGGGGCGGCGGGCGGGGGCTCCGGAAAAACGCCCCGACTTCCTGCCTGCTGGAGCCAGGAAGCCGGAGCCGGGACGCCGGGCCCAGGATCGCCGAGCCCGACCTCGGGCGCCCCGCCGGTCACCTCCCCGCGCGGACACCAGGTACATCGTCCCTGGCCCCGCCCGGCATCCTCCCCCTCGGCCGCCGGGGGAAGTGAGGAGGAGCAGGGAGGGGACCCGGCGCCGAGGGCCTCCGGAGGGAGGGGGGGCAGTGAGCCTGCAACCTCCCTTCCTCGGGCCTCAGTTTTCTCATCTGTCAAAGAGAGCAAAGAGAAAACCCGGCGTGGGGGCGCACGCCTGTCCTCCCAGAACTTGGGAAGCAGAGACAGGAGGATTACCATGAGTTCGAGGCCAACCTGAGCAACCTAGCGTGGAGATGAACTAGGTCGGGATCCAGGCTGCCACCTATTCAGCGCAGTTTAGAACAATAACACCCGTTTATCAGTGAGGAAACTGAGGCCCAGGGAGTCATAGGGACTTACACTCTAAGTAAGATAGCAGCTGGGATTTGAACTCGAAGCTGCTTGCTGTTAAGCGCTGTCCCTGTAATCACGGATGCTAGATTAGAAGTACCTAAAATGAACAGTATCTCTGTGGGCCATTATGAAGCCGAGAGTTACAGAGCGTTGAAAACGTCTCAGAAAGCTCCCCCCCCCCACCCCCGGTTATTAATTATACTCTGGGAGATGGCTGTATGGGAGAGAACCGGAAACATATCCTTATTAAACATTTGGGAAGACTGAGGCCTAAAGGGAAGTCATGGGTTTTTTGTAGGTTAATTAGTCTATCGGGGGAAAGATATAGTCGAGCGCATGGGTGTTTTGGTTTTGGTTTGCTGGTGTTTTTTGTTTTGTTTTGTTGTCCAATTACAGCGGGAGGAGTTGGCAGGGGTGACAGAGGGAGCCGGTATACAAGCGTGGGGAACTTAGTAGGTCCGAGTTGTGGAGGTAGGCAAGGTGGGAAGACTCCATGCGAGGTCCGAGTAGGTTCTTAGGACCTGAGCGACTTGGAGCTCTGAGATTGAGCTCTGGCCGGGCGCTGGAACTATCCACCACTCCCGCAAAGGAGGCGGGGCCCGGGAGAGTGACAGGGGCAGTCGAGATCCGGAAACGCCGGCCCTCCGAGACAGGCCAGAGTGGCCTCATCGGGCCAGCGTGGCTCAGTGGAGAGCTAGAGCGGCCGGCCAGGAGGAGTAGAGTTGCCAAGGCCGGAGAGTGGCAGGAGGCGGGCTAGAGCGGCCAGAGGGAGGAGTGGAGCTGGGCGCAAAGGTGGCCTCTGGCTCTGATAGAGCGACTCTGCGGCGCGGGTGGGGGAACCTCGAGCTCGGGCGCGGAGGCTCCGGTTCCGGAGGCTGCAGTGGCTTCTCATCTCATCCGACAGGTGAGATCCGCAGCCTTGGCTGCCGTCAAACCTGACCCTGCACGTCTTCCCTGCCATCCACATTGCCACACTCGCTGTAGGTCTGAGCGCCTGTGTAGATCAGCCACGTTCCGTGCAAGATTCAGGGCTCGTGAAGACCCGCCACGTTACATAGGTTATAAAATCTTACATACCCTTCAGGTTTCAAGAATCCTTTCGCGGAATCCCAGCTTTTAATAAACATGGGTTTCTCATAGGTCAAGCTAGGGCCCTACAGAACCCACTACACACCCCTATCGAGGTCCCGTAAACCATTATTTTTCTCGTTAGAATCATCATCTATCTGGATTCTTGAGGCCCACTATACCAAATAGAATCTGGGGTCATGCTCATTCCAGGATCTTCTTTTAGGTTTTTCAAGGCTCCTAGAGGTTCTTGGGGACCTGAATAATCCAGTCGAAAGGCTTGGGGACCCTGAGCCCTTAGAACCCAGGAGTCCTTGTGTGCTCCAGGACCCCCCACTGCATAAACCTAAATCTGCCCTGACTTCCCTCCACCCTCCACCCCAGAGCCTCCAGTGCAAAGTGCTTCATCTGTCGGACAAAGTAGTAGGTAGACATTGTTAGTTGCCTGTACAGTCTCATTTTGCCAGCTTTATCTGTATCTTAATTTTCAAACCCTCCTGCTCTGACCCCAGGCTTCTGGAACTGCTGGGTCTATTCTGGGTGACTGCTGAGGCCGCAGCAGCCACATGGCTTTCCCAGGTACCATTAGAATTGATGTGTCTCAGAGCATTGATGCAGATTTTAGTATCCCAAGGGTGATGGGGGTGGGGGAGGGGGGCATCCCTCAAAGCAGTGTAGTGTGCTGAACGTGGAACCAGACTGCCTGAATCTGAATCCTAGCAAGCCATGCCTCAATTTCCCCCTCTGTAAATGGCAATAAGAATAATAGCGGCCCCTAGATAAAACAAATCAAAATAATGCTGGCCTCATTGGGTCAGTAAGAGGATTAAATGCGTTAACACCTGTAGACAGAGCCTGAGCCCCGAACAGACCTAGGTGTGTGTGTGTGTTCCAGCTTTGCTGTGTCTGGCACATACTGAGAACACCTCAGACACCAGTTGTTCCATGCTATTGTGATGAGAAAGGCAGAGATAATGCATATTAACTGTGTGAGAATCAGGGTCTTGTAGTGAACATTTGTTCAAATTGTGTACCTTCTTTGGGTTCTCTTTTTTTTGGGGGGGGGTGAGTTAATAAAGACATTTTAAAAAAGACTTAAGCATGAGAGGTAAGGGGCCATTTGAAAGACACATGTGAGAGCCGGTCTAGTGGCACACATCTTTAATCCCAGCACTCGGGAGGCAGAAGCAGGTGGATCTCTGAGTTTGAGGCCAGCCTGGTCTACAGAGAGCATTCCACGACAGCCAGGGCTACACAGAGAAATCCTGTCTCAGAAAAGAAAAGAAGAAAGAAAGAAAGAAGCCGGGCGCTGGTGGCGCACGCCTTTAATCCCAGCACTCGGGAGGCAGAGCCAGGCGGATCTCTGTGAGTTCGAGGCCAGCCTGGGCTACCAAGTGAGCTCCAGGAAAGGCGCAAAGCTACACAGAGAAATCCTGTCTCGAAAAACCAAAAAAAAAAAAAAGAAAGAAAGAAAAAGGAAAGGAAGAAAGATGGGCTGGAGAGATGGCTTAAAGGTTAAGATCAAGCACTGGCTGCTCTTCCAGGGGTCCTGAGTTCAATTCTCAGCAACCACATAGTGGCTCACAACTGTGTATAATGAGATCTGATCCTCTCTTTCTGGTCTGCAGGTATACATGCAGGGTCAGTAAGACCTGTATACATACATAATAAATCTTAAAAGAGAGAGGGAGGGAGGGAGGGAGGGAGGGAGGAAGGAAGGAAGGAAGGAAGGAAGGAAGGAAGGAAGGAAGGAAGAAAGGAAGACATATGTGAGAAGATGGATGTGGGTCTAAGAGAAATGGGTTTGGGCTTTTGGTTTTTGGGGTTTTTTGTTTTGTTTTGTTTTTTGTTTTTGGTTGATCTGGTTGCTCTGTGTGGTGCTGCTGGGGTTAGAACTCAAGGCCTCTTACATGCCAAACAAGCATTCTGTCATTGAGCTACACACTCAAACCTTCCTTGGCTCCTTTGGGATCTCTCAGTTGAACATATTTACTGCTAAGTGGTATGAGCATGGGAGTTCCAGGTCTGCTTATGGCTTCCAGCCTAGAAGGTCTGGCTGGCAACAGTGGTCTTCCAGCCATCAGTTTCTCAGAGCGATAAGCATAGCATGGGATGCTCGTAGTCCGGGAGTTAATGGAATTGATAGAGCTGGACACAGTGCTTCACACCTATAATACCAGAACTTGAGAGATCAAGACAGGGGCATGGCCTCAAGTTTGATTCCAATCTTCAGAGTGAGATCCTGTCTTGAAGAAAGAAAAGAAAAAACTGAGTTAATATAGGCCTGGCACAACTCTTTAAGTGTTGGAGGAGTTTAGCTCTCGTAATAACTACTATTACTTTGCTCTCTTGGTTTGCAAGTTTATTAACACTCAACAATGTTCTTGAAATTACCCAAGCTTTTATGATGGACAGATACAGTTTCTGAAACAGAATACAAATAATGCCTGCTTGGGCGAACCCCCAAGGATGACCTCTGGGCACTCCAGGAAACATCACTGTTCAGAAATCAGAATCATAGCTACGGCTTACTGAGTGCTAGGGAGGAGGAAGCCCATGGAAGAGGGAGAAGGGTGGGTCTCAGGCACCCAGAGTTATAAATAGCTTTGGGGTATGAGGACCCGCCCCCGTCACTGGTCCACCCCACCCCTCTTTCCACAGCTCCTTCCCTCCTGACATCATCCACACAGCATTAGTCAGACCAATTAGGGTCTAGAAGATGCTGCTGGAGAAACCTGGGAGAAGATGGAAAAGACAAACAGATAGGGCAGACAAGGGATGGAGAAAGATGAGATGCCACAGTGGGAGGCTGGAGCTGGACTGAACCCACACCAGCTGTGGAAGGACAGCTGTACAGAGATGGGGGAAGAGCAGCAGGGAGTTAGAGGAGGGGCAGGCACACATGGTGGGAAGGGTGAGACAGGTCTGGGAGGAGAGGTGGAGACACAGACTCCGGGGAGCCACTACCACATTGGATTGAAAGGGGCGGCACACACCTGAGAGGGGGCTGTTGAGGCCCTCCTCCCATCAGGTTTCTGGGACAATAGATGGGAAAGCCAGGAACCGCGGGGAACCGCGGGGCTCAAGAGCTCAAGGGGCCTGACAGAAGTCGACTCGGTTTTGTTTTCTCGTGTAGAGGGAGTTGGAGGTTGGGGGTTCACCATTGTTACTTCCTGTCACAGGAAATGGGGCTGGTGGGTTCAGAGGCTACATCCTGGCGCAGGCCTGCCACAGATCTGAGGATAGCCCCTACACACACACTCTTCCTACACCCTCCTTAAGGACCTTTCCATTAATTTTGCTTGTCCCAATGTCCTGCCCCCTTAGGGACTAGCCAGCCCCCTGGGTCCCTGGTCCTTCCTTCTTTAGTGACCCAGATTAGTGGCTTTTACCCACAGCCACCCAGCCCACCCATGGACCTATGCTCTGAGCTCCAGCACCGCCCCCCCCCCCATCTCTGCCCTTGGTCTCCCCGCCTCAGCTGGCTTGTGAAGGACTCTTTGTGGCCACACAGAGGCTCCATTGAGCTAAGGAGGCTGGGGGTGGGGGTGGGGGGTGTTTACTCACCTTCCACACCTGGGCCAGGAATCTGTGAGTAACTACCCAGCCTCAGGCACATCCTCCTCCCGCCCCTAACCGCTCCTCCTCCTCTCTGCAGCCCTGTGGAGTCCCGGAGATGGAAGAATTCACCAGAGGGGCGGTGAGTGCGGTGCAGAGAGGAGAGCTGAGCTAAGGTGAGGGGACCCTGGTGCTCTGTGTGGTGGGGATCCCTGTGGATTGAAGTCATGTCCTCCCCTTGCAGGCCCCAGGGCCTCCCCGGCCTGGCCTGATGTCCATCAGCATCATCGGGGCTGAGGATGAGGATTTTGAGAATGAGCTGGAGGCGGTGAGCAGGATAGGGTGGGGAGGTGTCCACCAAGGGCCCAGGTCTCTGTCCTTTGACGTGCCCTCTCTGCTCTGTCTGTCATTTTGTCATCTTCCTAGTGCCGCCCTTATCTTCCCACCCCATAGTGAGTGTCACCATCCATCTTCGATTCCCATCCCTTCTCACAACATAACACTCACCCCTTTCCTCCCAACTACCTGCCCTTACTGTCAGGGTTGTAGTGTAGACATATCCACCCCCACTTCCCAGGGTCTTCCCTGTCTTGCAGCCATTGAGAGGTGCCAGGGACTGGGTAGGGCAAGCCTAAGATGCCTGTTCTTCCCCTGTGGTACTCAGCTCCTTGTCTCCACCCTCCAGAACTCAGAAGATCAAAACAGCCAGTTCCAGAGCCTGGAGCATGTCAAGCGACGCCCAGCCCACCTCATGGCCCTCCTGCAGCATGTGGCCCTGCAGTTCGAGCCAGGACCCCTGGTAAGGATACAGGGGGAGATGTGAGGGACAGAGGAGGAATGAGGTTGAACAGACCATAGATGAGTGAGGGTCAGCTTAGAGGCTCTGGAAAATCCAGAACACGGCGTAAGTTTGAGAAATTGGACCACAGACAAGATGGAGAAAGCAGGCATGTGATCTTGACAGGCTTGCAGATGTCCTGGTGAGCCTCAGTAAGCAGTGAGCCCAGGCGTGAGTACACACAGTAGGAGTCAATGGAACCCAGCATCCTGGCAGAAACCATGTCCTGTCCCCTACTAGGCCTGTGGCAGCGTCTCTAACTGGTAACACTGCCACTCACCCAGGGGGCCTCAGAGGGGTACCCAGCGAGGCCCTCTCAGTGTGTGTCATTAGTCAGGCATTTGGTGCTGTTAGCCATCTCAGACCTGGAGCGCACCGCAGACCTTGATCCAAATACCCAGGCAAACCCTATGTGGTTGCTAACCTAAAAAACTTCCTGAGCCTGGTGTGACACCTATGATCCTAACATGTGGAAGGCTGAGGCAGGAGAATTGCCATACCTTCATGGTCAGCTAAGGCTACATGGCAAGACCTGGCTTCAAATAAAAGAAACTCCCAGGGCTAGGCAGAAGATACTGGAAGATGCAGATATAGAACCATGCGGTCCAGAAACACCTGTAGAGTAGAAAACCCTAGCCCCGGATTCAGCAGAAGCCACAGCACTGGTGGGGTAGGTGGGGAATCGGTGTTATTAGGTGGGGGGCGGGGGGCTAGGTCCTTTCCTAAAAAGACTCAATAGCACCCAGCACAAGCCACTTGTCCAGACTGAAGATGCACTGTGGCTCCCCTAGAAAACTAGGAGACTAAAAGAATGGGCTGGGATACCCAGGGGTGAAGAGAGAAGGGTATGCTGGATCTAGCTCAGTTGGTAGAATACACGATTAGCCCGCACAGAGCCCTGGGTTTTAGCCTCCGCACCACATAAAACAAACAGTGATCCAGGCCTGTAATCCCAGCTCTCAGCAGGAGAAGGGAAAAGGATCAGGAATTCAAGGTTATCCTCAGCTGCATCGCAAGTATGAGGCCAGCCTGGGCTACATGAGACCTTGTCTCAAGACAAAAAGACGTGAACTGCAAGTCCTGATACCAAGCTTTAGAAAATTGAGAAATTGATACACTCTCCCCCATCTACATCCTTCAGAAAAGCAGCTGCCTCTCCCCAGGCACATGGACGCTGTCCCCTGCCTAAGCGTTTCTGATCCTAGACCTTACTTAACTCAAGGACTGTGCTAGCTGCTCTATCTTAGGGATGTGGGAACTGAAGCAACCCAGTTGGCACTGTAAGAGTTGTCTTTATGCAGTTTCTGCTCCCCACCATATTTTGGGGGTGGGGATGAGGAGAATAAACATAGGTCTGTTGAAGCTAATAAATATAAAAAGTTCTACCTGCACTGGAGTGAGTCCTCAAACACATGTAAGGACATGTCACCTGCACCCCAGGCAGCAGCTGTGGGATCCAGGACAGGCAGAGTCCTTCTGCATTTTCAGGGTCACCCATCCAAGGCTGGCATACCAGCAACCTGAGGAGATACCTGGCATGAATGAGGGAGCCTCACCTGTCCACTTACTTATCTGTTTGTCCAGCTCTCACTGTGCACTGCCCTTGAGCACACTGGAATCAGAACCTGCTCTGTACCCCAGACAGACTGCTCACGGTGTTTATAGACAGTCAGAGACAAGCTGCCTGCGTTTGAATCCAACTTTACCATTGTAACACTGAGCAGGCCTATTTATTTATTGTTGGTATTGAGTGTTGAACCCAGGGCCTTAGCTGTCCTAGGCAAGCACTCTACCCCAAGGCCTTGTTATTTTTATTTTAATTTTTTTAATGTAATATGTGGTCTATATATGTGTTCATATGGGTGTGTGTGTGTGTGTGTGTGTGTGTGTGTGTGTGTGTGTGTATGTATGTGTACATGTGTCGTGTAGAGGCCAGTGGTCAGCATTGGGTGTCTTTCCTTGATCTCTCTCTACCTTTCTCCTTTTTAAGTCCCACCCACCCACACCCACCCCAAGACAGGGCTTCTCTGTGTAGCCCTGGCTGTCCTGGAACTCACTTTGTAGACCAGGCTGGTCTCGAATTTACTGAGATCCACCTGCCTCTACATCCCGTGTGCTGGGATTAAAGGCATGTGCCACCACCTCCTGGTTTTATTTGTTGTTGTTTTTTTTTTTGTTGTTTTTTTTTTTTTAAAGATTTATCATAATACAGGGTTCTGTCTGCATGTATTCCTGCAGGCCAGAAGAGGGCACCAGATCTCATTACAGATGGCTGTGAGTCACCATGTGGTTGCTGGGAATTGAACTCAGGACCTCTGGAAGAGCAGCCAGTGCTCTTAACCTCTAAGCCATCTCTCCATCCCCCTTTATTTGGTTTTTTTGAGACAGAGTCTTTCTAATATGTAGCTCTGGCTGTCCTGTAACTCACTATGTAGATCAGGCTGGCCTTGAACTCACAGAGATCCTCCTGCCTTTGCCTCCCAAAATGTTGGGATAAAAGACCTGTGCTACCACATTCAGCTCTTTTTTAAATTTTTATTATATTTTAATTTATTTTGTGTATGGACATATGTGTGAGGTACATGCATGCCATAGCATATGTATGGCAGTCAGAGGACAATTTCCAGGAGTCACTTCTGTCTTTCTACTATTCATTTCCCAGGGATTGACCACCACCACCACCTATCATGCTTGGTAGTGGGCACCACTGAGCCACCTCTCTGGTCTTGTGATCGGGGAGCTCATCTGTTTGATAAGGCTGCTGAGCTGTGAGCTCCTGGAACCCGACCCCAGAGATTGCGGGCACAGGCTGCCAGGCTTGGTTTTTATGTAGGAGCTAGAGATGCAGACTCGGTGCTCATTATATCCGTGATGCCTATGCTTCCCTCCGGAACCCTCTCTACAGCCCCTCCTCTGGTTTGCTCAAGACCATCTTTTTTTTTTTTTTTTTTTGAAGCAGTCAGGGTCTGTAGTCGGGCCTCACACTCACTATGTGTTCAAGGATGACCTCCAACTCCTGATCCTCCCGCTTCTACCTGGAAAGTGATAGGATTATAGCCATGCACTGCTATGCCTGGGTTCAGTGTTCCCTACAAAATGGTGATAGTGATGGTCGGATGGGACAGGTTCCTACATGTGTATATGTGTATGAAGGGCTCAGCATGGCCTCTGGTGTACCCCAAATCCTCAGAATAGCTAGTAGTAAGAATTGTAAAGGGAAAAGGAAGACTTCATAGCAGTGATCCTGGGGAGTGGGCAAGGGAGATGGGCCTAGGCAGTTGGGGTAGAGGTCAGGGTGCGCTTCGCAGAGGAGGTCAGAAAACCACTTAGTCTCTCCAAAGAGGGAGTGCGGTTGTGGGGCCAGGAAAGAGAGTCACAGTGTGTGTGTCCCCAGCTCTGCTGCCTGCATGCGGATATGCTGAGCTCACTGGGCCCCAAAGAAGCCAAGAAGGCCTTCCTTGACTTCTATCATAGCTTCCTGGACAAGACTGCGGTGAGAGACACCTTCCTGCTGTCCTGTCCCTTACCCCTTTTTAGCTCTGGAGAGTCATGATGTGCCTCCCAGTGTCCACCTATGGAGGTGACCACCAACCTGGTGTTTTCCCTCAGACCTCCCCAGTGTTTTCCCTCAGACCCTTCCCACCAAGGCCTCCTGGGGTGCACCTTCCGCCACCTCACCCCTGTCCCCTCTGAGCAGGTTCTCCGGGTACCGGTCCCCCCTAACGTCGCTTTTGAACTTGGTAAGGAGAAGAGGGGTCTGGGGATAAGGGAGGGTCTGTGGCAGGGGTGTGCCTCCCAGGAGACCCCTGGGACAGAAGCCATGAGTCACTCATTCATTCTCGGTGGCGGCAGCCCAGGGAAACACTGGAATCCATGGGTGGGTGGGAACAGTGACCCGAAATGGGAGGCAGGCCCTGGGACATGGTCACTAGCCCTTGCGTGCATGTCTGTAGACCGCACACGGCCTGACCTCCTCTCTGAGGATGTCCAGAGGCGGTTCATGCAAGAAGTGGTACAGAGCCAGCAGGCAGCCGTGAGCCGGCAGCTGGAGGACTTCCGCTCCAAGAGGCTCATGGGCATGACACCCTGGGAGCAGGAGCTGAGCCTGCTGGAGCCCTGGATCGGGAAAGACCGAGGCAACTATGAAGCCCGGGAGCGGCATGTTGCGGAACGGCTGCTCTCCCACCTGGAAGAAATGCAGTGAGTGGGAGTCAGGCATCTCCCTCCGTGTCAGCCTTAGTGTCTGTGTTCTGGCCCCACCTAGAGTTTTCATTTAGCCGGACTCTTATAACTTTGGGGTCCCACTGGAGTTTCTGGGTCTTGTCCATGGTCACGTGTTCAGACCTAGCACTTGTATCCTCTGGAATGGACCTTCCAAGGCCCTCCTAGGCCGTTTGCCTTTTTTCTCCTTACCCTATTTTCTAAAGAGGTAGCAGCCTAGAAGTGTTTCCCGGTGGACAGGGAAGCCAGGCTTCATGGTTTTATTGTAAATTTCTTTCTTTTCTCTGCAGACATACCATCTCTACAGATGAAGAAAAGAGGTGATGGCCGTGGAGAGTTGGGGGAAAGAAAGGCAGATGGCCCCTGGAGCAGCACCCTTGCCCCTGGCTTTGCGAGCCACCCCTTTCCTGTAACCACAGGAAGTGGCTGAGGGGTTGTGGGGGACTGTGTCTTTGTCTCTGGGGACACAGCGTGCTCCTGTGTACCGGTCACGGGGGGGCCTCACCTCGCTGTCTCCTTCCCTCAGTGCCGCTGTGGTCACTGCCATCAGCCTGTATATGCGCCACCTTGGGGTTCGGACCAAGAGTGGGGACAAGAAGTCAGGGAGGAACTTCTTCCGGAAAAAGGTGCTGAGGTTAAGTCTGGCCCCCTCCTCTCTGGGAATGCCCCTGGGGAAGCCTAGAGACCACTGGACACCTGGAGTCACTTTTTGCTTTGTGTCATTTTGGAAATGTTAGCCTTCCCTTTCCTCATCCTCCCACAGGTGATGGGGAATCGACGGTCAGACGAGCCCCCCAAGACAAAGAAAGGGCTGAGTAGTATCCTAGATCCTACTCGTTGGAACCGAGGAGAGCCACCTGGTAAGAGGGCTAGCCTCAGCCCTGCATAATCTGTTGGTCTCAGACCACTCCAGCTCACTGCCCCGCTCTTTTGTTTCAGCTTCAGATTTTCGACATCTAAAGGTCGAGGTTGATGGTAATGGACTTGTAGCTAGGGTATCCATCCTGGGTCTGGGGGTTGAGGGTTGGGTCCTGGATCCCTGGGTCTGAGGAAGGGTGGGTCCTGGATGCCTGGGTCTGAGGGAGAAGATTGTATGTAGGGAGCTCCTGAACCTTGAGTAAGAAGGGAGGGGTCTCCTGTGGTGAGGAAGAAGGTTAAGAACAGTATCTTAGTTCCCCTGGGGTATAGTAGCAGATGGGATTAGAAGCATCTTTTTTCTCATTTTCCCTTTCTTCCTTGCTGTCTCCCTAGCAGAGAAGCCAGGCCCTCCAGACCGGAAGGGAGGCCTGGGTATGCCTTCTCGAGACAGGACTGTTGGGACTCCTGGGCAGGACAACCCAGGAATCTCTCTGCACCCTCTGTCTGTGGACAGCCCCGACCACCGAGAACCAGGTGAGCGTTTCTAAGTCAGGACAGGAATGCCACCAGCCCCTCAACCCTCACTCAGATGGAAATCTCTGTCCCCTTTGGGATCTCTCCTTTGTTCTTAGCATCTTTTCCCAGCTCCTGGTCAGGAGTAGTGATTGCCCCCGCCTCAGTTTCCCCTTTCCATAGCTTTCTTCTTGGGTTCTGACCTCTGTCCCCGAACTAGGTTTTTTGTTTTGTTGTTGTTGTTTTGTTTTGTTTTGTTTTTTCAGCACCGGGAATTGAAACTCTTGCCTTACAGCTTCTAGGCAAGCTGTCTGCCCCTGAGCCGTGCCCCTGGCCCTCCCCAGTGGGTTCTAGGCACGCGCTGTGTCGATGAGCCATGTCCCTCCTAACCCTACAGTCACACTGCCGCCATCAGTCCCTGGGTTCCATTTCCAAGCACCTGAGTGAAGCTTGCCCACCCTCCAGATTAAGTTCATGTCCTCTTGGATAGTGAACCCTAATGCCCCGTGAATTTACTCTCTCCTTCTCCCTGGAGCTCCAAGTCTGTCTTATCTGAGCCCCTTGGAGCCCAGAAGCTTGTCTAGCCTGGGTTCAAATCCCTCCTGCAGCCTACTGTGCTGTGTTCTGGGAACCACTCCCCTGTCAGGAGTCAGCGGGAGACAGTCCCCTCCCGCCTCTGGCTCGAACAGAGGCACCCTAGTTCTGTGACAACTCCCCGCTTACAGCTCTAGCCCTCCTCCCGGGTTCTCCAAGGACTGACCGTGTCTATTGACTCATATTGAGTACTGAGCAAATAGGCGGTAACTACCAGGGCTGAGTGTCTTCCAGCCAGGGAGATGGGCAGCTACAGGGTTGATCTGATCACCGTATCAGAGCTTTCCAACCAGCTCTGTTCCCCCTCTCCCCACAGGTGTGGATACCCCCCAGGAGCTAGGGAACACACTCCCACAGGGCCCTACAAGCCTGGAGCCCCTGGCACCCCCAGAGAGCACGGAGGAGAGCGCTGAGACAGAGAGGTGTCCGCCACGTGGTGCTGGGAGGGCCTGGGCAGGGCGGGGGCCGTGTAGGGGCCAGGGCGGGAGCTTGGGGTTGCTGCCGCCGCCATCGCCATCGTTTGTGCCTGCTGGCCCCTCTCTTGTCTGCCTATCTCTGGGCCTTCCTTCCATCCTTGCCTGCTCCCTTTCTTTCCCCTTCTCCTTCTCCTCCTCCTCCCTTGTTCTCTGTTGCTCCCCTTCTTTATCTCTATCTTCCGTGTAGGGCCTTCTCTCTGGCCAGGTTTTCTCCCCCCCCCCCCCAGCTTCTCTTTTCATTCTCCATCCTCCCCCTCTTCCCATAAACTCCGCCTCCCTTGTGGCCCTGCTCCTGGTGTCCCTTGCCCTTTGTGCTCCATGCTGTGTCCTGGGGGCCTTGTCCCCCACACAGTTGGGGGGCAGGCTCTGCCCCCTGCCCGTCCTTGTGCCGCTGCTTTGGGGACCCCCATGATGGGGATGGGGAGCCGGGTTGGGGCACACCTGGTCCACCTCTGACCCTGTGCCCTCTCTCCCCAGAAGGTGGAAGAGGTGGGTGCCTGGGCCCTGGGTGGGGGGAGGGCTGGCCCTCCCCCATCTCTCCCAGCCCCTCCCCCTCCCCATGGCCACCTCCTCCTCTTCACCCCCTGTGAGGGGAGGGGTGGGTAGGTATGTCACCCTCCTGATTGAGCTAAGTATGGAAATCCTTTCTCCTTGTCCCTTTTCCCCACCCCCACCTTAGGGAAGGGAGGGTCTGGCCACAATGGGTTTCCATCCCCCCACCAAGTTTCAGTCCCCTTCCTGGCCACTCCCACCCCCAGGTACCTCCCCAAGTCCTACTACTTCTGACTCTCTTCTCTCTTCTGTTGCTTGTTTCGTCCCTGTCCTGTCTCCTGTCCCTGTCCTGTCTACTGTCCCTGTCCTGTCTCCTGTCCCTGTCCCTGTCATGGTCCTCCTGTCCCTGTCTCCTGTCCCTGTCCTGTCTCCCTGTCACTGTCTTGGTCTCCCCTGTCCCTGTCCTGGTCTCCTGTCCCTGTCCTGTCTCCTGTCCCTGTCCTGTCTCCTGTCCCTGTCCTGTCTCCTGTCCCTGTCCCTGTCATGGTCCTCCTGTCCCTGTCTCCTGTCCCTGTCCTGTCTCCCTGTCACTGTCTTGGTCTCCCCTGCCCCTGTCCTGGTCTCCTGTCCCTGTCCTGGTCTCCTGTCCCTGTCCTGGTCTCTCCTGTCCCTGTCCTGGTCTCCTGTCCCTGTCCCTGTCCTGGTCTCCCCTGTCCCTGTCCTGGTCTTCCCTGTCACTGTCCCTGTCCTGGTCTCTCCTTGTCTCTGTCCCGACCTCTGCCTGACTCTGTCCTTGGCCTTGGGGTCCAGGCTATCAGGGCGTCTGGGGCGCTCAGAGAGCCTCCGGGTGAGTGACCGCCGCCGACCTTCCCGGGGCAGCCTCGGGGCTAAGGGCCGGGGTGGGGGCCGCTCCCGGAGCGACGTGGACATGGACCCCAGCTCCGCCACGGCCGTGCTTGGCCCTACCCGACGAGCCACGTACGTCACTTCCCCCTTATTGGCTGAGGAAGCTTAGCGAGTTGGGAGGTGGTGGGTTGATGCTAGACTCTCAAGAAAATAGACAGCCAATGGCTGAGGTTGCTGAGGGCAAGCTACGGACAACATAGGCCACTGAGGAGTTGGGAGGGGCCACTGCTGTCCAGAGAACTGGGGATTGATTGGTCTGCATCATGGGCCGCCTAGAGGCGTCAAATGTTGAGGCCACAGAGGGCTTATAACTGAGGAGCAAGGGGCTCTCCTGGGTTATTCCAGGCTATAGCCTAACAAGGCCTCTCTCCACAGCCCCGAGCCTGGAGATGATGGGGAACCAGGACGGTCAGGCCTGGAACTGGAACCCGAGGAGCCTCCCGGCTGGAGGGAACTGGTGCCCCCAGACACCCTGCTCAGCCTGCCCAAAAGCCAAGTGAAGCGGCAAGAGGTCATCAGTGGTGAGTGCTACCCCTGAGTCCTGCAGCAGTCAGGGATGCCATGCTGGCTGAGGCAGAGACCTGGAGTGTGAGAGCAGCTACTTCCCAATGGAGAGCAGCTGGATGCATGGCTGCAGGAGAGACTCAGTGAAAGCCAGGGCCGCTGTCAGAGCCCTGCTTCCAAAGACAGTGCAGCAGCTCAGGCAGCCACTCTTATCCCTGGGGATAGCCTGGGGAGGGTCAGGGGGTCAAAGGGAAAGAGGATCAGAAGCTCAAGGCCAGGACCCATGAGGTAGCTTAGTGGGTAAAAGGTGCTTAGGATCCACCCACATGCTGGGAGAGGGCCACCCCTACAGGGTGTCCTCCGACCTCCACAGGTGTGTGTGCATGCATATCCTGTGTGTGTGTGTGTGTGTGTGTGTGTGTGTGTGTGTGTGTGTGTGTGTGCGCGCGCGCGCGTGCATGTGCGCGCGTGTGCATGCATGCACATGATTAATGTAAGTTTTTAAAGAAGGATGTTTACTTTAATCTCAGCCCTTGGGAGGCAGTAGCAGGCGGATCTCTATAAGCTCCAGGCCAGACTGGACTACATAGCAAGTTCCAGGACTACATCGAGAGATTCTGTCTCTAAAAACAAAGAAAAAAAAAGAAAAAAGGAACCAGAAACAATATGAAACTGCTTCCCCTCTGTCCTTCTTAGGCTTTTCATTTTCAGCTTTTTGTTTGTTTGTTTGTTTCTTTGAGACTAGGTTTCTCTGTGTAGTCCTGGCTGTCTTGGAACTCACTCTGTAAAGCAGGCTGGCCTTGAACTCACAGAGATCTATCTGCCTGCCTCTGCCTCCTGAGTGTTGGGATCAAAGCCTTCGAACCTTCCCCTTGAGCTCGCATCCTCCCTAATGATGCTTCCTCTTTGGGCCCACAGAGCTGCTGGTGACGGAAGCAGCTCACGTGCGCATGCTACGGGTACTCCATGACCTCTTCTACCAGCCCATGGCGGATGGGGGCTTCTTCCCTCTGGAAGAGCTGCAGAACATCTTTCCCAGCTTGGATGAGCTCATTGAGGTGCACTGTGAGTGCCAGCCACAGCCCCCCTCCCTGGCCACATCCTGCCATCAGCTCCCTCCTTCCAGGCCTCCGTTGAGTACCTGCCACAGTCTCTGACCCACTCCTAGGGCTCATACTCCCGACACCCACAGCATCCACCCCAGAGGCACACACACACTGAACAAGCATGTGAAGTGGGTATGACAGCTCGCCAGCCCCACAAAGGACCAGACACAGCTGCAGCCTGAGCCAGCAGCCTCTCCAACCAGGCGATTCCATCTCCTGGGCTCCAACGTAACGCCTCCTTTCCTGTGTCCCCCACAGCCCTGTTCCTTGATCACTTGATGAAGCGGAGACAAGAGAGCGGCTACCTCATTGAGGAGATCGGTGATGTGCTACTGGCCCGGGTGAGGGTGCCCCTGCATGGCCCCTGACACTGCCTCTTGGTCTTCTCCCCATATCCCCCAGCAGTCTGGGCCCCGGGCCTGTCCCACTTTAGGCTTCCATCTCTGTACAAGACTGTTTTTGACAGCCCCATCCGAGACCTTCCCTTGCCTGAATCTCCCTGCAGTTCGATGGTGCGGAGGGCTCGTGGTTCCAGAAGATCTCCTCCCGCTTCTGCAGCCGCCAGTCATTCGCTTTAGAGCAGCTCAAAGCCAAACAGCGCAAGGAGCCCCGGTTCTGTGCCTTTGTGCAGGTGTGGTGGGACAAAGAGTACAGTATGGTGTTCTGAGAGTGAGGGAGGAAGGCTAGAGCTGAACGCCGGCTCTTAGGAGAGAAGGGCTCTGGGCATGGCCCTGGGCCACCCCGGTGCTGTTCGATTCCCTAGGAAGCTGAGAGCCGCCCCCGATGCAGACGCCTGCAGTTAAAGGACATGATCCCCACTGAGATGCAGCGGCTGACCAAGTACCCACTGCTGCTGCAGAGCATTGAGCAGAACACAGGTAGTCCCCAGGCCTTCCCCTGACCATGACCGCTGGGTCGGGACATGCCAGGGTGGGGGTTTACGCCTCTGGCCTTGCCTGCAGAAGAGCCTGCGGAACGGGAGAAAGTGGAGCTGGCAGCTGAGTGCTGCCGTGAGATTCTGCACCATGTCAACCAGGCTGTTCGTGACATGGAGGATCTGCTGGTGAGCCCGGGAATGGCTCCACCAGGGACAGGGCATGGTGGGGGACATACTGTCACCTTGCTCAGAGGTTTTGCCCCCTCAGGGTCAATGTCCGGGGGTCATTTGGCCCTTAGCATCTTCCTCTCAGGATTACTGGAGGTCAGATCTTGACCTCAGCTTGTCCCTTGGAAATTGGCCTTGCTTCGCCACTTGCTCACCCACCTTAGAGTCACCGAGGGGCAGCCCCTGTACCTACCTGGCTTCGCCCCTTGTAACCTCCCTCTCTCTGCCGTAGCGGCTCAAGGATTACCAGCGGCGCCTGGACTTGACTCACCTGCGGCAGAGCAGTGACCCTATGCTCAGCGAGTTCAAGGTGAACCCAGTCGCTTTTGCCTCCCCTCGGCTCACCTTGACCTTGCTGCCCAGGGGATTCTTACATATAACACAGCTGAGAATGCACCCAGGGAACATCTGTCCCCACCTGCTTCCCAGATGTGTGTCCATGGTGACCCTGACTTCACCCCCGGTCCTTGGCTGTTCTACTTGCTGCCTTCCCCTCCCTCTGTGTCCCCTCCTGCCACTTAGCTGACCATGGCTCCTTCCCGCCTCAGAACCTGGACATCACCAAGAAGAAGTTGGTCCACGAAGGTCCGCTGACGTGGCGGGTAACCAAAGACAAGGCTGTAGGTGGGTGCTCCCTCTAGCCAGGGGAAGGAGGAGGCCTTGGGGTCACGGAGGTCCGGTGTGATCTTGCTGCCTCACCCACAGAGGTCCACGTGCTGTTGCTGGACGACCTGCTACTGCTGCTGCAGCGCCAGGATGAGAGGCTGCTGCTCAAGTCCCACAGCCGGACGCTCACACCCACGCCCGACGGCAAGACCATGCTGCGGCCTGTGCTCCGGCTCACCTCAGCCATGACCCGAGAGGTGGCCACTGGTGAGCGGGGGCAGGTCATTAGGGAGTGGAACTCTCTAAGAGCCATAGCGCCCACTCTGGAAAGAGACGGAGACTGAGGAAGGTCTAAGAGGCAGGAATGGGCAGGACTAAGGGTGGCTAATGTGGCGGCTTACACTGCCATCCTGGTACTCGAGAGGCTAAGGCAAGATGAGTTTGAGGTCAGCCTGGCTAAAAATAGAGCCAGGCTTAGTGGCGCACACCTTTAATTCCAGCACCTGGGAGGCAGAGGCCAGCCTGGTCTACAGAGTGAGTTCCAGGTCAGCCAGGGCTACACAGAGAGACCCTGCCTCAAAAAAGAAAAAGAAACTAAAAATAAATGAAAATAGAGAGAACTGCCCGTATTGATAGAGAAGCATGGTCTGCCCCGTGGAGATTTTTTTTCACAACGCTGGCTCCTATTCAGGAGTCATAGGTACTTGGTTGGGACAAAAGGCAGAACCCCGGCCGGGGCAGAGGGTTTGGCGAGTGTTGCTGAGAAGTTGTGCTGGGGCCACTGATGGTGGGTGGGGCTGGGGAGGCTCTCTACAGGTGAAGGCAGCCTAGGCAGTGTGGCCCGGTGATCAGGGCTGTGGAGGAAGACCTCGGTATTAGCAGGACAGTGAGTGTAAACTATATTACGTAAGGGGAAAGTAGCAGTATGTCCCAAGAGGGGACATACTGGGAGCCCAGCTCCAAGCCCCATCTCTCCCCTCCGTATGCAGATCACAAAGCTTTCTACGTCATTTTTACCTGGGACCAGGAGGCCCAGATATATGAGCTGGTGGCACAGACCTCGTCGGAGCGCAAGAAGTGAGAGTCCCCGGGGATGGTGTGGCGGTGTGTGCCCTGGACGGGGTTTAGTTGTGCTGAAAGCCCCTGGTCTTGGCCTGTCTCCCCAGCTGGTGTGCCCTCATCACTGAGACTGCCGGATCCCTGAAGGTCCCTGCCCCTGCCTCCCGCCCCAAGCCCCGGCCCAGCCCAAGCAGGTAAGGGTTCAAAGGGAGCTGGAGAGCCAGGGAATGGAGACACAGTTTCCCTGTGCATCCCTGTCTCCGTGCACACACGTGCATAAGCATGTATAAATTGGGTGTGTGCTGACTTCATCACAGCCGCCTCCTATCTCTAGGCCTCTGTCTCCTATTGTTCAGGCCTCCTCCAGCTATTTGTCCCCTGGCCCCCGCCACTCCCTGGGGACCAGAATGTGGGGGTCACCCATCCCTTTCCTCCCTAGCACCCGAGAACCCCTGCTCAGCAGCTCTGAGAATGGCACGGGAGGCCGAGAGATTCCTCCAGCTGATGGTAAGTCCCAAGGTCACCGGCTGGGGGAGGTCACCTGAAACCAGGCAGGATCTGAGCTGTCTTTGTCTGCCTGCCCAGCCCGGACAGAGCGCATCCTCAGTGACCTCCTGCCCTTCTGCAGACCAGGCCCAGAGGGCCAGCTTGCTGCCACAGCCCTTCGGAAAGGTAGGCCAGCTCTGCACCCTCCAGGCCCAGTAGTTAGCCAAACGGTGCCTCTTTGAACTAGAGAAAGGCTCCATCTCTCAGATTTCTCTGAGTCAAGAAACTGCCCTGCCCACACCATCCTGGGTGGCCCAAATCACTTTCTTTTCAGCTCCTCTCCCACCCTGGATGCTGAGTTCAGCTTCCCCAACCTCAGGCCCCCTGCCCCATCCTAACCCTTTGGAATGGTATCTACCCTCATCCCCCAGCTCCCAGCTGGCCCTTGTCTTCAGCCCTCCTCACACATCCAGAGTCCTGGCCCCTGCCTCTGTGACCCTGTCCCCGTTGCCTTGGCCAGTGCTGTCCCTGAAACGGCTCCTGTTGCCTGCTGAGGAAGACGGTGGACTGGGGCCTCCCCGGGATGGGGATGAGGTGCCTGGTGGTGGTCCCCCAGGCCCAGCGCAGATTCAGGAGATTCAGGAGAACCTGCTCAGCCTAGAGGAGGCTGTCAAGCAGCTAGAGGTATACCTGGGGGCAGGGGACCTGGGGCAGGCCGCAGGAGGAAAGGCACCCTCACCTATGATCCCCTCCAGGAGTTAGAGGAGGAATTTTGCCGCCTGAGACCCCTCCTGTCTCAGCTTGGAGGAACTCTATCGCCCAACCTGGCTGCACCTGAGCGCTCTGTTCAGACGGGTGAGTCAAGAGCTGGGGCCGGGGTGCTGTTCTCGGCGGGTGGGGGGTGGGGTGGGGGGCGTGCCCTGTCCCACAGTCCCCTGTCTGCCGCAGTCCTGTCCCCCGCCTATCTCTGCTCTCTCAGCCCCTTTCCTACATCTCTTCTTGTCTCCCTCTTGTAACCCTCAGGCCTTTCATGAAGAGAGGAATGGGGGAAGGATGCGAGGGCCCCCCACCCCCACGGCTGCCACAGCGTCTCACACCCCAGAGGCCTTGAGAGAGGGAGACTGGCCACACTCGATAGGGGACCTGCCGGAGTCCCTGCCTCCCACACTGGCCTCTGCCTTTCTCCCTCCTGCCTTCGCTTGGGGGACTCAGGGCTTCACCCCCAGAGTACCACCAGAATCCCCATTTTTCAGGCCATCTCAGTATTGCCTATGAGGGGGTTACCCCTCCATTCCCACGCCAAGTGCCTTTGCTCTGTTTTTGTACCCTGAATTGGAGTTTTATTTTTAATATATATTATCTAAGGAGAGGTCTGTGTGTGTGTGAGGACAGTGGGGCCCCATGTCTGGGTCTGACCCATGTCTCCTCCGTGACTCTTGGCTCCTTTCAGGCTGTCCATCCATTCATTCTCTTGTCTTACATTTTTATTTAGTATATTATGGGTAGGGTACACTTGTGCCATGTCAGGACAGATGTGAGAGTCGGTTCTCCTTCCTCCATCGGGGTCCTGGAGACCATCTTGCTGTCCCGATTTACTTAAAACAGTGACCACACACACACACACACACACACACACACACACACACACACACACACGCTATGAGGTGCCCACTCCCCACCCCCCTAATTTGGAGCCCCATGGTCATCCAAAATGCCAGGTAGCCCACATCTCACACTCTTGTTCTTTTATTTTTGTAGTAAACTCTGGAAGAGGCTGTGGGATTTCAAGGGGAGTCAGTGGGGAGGGGGCCCCTCCTGGGTGGGGGCTGGGGGCGGGGTTATTGCTCTGAGCTCCCTGTCCCCAAGGGGGCCTGTGTAGGAGGATTTCAAGAGAGGGGGCCAGCATTGGATTGGGGACACCGCCACACAAACACGCAGGTCACAGCACATAGGAGGTCAGGGGAGGCTGGGCGCCATATTGCACTTTGAGAGTGGGGCCAGGTGGTTATCCCCTTCAAATTGGAACCTGGGGAGAGACTGGGGGCCATCCTATCCCTCCCCACTCTGTGGAGAAGGTGTGACTCCACTCAGGGTTTGGAGGAGATGGCCGGGAGGATGTCATGGGCTGGTCCTGGACCTTGGGCTGGTAGTAAGGGCAGACCAGACTGCCCTGGTCACCAGCGGCATCCACCCTGCACCCGCTCAGCTGCCATTCCCCCCTTTGCCTGACTTGGTCTTGGGGGACACAGGCAGCCCCTCATCCCCTTCACTGTCAGAGCTGCAGCCGCTGACGTCGGTGATCTCCAGCTCGGAGTCGCTGTCCTCCTTCCCACCCAGGGTGGCCTCTGGACCTCCAGCCCCAGGCAGGGCCAGACGAGGGGCCACTGCCAGCCCTGAGGGGCGCTCAGGGCCCAGGCCCTCCCCCGTTGCGGCAAGCAGGGGTGCAGCCATGGGACCTCCCCCTGCCCCTGCAGAGGGCAAGTGGCCCAAGGAACCCAAAGGGTTAGGGTAGAAGTGAGGTGGGTAGAGAGAGGGGGGCAACTTGGGGAAGGGGCCCGTGAGGTATGGGTTAAAGTTCCAGGGGTACTCAGGGAAGGCGCGGCCGTAAGGACCCAACAGGCCGGGAGGCTTGGAGTAGCCGGTGGCACCTGGTGGGGGAGGGACATGGGGAGCAAGTCAGGCTGGCCCACTGGCCTCTGGGAGCCTGCCTGCCTGCGCAGTGGGTGTACCTCTTACCAGCTCTTCCTCCCTCCCCTGTGTACTCCACCTCGCCTCTACTTCACCTCCCCCACTTTTCTCTTCATCCCTTTAACCTGCCTCCCCCAAAACCCTCCCTGCCAAGTAGCCACATACACCCCCACCCCATAAGCTGCTCAGCAGCATCGTTTCTGCCTTGATTTGTCTTCTGAGATGTTCCAATTATATAAGCCTAGTTGGCCTCCAACTCATAATCTACCTGCCTCAGCCTCCTGAATGCTGGGTCCCCTGTAGTCCAGCTTGACACTGACCTTGATCTTGCAGCTCCTGTGCCCCTTGTGCTGGGATTGCGGGTGTGTGCACCACACCCAGCTACTTCCGTGTTGATAACCTGAGGCTTTGTGCAAGCACTCTGGCTGAGCTACATTCTCACCCCACACCCTGGCTTTTAAGCACATGTACCCACCGAGAGACTCCACAGGCACCCCAGCCTGGGCATCCCCCTGCAGTCCTCTCTTTCCACGTGAGCAGATTCCCCCCAACCCCAGGCCCTTACCAGAACCCAAGAATGGGAAGGGGCTGTCCAAGCGTAGTTTATCCGTCTCTGGGGCGAATAGGGGTGTCCGACCCCCTGGCTCTCCTAGGCGTGGGGTAGAGAACAGGTTCTGCAGGGTCTGGAGAGGGAAGTAGGGGAGGCAGTACTGCTTAGCCCGCTTTGTGGAGAGGATCATAATGTAGGGGACACTAGACACCCCACTTCCAGCCCTAACACACCAGTATCCAAACTCACCTCAGGCGTCAAGGGTGGAGCATCTGGCCCAGGCGCCCCCCCAAAAGGGCCAGGGGTCAACAAGAGTGGGGAGCTGGCGGCGGCGGCAGCCATATCCAGCAGTGGGTAATTGACAAGCACAACTTTGCTGAAGTTGAATTTGTAGGTGAACCGCTTCCCTTTGGTCTTGTGGAGAATGCGCTTGTTGTAGTAGTAACTGTGGGAGAGAGGATGGGGTACTGGGGAGGGGCAAGGGAGGGGTGAGGCAGCAGCTGGGCTCAAGTTCTTGTCGCCACCCCCCACCCAACTTCCACTCACAAGTACTGGGATCCAATGGGATTCAGTCCTAGGATACGGAGGGAGCACCCCCACCTTTTAGGGGGACCAGAAGGGACAGTGGAGGGAGAAGAGAGCATGATGGGAGCCTGGCCCACAGCCCCTCCTCACCGCAGGGCCCGGCTCAGCTTGTCATAATTCATGTGGGGCTTGCACTTGCGAATGCCCCAGAGGCGGGCCACCTCATCAGGGTCCTTGATGACAAATTCCCCGTAGTCCCCTTGCCAGGCAATGACGCCCTGGTACTCCTCCTTCTGCAACAGCTCCAGGATAAAGTGCCACAGCTGGATCTGCCTCGAACCAGGGGAAGACTCCGGCTTGTAGGCCCAATCTGGAAAGGCAAACCCTGGAGACACAAGACAAGGAGGCCTTAGGGTTAGGAAGCTGAGATGGGGTTCTGGGTCTCACTGGAGTCCACAGCATGAGACATTCAGTCTCTAAGGATCTTTTTTTTTTTTTTTTTTTTTTTTTTGCTTTAGGAGTTTTATTCCAGAAATTCAGAGCAAACTGTTGACAAATGAATGGATAGTTTATAGTTTATAATGGATATCATGGATAGTTTAATACTTAGAGAATAACTGAGCTAGGAAGAATGTGTTTATGAGCACTATTGTTAGTCAGCACATCTTCATCAGTGGGCAGGTGAAGGAAAAAACAACTGCATTATTCAAGGTTCTCTACCTGAAAAGGACTAATAGAATGGATCTATGTAGGAAGAAAGTGGGTTTAGTAGAATGTCTCACAAACTGTGGTTTAGATAGTCCATCAATGGCTGCTACCGATGGAAATTTGAAGAATTCAGTAGTTGTTCAGTTCATGAGGCTGTGTATCTCAGCTGGTCTTCAGTATACACCACAATTCTAAGGAAGTATGCTCTAACGCTGGTAGAGTGGTGAGCTTGGTAGTCAGAGCTAGGGCAAGCAGAGAAAACGATAGCTTCCTCCTTCAGTGTCCTTTATATATGTACGCTGTCACCAGAAGGTATGATCAAGATTAAAGCTTGGATCTTATACTTCGTTTTATTTTTTTTATTTATCTATCTATTTATTTATTTGGTGTTTTTGAGAAAGGATTTATCTGTGTAGCCCTGGAACTCATTGTGTAGCCCTGGCTGGCCTCAAACTCCGAAAATCCAACCGATTCTGCCTCTCGAGTGCTGGGCTTCATGGCGTGCACAGCCACTAATCAGATGAAGGTGGATATCACCTCAAATGATCTAGATAAAATTAGGTCTTTAATTTCAAGACCTTTCCCAAAAAAAGAAAAGAAAAGAAGAGGAGCATCTTTAGGGATCTGTGTGTCACTCTTCAGACCTACCCTGCTCAAGTCTGCTCCTAAGTTACCTAAACCTCTGGAGAGAGCCTCTAGGCTTGTGCTCCCATCGTGCCTTGGTGAATCATCCCAGGCTCAGCCAAGGAAGGGGAGAATGGAATTGAGAGGGACACATTTCCTGCATCCATGGCTGTCTGGGGGGAGTGGCTGAAAAGGGTGCACCCTCCGCAGTGATCACCCTTAACCCTGCTACCCTGTCCGAAGGCCTTTTATACTTCCCCTGTCCTGATAGCTCTCGCCATCGGCCCAATCCCTGAGGCCCCGCTGGCATCACCCTGGTGCACACTTAGCCTGTATGCGTCTGTGCAGTTCCCTTTAGTGCGTCCCCTCCCACGTCCACACTTCTCTCCTCAAGCTTTCCAATGTGAGGTTGTGTGTCAACATGCAGGCACAGACCTATAGGTGCCCATGTGGACAGCATATCACACAGCCACTTGCAATCTTATCCCACGGGACACAACCACACCCAAGTGCCACACACCTGCTTGGGGCCACTGAAGCAAACACCAGATACAAGCTGCCTAAGATATATGGAGCCCCAAACCTCAGCATTGCACATCCATTGCAACATGCACAATTATAAGCTAAAGGCCTCTGTCGGGACCCACTGACAAGTGTGTGACAAAGAGACACATGGGCCCAACAGCCCAGCTAACACCTGATGTGATAGAGACAACGAAGCAATGATGCTAAAGTCCCCAGATAGACAGATGGACACATGCAAGGTAACAAAAACAACTGAACAACTTCCCTTCCCATGACCACACTCAGGCATGTGAATGTCAACACACCCATGGCCCACTTGGCATTACTTCACCCTGGGAGAAATATCTGGCTCCACTCTCCACCTAGAAGCCAGGAGCAGAGATCTTGCCCACCCCCGGTCTTCCCAGTCTAGAAAGCTCTGGGTCCCAGTGTCCACATCAACTCCTATATCATCCTCCGTCTCCTCCTACCTGCCCAGAGATTGGCATGCCCAGCATGAACACACGGGTTAAATCTGGTCTCTAACAAGCTGAGAGCAATGCAAGAGGAAGGGGAGAAGGCTAGGGAAGCCATCATAAAGTGGGATATGGGAGGGACTGTGTTGAGCTGGGAGACCTGGGTCCCTGTACCCATTGCTGTGCATCCAGGGGGAAGTTCCTTGCCCTCTCTGGTTTCAAGGGCAGGCAGCAAGGAGGAGCAGAGCCCCACCCAGGCTACCCTCCGGTATGTAAGTGAGCAGGTGATGCCCTGCCTGCTGAAGGATAGGTGGCTCTCATCCCCATGGAAGATGAATTTTAATCTGGGCCATTCTCTCCTCAGGTGCCATGAGCAGTCAGTCTAGATGGACACTGGCCTAGCCGTACTCATAGCACACTTCCTTGGGAAAGCCGCTGTATCACAAACATGTTTGCACAACCACAAAACAACAAGGAATCCAATGGAGAGAGAGAGGGCCGGCCTGCTACGGCAGGCTGACATGGACAACCCCCAGAACCTAGCAGTGGGAGGCACAGGGAAACACAGTCCAAAAACCAAGCCTAGATCTCGGTATACAGGCCCAGGGCCATCTACCCACACACTCCAAAATATACCTCAGATACCTGCTGAGAATGCCACGGACTGCCAGAGACAAGCACAGTCTCCTTTCCCCACCAAGGCAGAGGCACAGCACACAAGCTGGCAGACGCCGAATGTTTACATGCACGACCCTGAAATGTGGAGTCCAGAGTGGCTCCTGTGGCCTCCGTGGTCCAGTCTGCGAAGCAGGCACAAGTTCACACAAAGACAGCCTCCTATAGACGCTTGCCCTCTCTGACCCCTTCAGGAACACTGAAGTGTGATGCATGCGAACACTCCACAATGAAACTCCAGGCAGCCAGCCGAACGGAACGGTCGGTGTCAAAGACTCGCTCCTATCAGTGACCCCTGCATGCCCAAGCAGGTCCTCTTCCCTTGGCCTGAGCACCACACTCACCTCCTCTCATTCTCTCTTTAGACACTGCCCCTCCCCTTGTGCCTAACCTAGAGCTCAGCGTAGCAGGTCCTGGGGAGGTGCAGGCTTAGGTATACATGGCAGAGAAATCTCAGATCTCAGCCCCCCTCAGTTCTCACCCCTCTCGACACCTCACCCATCCTCCAAAAGAACCTCAACCCTTGTGTCCCAACAAGCAGGGAGAGAGGGCCGTGAAGTTTCTGGTCAAGTTTCTCATGAAAGGGTTTGTATTCAGGGGACTGATGGAGACCCAGACAGACAGGTTCACAGATGCACAAGACAGACAGATGGGGAAGAGGGAAAATAGGGAAGGGGGTGCGGCCCCTGGGAAGGGGAAGGGCTGTGGGGATGGACAGGACAGTTACCAGGGGTCCAGAGAGCCGGCAGGGCAGGCGGGGCGAAGAGAAGGTCTGAGACGCAGCTACAATCCATGGCGGAGTGAGCCCTGCAGAAGCCCGGACAGGACAGCAGGAGAGAAGCAGTCAGCCAGTGGGGTGCTGCGGGGCTCCCCCTCTCCCAGGCTCTCAGTCTGATGTCAGCCACCCAGCTGCCCTCAGTCCCCACTCCCTCCCTCGTGGCAGCCCTGGTGTCCCTGACTAGACACTTTCCCACATCCCCCTCTCTCTGGTCCATCCATTCACTCGCAGGTTCTCAACACCCTCCACCCACCCTGATGCCCCACACCCCATCTCTTGCTATCCTGTCTCCCGCCTGACCTCTGGGGGAGCAGGGGGTTGGTCCCTGGGTCTTTGGGTCCTCCTATCTCCCTCTGTGTGTGGCTCTTCCCAGCTACTTCAGATTTATCGCTTGCTCGGAAACACAAACTCGCCCCCACCTGGCTGACCCCCGGCAGCTGCCTCTGTGGCTCACACTGCAGCAGTGGCCAGCTCAGAGATGGCAGAGCTGGGTACTGCTGGCCAGGCTGGGAGGAGCAGGCCCAGCTCTTGCCTTTCTTCCCCAGGTAGACACTACCCCCCACACCCCTAGTCTGTCATCTGAGCCCACAGACCCCTGCCTCAAACCTGCCGCTCACCAAAGGTTCTCCATCCATCCTTTCCCCTTAAAATGGCCTTCCCCTGCTCAGGCAACCCTTCTAGGAGCTGCACCCCCCCCCCCACCGCCCTTCCCCTCAGACCAGTCCTTTCCTTTCCTCCCACAGTAATGCCACCCAAACCTGCGGACTGACCGACGGAACCCATGGACGCCTGCCTCAAACCTGCTGCTCAAAGGAGGTTCTCCAGCCATTCCTTCTAAGACCAGCCAGCCTCCCCTCTCAGATACTCCCTCCCTGCAGAGAGTCTCCCCCCTCAGACACCTGTCCACTCAGATTGGCATTCCCCTCAGATAGATACCCTTCCCCTCCGATTGGCATCCTCACTTAGATACCCCTTCCTCAACTGGATACCGCTTCCTCTGGCATCGCCTCCCCCTTAGAACATTCTTTCCCCTTGGACCTTCCTCCTCCCTGAAAGGCCCCTCAAATCCCCACTCCCTCAGAAACCTGTTCCGTAGATGCCTCGCCCCTTTCTGAGCACTGCCCTTCAGACACCTTCCCCTTTAGCCATCTGCCCCCCTCACACTCACTGCAGACACCCTCAGAAGAGACCTCCTTTAGCCATCCTGCCTGCACTCAGAGATCCCACATGCCACACCCACCCTTCAGACCTAGCGCTGTATTCCCTCAGACACCCCACCCACTAGGTCTTCTCACACCCGCAGTTCTACAGACGTCCACACACCTCTCCCATACCATATAGCCATAAACCCCACCTCACCCCTTGGATACTTCTGTCCTCTCTCCCAGTATCCAGTCTTCCCTACACCTCCTCCAACCCTTCCTTGGCCTCCTGGGGTCTCCCCTGCCAATGGACATCCCTCCCATACTCCATCTCTCTGGGAGCCCTTCTTTATCTCTTTTTCTCCCTCTTCGTTTCATCCTCTCCCTGCACTTGGCCTCTCTTCCCACCACCTCTTCTCTTCCCTCCACCTGGAGTGTCTTCCCGAATCTCTCAACTCTCTACTCCCATTTCTCTGTCCCTGCCCCCCTCCACGGCTGTCTCCTGCTCCCCTACCCCTATTTCCTTCTCTACCCCCCACTTTATCCATCTCCCCACGTCTCTCTGTTTCCCCCATCTCCTTTCTCCCTCATCTGTCTACCTCTCCCTCCTCCTCTCTGCTCCCTTCCTCTCAGCCCCGCCCATCCCGTCTCTCTCCCGTGTGTCTCCACCATCTCCCTATCTCTCTCCCCACACTCACCCCCCATCTGACTCCCCCTCCTGCTCTCGCTGCTTCTCTGGGTCCCCCCTCCTCCCTCCCCCACCCCCACCCCCCATTGGCCCCTCTCATTTCCGTGTTGGTTTTGATTTCTCTTCCCAACGCTTTCAACTCCCCGCCGCCTCCTCCGGACACGTTATAACGAGGAGCCGTGGGATCGGCGCTCCGGGCCCTGCTCCCACGCTCCCCCCGTCGTCTCTCACACACATCTCTGCCTTCGTGCAGTCTCTGCCGCCACTTTTTCCAATCTCTCCTGTGTTTGGTCTCTGTCCTGTGTGTGTCACGCCCCCCCTCCCCCCTCCCGGCCCTCAGGACCTGGTCCTAGCCCCTCCAGCTGGGTCCCTGTCTCCACCCATGACTAGCGTTTCTCCGGGTCTCCACCTCTCTGTCTGTCCCTGGGTCTCTGGGTCTTTAGTCTCCACACGGCTCCTTTCTCCGTTTCTGGATCTCCACATCTCTGCCTCGCTGCCCGAGTCTCTGTTTCTTGCAAAGTCCCCATCTCCATGTCTCTGTCTCTCTTTCAGTCCCAATGTCCCTCTCTTGGGACCCCTTTGATCTCACCATGCCCCTGGCACCCCCCTGGCCCCATTGATTGCTGATCGACCCATGGAGGAAGTAGGGCTTGCGGCCTGGGGCTATAGGGCCAGGCAGAAGCTTTGGCGGAGTCACTGGACAGATGGACAGACGGACAGACGGCCCCAGCCCCAGTGGCTGAGGAGGGGGAGCAGCCGCATCACGTGCCCCTCCCCACCGGCCGGCACAGTGCGGATGGGGACTCCGGGCAAGCTTTAATTTTTAATTTTATTTTGCTTCCTCCACCCCCCCTCACCCCCATCTCTAGCGCCCGCAGCCATGGCACCGAATGTGTGCGCGTGTGAGGCAGCCTGTTGGAGAGAGGCTGGGCAGGCAGAGGCTGCCTCCCTCTGCTCCTTGCCAAGCACAATCACACAGACCCACACCTACTGCAAGAACACAGCTCACATCACACAGGCCAACAAAGTCACACATACACCACCACGTCCCCCACACCACCATCACATACAAACACACATTGTCTAGATCAACAGACCCACAGTCACATGCAACGGGCACAGCACAACCCACACACATCATTGAAGTTGTGCATGGCAGCAACATTGTCATGTACAACAGTAACAGACACACGATCTGAGCAGACTGACGCATATTAACACGGGCACATAGTCACTCACCGGTCCTCAGAAATACAGAAACGCAGACCTTCAATCAGAGGCACACCATCGCTCACATAGTGTCATAGAGAAACAGAGACAGACACCCAGACACACAGCGGCACAACCAAGTCAGCAACACACAGAGTCACATGGTCAGGCACCTGAGGCCCTCCATCAAACACACACATTGGGTCCCATACAGACAGACACACAAAACGCCCCTGACAGACTGCCACGGACAGATGGCAAACTCGGGTGGCCACACTCATTGCAGACACATAGGCACAGCCATAGTCCCCAAAATGATCAACACAGTGGGGAGCCTGCAGGCAGCCCCCACCCCCAGAAAGGGGTGGGGGGCCTAAGTGCTAAGCTCCGCTGTGTGGGGGTGCCCACTTAGAAGTAACTGCACCTCAGCATCATCACTGTCTCTGCCACCATGGGCCTGTCTGTCCATCATCTACGGATCTCTTCAGCATTTCTGTGTGTGTGTGTGTGTGTGTGTGTGTGTGTGTGTGTGTGTGTGTGTGTTCAAAACGTATGCTTGCCTCATCCCGTCTTCAGTCATGTCCTCCCCCTCGTTGTCTGTCTGTCTGTCGCTGGGGGTCTTTTGTTGCTCATCCCTGTGTGTTTCTATCTAGAGACGTTCCCATCTCTCTGTAGCTTTGATTCTGTCTCTGGGTACATCCCTGTCCCTCTTGGCCTCTGGGCCTCTCTGCCTCTGTCTGTTCACCCCATCACCCCAGCCCCCTGGGCTGGGGTTTAACCAGTTGTTTTGATTTCTCTAAGCTGCGCTGGCCGCCTCGGGAGCCGCCTCAGGCCTCACACCGCCCCCAGCCCCTTCATCCCTCACCCAGGGCCCCCCACCCCCACCTCCTCTTAACACAATCTGCACAAGTGGAATGAAAATTGATTTTTTTTTTAAATTTCATATCTTCTCCGGGGCTCTGTCTAAAGAGGAGAGAGACGCGGCCCAAGACCCCTCTCCCACCACTGCCCCCACATACACACACACACACACACACACACACACACACACACCCTGGAGCATGCACCCTTCTTCACACATGCCTGTGTGGACGCATTTGTGTACACAGTAGAGATGCACAACGATGCTGCTCTGTCATGGGCACCCCTAGATCATACATACCCCTAGATCATAGGCATGCTGCCAGTCCCTGGCTAGGATGAACCCTTCTACATAAACAGTACACCCCCTGTCCCACCCAGTACAGGGCTGTGGTCCCTGTAGTCACACACAACACGGGTGCCTGTGCTCAGCCCATGTTCTAGCCATGTCTTGTACACACAGAGCTATGCTCAGGGCCTGTCCCACCACAGGCAGCAAGCTACCTATTGCTGCTCTGGCAAAGAAGGGGTCTGGAAGCGGCTGTCACACCAGTGCCTGCCACCCCTACCTCCAGCATCACCCCCTTCCCACCCCTGCTCTCATGCTCTGGCCTGGCCCTTAGGAGGGAGTGACTCTGTGCCACCACTCCAGACGACTTCGCAACCCATGTGCCACACACACCATATACACACTACACACATGTAACATACCATACACACAATATATATACATACTATACATACACCACACACCATGTGCAGCGGATTGCACGTGCTCCACATGCGTGCTATACACATACCATACACCATATACACACTACACCATAGCTCCTTCTATATACCATACATAGCACATGACATACATTACATATACCACACAACACTCCCATGCAACATATACATGACCACCACATACCTCATGTCACGTATCTGCCACATACCATACATCTACATACTCATGACACCCCCCATGTACACCACATACATACTATACACACAGACCACATAGAAACCATATACCACACAAAGACACATTCCACATGGTATGTGTGAAACCACACATATACCATATTCCAAATACCACGACTACCACATACCATCCATCCTATCCCCATATTACATACATACAGATACCACATTTCACACATCACACACAGATACTAAACACATGACACCTACCACACACATTAAATACAGCCTTTGCTACTTCTCTTAGTGACACACACAAACACAGGAAATGCAAGAACTCAAACTCCCTATAACTCCTATGTGCAGGGTCACTCATGATACACACAAGTCCACACGGAGACAGATGTGGTGACCCAAACACACTTTCTCACATGTCATCATAGACATAGTCTCACACACAGAATTGGCACAAGTTCACATTGTATACACATGCAGCATCCAACAACCACACAGGAACGCACAATCACAGGGTCACATGTATGCACGTGTACGCATGCGTGTGCGCACACACACACACACACACACACACACACACACCACACACACACATCTGTTAGCATTCTTCAGGGCTGGCCATGCACACACACACAGCTGCGAACCAACATTCTATCCAGCCTACTACATTTTGCTTCCCAAATGACTGCATGTGCATGCACACACACAGAGAACACCATCGGCATCTGAAGCCAGAGTCGAACACAGGCTCAGAGAGGCAGCACCCACCCAAATCATTTTGCCACACGGCCAGGGGCTGACGCAGGCCTAGGGACTTCTGTAGCTATGCCCTACTGCTCCTCGCTGGTGGGCCCCTCACACTCAGCAACCCCCTGCCAGTGCACCGCACACACACACACACACACACACACACACACACACACACACACACACACCGCCCCTGCCTGCCCTCCCACCATGCTTCTCCTGGACTCAGTCTCCTTACCTCCTCACCCTCAGGGACAGGCTGTCCTGCCCTGGTCACTCAGCCCTGCACAGCCTCATGATGAGGAAACACAGCACAACCCAGAGTTCTGGACAGTCACACTAGACACGCACAGCTGAGCACCACACACTCACATGCATGGACATGATGTGCGTGGCTTTGCGCAGCCCCACGACCTCTCACACAGACACACCTAATCCTCTGTGCCTGGGGACACGCACAACAATTGACATGCCATATTTACATGTGCTGCACCACACAGGCACTCGCAAGGGGACCTCTGACAAGGCTTCATTGCAGGACAGCGCCAGGGCCTAGATGAGGTCTAATTGGTACCAGATTTGGGGTGGTCAGGAAGTACCAGGCAAGGGGTAGGAGAGCCCAGTGCCTGGGAGGGCAGGAATGGAGACCCACACTCCACCTAGCCACCTCTCTCTCTCTCTCTCTCTCTCTCTCTCTCTCTCTCTCTCTCTCTCTCTCTGTATCTCTGTATGGAGCCATGTTTGTCTCTTTGAGTCTCTGTCTCTTTCCTGGAGCCCCAGTCTCAGTACAGATGTCCCTGGGGCTGCAGCCAGCTTGCAGAAGGATGTCAGTGGGGGTAGTGGTGAGGGAGAGTCCCCAGGGAGGTGAGAGCCGCAGTGCCACGCACCCCGCCTACAAAACAGTGCTGGGGGAAGGGAAGGAAGTGGAGGCGCATGCAGCCCCAGCCCAGGCTGCTCCTTGCAGAGACCCAGAGCTGGGGTAAGAGGCTGGGGGCTGGAGGGTCACAGAGAGAGAGAGAGAGAGAGAGAGAGAGAGAGAGAGAGGAAGGGCCAACGGGGGGGGGGGGGCGGTGAGACCAGAGGCAGAGCAAGAGAGGCAGAGCGGATAAAGTGGACTGGCCCAAGCCAGAAAGAGGGAGCTAGACCCACAGAGACAGAGAGACAAGGAGAGACTGAATCAGGAAGGGAGAGGGGCTGAGATGGAGCAAATTAGAGGGCTGAGAGCCAGGGCACCAGAGAACCTGGGTCAGAGGAAGAAGAGGAGGGGGCAGAGATGCGGAAAATTGAGGGATTAGGGCAGAGGCAAGAGAGCGGATGAGGGAGACCGGAGCTGAGACAGCCAGAGGACCCACCCCTGCGATGAACCCCCGTGTGCCCCCACCCATGCAGTGTGGATTCACGGCTCTCTCCTCAGTGCCTTGCCCAGCTTTAGGTTTGGGGCATTGGTGTTTCCTGAGGTCCATCACACCCCTACTCCAAAACCCACCACTCCTCACTTCTACCTGGTCCATCCCATCCCCGGCTTGGTGCCTAGCCCCTCATCCTCACCCCACCTATCAGAAGTCCTGGCCTCTTCCCAGCTTCACCCCCAGCCTCATCCCCAGGGGTCCTGTTAGCTCCCCAAAGTAGACCTGTTGGCCTCCGTAGACAGGGCCCTGGATATGCAGAAAAACAACTGTGGCATTGTCAGAGAATTTCAGGGACGGTGGCTAGATTGGGAGTTTTCCAGAAGGAGCGGCAAGGCTGGGGGGTGCTGTGGGTTCTCTTGCAGGGTTTGGCAAAGACTGAGCAGATATGTTCATGGAATCCGGATGAACACGACAGGCATGACAGGGAATCAGAGACATAGACGGGGACAAAATGGGAGAAGTGGGTGCCTGGAAGTCAGCAACAGAGAAATGGAGTGGGAGAGAAACTCAGACAGACAGACAGGGAGAAGGGACAGCGGGCAGGGCCAAAAGTGCCCCTGTGACAGCAGAGGGACCTAGGTTGGCTAGAGCTGGGCGCTGGGAGCTGGGCTGCCATGGGGATCCCATAAGGGGCAGGGTCCGGCCAGGCTGGGGGAGGCTCGGGGCTCCAGGGGCATCAGGCGCGGTGCTAATTCAGCGCCATCGATCAGACAGGATGAGAGCAATAAATTATTGTGACAAGATGCAATCCTGGTCCTAGCACTGCCGCCGAGGCGGATCGATCCCTGTCCCCAGCTCCACACCAGTCCCATGCCCAGGCCTTTCTGGCTGGGACTCCTCTGCCCACTTCTTGATCTGTTCTCCTCACCATACACACACTCCTAACTGTTGACCAGGCCATGTGGTAGCCCCGGATAAGAGATAGGACCAGGAGAGGATGCAGAGGCAAAAGGCTAACCCCTACATAGCTCTGGCCTTGTGGCTTCCCTCAGCACCATCTTACCACCACCTGTAGGGTCAGAACTGCAATAGTGCCCATTTCACAGATGTGAAAACTGAGGCTTGGACAGGGCACGCTAACTTGGAAACAGGCCGACAAGGATGAGTGATGAATCCTGGACTTGAATGCAGGTCAGGATGGTTTCAAGGCCCCAGTATCTCTACTGTCAAAGGGTAGCACAAGGGACAAGATGAGAAGAGGAGTTGGAGGAGACAGTGGAAGACACAGAGAAGAGAGACTTGGATGTACAAAGGGACAGGGAGCTGCCTGGAGTAGTCCCAGATACTTGGAAGACTGAGGGGGGAGGGCTGCCTGGGCTACAGAGCAAGTTCAAAGCCAGCCTGAGCAACTGGGCAAGGCTCTGTCTGAAACACTGTAAAGGGCTGGAAGCCAGGCATGGTGGTGTTCACCTGTGATCCCAGCACCTGGCAGGCAGAGGCTGGCTACGTAGTCAGCTCAAGGTCAAGCTGCGCTACATTAGACTCTGTATCAAAGGGGGGGGGGCAGATTGCTGGGATAGAGGTCGACCTGGGAGTCCTTTCCTGACATGTATGAGGACCCTGGGTCACATCCCCCAAATTACAGGAGAAACAAAGAAGAGGCATAAGGAGGAACACTAAGGAGACAGGGATACAGGGTCCATGAAACAGAGACAGGCAGGCTGAGGCAATGGGACAAAGGGTGGCAGAGGCCCCTGTGGAGAGGGGTGGGGTGTCTGGATGTGTTGGGAGGGGTGATGGGAGAGGAAGCTTTGATCCCAGGGGGTCAGTGTCTGTGAGAGCCAAGAGCAACAGAGGCCTGGGCACCCTTGATAGCAAGGGCGAAGGAAGGCTGGGAAGTTAGTTCTTGGTGATGGAGAAACCAGGGTTGCTAAGGAGACAAGATGGACAGGTGTGTCTTCAGAGGAAGGTTGCTTGATGGCGGATATGGGAGGCAAGCAAGCCTGTTTGACTGGGAAGGCCATCTCTGAAGTCACGTGGCTTTGGTCTGACTTGGTTCTTCAACCTCGGAGAAAGGATTTCTTCTCTTTGAGCTCAGTTTGTTTTTCTGTAAAATGGGGGCATGAGTCAAGCACCTGCTTTATAATGGTCCCGTGAGGATGAGTGTGACAGTGGACAACACCCTGTCACAGAAAAGGTCTTTAAATCAGCTGTCATCAGTGCCATCAGCATCATCACCAACGTGGGGGAGGGCAGGTCCCCAGGGGTGTATGTGAATGGGTGGTGCTCAAAGTCGGCTATGATGTCCAGAAGTGACAGCCACATCACCTGGACACTTAGAAGACCCAAGCCTTAAGCCAGGCATGTTGGTGCACACCTTTAATCCTAGCACTGGGGAGGCAGAGGCAGGCAGATCTCTGTGAGTTCGAGGCCAGCCTGGTCTACAGAGGGAGTTCCAGGGCAGCCAAGACTATGTAAAGAGACCCTGTCTCAAAATAAATAAATATCCCTAGTGTCTAGAGCTAAACCTAGGGTTTTACTCATTCACCTAAAGCAAGTGTTCTACCACTGAGCTACACCTGCAAACCCGCTTTTTAATTTTTCATTGTGAGAGCCTCACAAAGGCAGGTTGAACTCGGACCTTCTGAAGCAGGTGGGATGACAGGCCTATGTCACAGGTCTTGCTTCCGGGGAGGTCTCTACGTGTGCCGCCAGTGACTAGGCACAGATATCACGTGTTTACACATGCTACAGGTATTGCTCTCAAGCGGTAAGAAGCTAGGTGGGTAGAGATGGGCTATGAGAAGGGATGAATCGGACTGGAGACAAGATAGGATCTGAAGGTTTGGCCCTTAAGATGTGACCAACGAGTTGAGAGGGCAGAGAGTGGAGGTGAGAGGGAGGGTCTGTTGGAGTGGCAGCTGGTTTGCCGAGACTTGAGGATTGCTAAAGGTGTAGGAATAAACACAGAGGTAGAGCCAGTGCAGGGAGCCAGCTGCATGGGGGTAAGGGATTTGCCCAGACATCTGTGTCCCTTTTGGAGCATGCTGAGAAAGAGTTTTGTGACAGAGAACAGCTTAAACAGATGTAAGGTGGAGAGAGGTGAAGGATGATGCCCGGGGTACACAGGTGAGGGACAGGCATTGGTGTGGAGGTGCAGCCTGGAAAGATGACATGAGAACATGGGTGAACATGGGTGATTCGTGTGTAGGAGAGGGAGAAAAGGGACACTGAGGACCTGAGGCACAGGTGTGAGGCGACATGGGGGGGGGGCAGGCAGCAGAGCCCCATGGCCAAAAGACCATGTCTTGTGTTGTAGAGACAGAGTGTGGTAGAGATGAGACTTGAGAGTGTCAAGCATGCAGGTGTGAGAGGTGGGCCTCTCAGAGGCCTTGCAAAAAGGGCCCTGGACAGGCAAAGGTATCAGGAAACACACGATAGCAGGGAACGGATGTACATGAGAGCGCTCAGGGGTCTGGGGCTAGAAAATGAGAAGCAGATGTGCCTCCACCGTCTGGGACCAGTGAGCCAGACGGGTTTAGAAAACAAGATGGCAGAAAGTGTATTTTTGTTTTGGTTTTGGAGACAGGGTCTTATGCAGCCCTGGCTGATTTCAAACATGCTGCGTAGCCAAGGATGACCTTGAACTTCTGATTTTCCTGCCTCCCCCTCCAGAGTGCTGGATTTTGTGGGTCTGTACCACTCCACCTGGTTTATGGAGGGCTGGGGATGGAACCCAGAGCTTCACCTGACACTAAGGTGCTCTGTGAACTGAGTTGCAGACCTGTAAGTGTATTAATAGAAAAGATGGGCAGGGGATGTGGGGGTGACAGGAGTGCTCCTAGGTGGCCTGAGGCTGTTCTGGAAGGTCTGGTGTAAGGATGGCTCAGGAGGGTGGGTGAGGTCATGCTGCATCTGAAGGCTAAGCGCAAGGGAGTGTGTGTGTGTGTGTGTGTGTGTGTGTGTAACAGGTACTTCTGGAGGGGAAGCATACGTTAAATGTAGAGATGTGAGAAACAGTACACTGAGAGAACTGGGGGGAAGGTTTGGATGTTGCAGGGGACTGTGTGACATGAGAAATGAAATTGGCCCCAGATTCAGGTAGAGGTTCAGATTCTGAAAAACAAGTGTCACCCGGGAGGGCAGGTAAGAGAGGGCTCCTGTTAAGTGAGACACTTTACGCTAATGAGCATCTCTGGGGCAGGCTTGAAGGAGACAGGGGCTACCTGGAGCACCCGTGTATGCCTGCCCTTGTGAGCCCCAGAAGTAGATGAAGGGAACACGCGACAGGTCCAAGCAGGCCGCGTTAGGTGGAGGTCCAGATGTGGAGAACTTGAAGGGGTCACATGGATGGGACAGGCGAGTTGCTTGTTGGGGTGCGGGTGAAAGGTGTTACCTGAAGCACAGGTGTGCTGTCTTCCCGGGAGCCAGTTTGAGCTCACAGGTTCCTCCCGCGGCTCCAGCTCTGGGCTTGGGGAGGCCTGGGCCTGCCGGGCGGGCAGCTCGGGCTCCGGAGGCTGTTTGGCGATGCGGAGCGCGTCTGGGCCTCGGCGGGCCGGCGGGGCGGGGGGAGCGGGCGGGGGGGCCGTTTAGCCGTGATAGATCCGCGCGCCGCTTGTCTCTTAATCTCCGGAGCGACCGATCGATTCGCTATTTCCCTTTGTTGCCAGAAAATTCGATCCTGGGCCTGGAATTAGGTCCCCGGCTTAATCTGAGCGGAAACCAGCGAGGGGGAGACAGAGACAGAGATGCTGGGAGAATCAGAGACGGAGAGATAGTGAGAGACCGAGAGATGCCGCGGGAGAGGGAGAGACGTGGAGATAGGCACGGGGATTCTGGGAGGGGTAGTCTAGGAGTTAGTGCCGAAGAGGTAAGGGAGGTGTTGTGACAGATAAGAGTTAGAGAGACAGATCCTGGCTCCTGGGAGAGCTGGAAGAAGTCACAGAGATGCTGGCAGAGACAGAGACAGTGAGGAGAGATAGGCAGTGGATATGAGGCAGAAGTAGCCCAACAGGGCTGGTGACTGTGGTGGAATGATGAATAGACAGGATGTCCAAGACATCCCCACACCAAAGTTCAAGTCTAGACACTCCTTGCTCCCAAATGGGCTGACCCCAGGTCGGGCTCCAATAACCCTTCCCACAGACTGTGTGACCTCTCACACCAAATATGTAGATCCAGTTTTGTAGACTCTCTGCCTTGAGCTCCAGCCCCAGTCCAGACTTCCTCTCTCCTAAATCCAAATCCTCAGTACCAGTCCCATCCCCAACGAGTCAGCTCCATCCTCAAATAACTAGGGTTTCAGCACCAAACATCCTGACTCTAGGCTCTGAGCCCCAGGTCTCAGACTTTGACCTTTAAACCCCATGGCACTCTGGTCCTAAATGTCCAGACTCCTCAAGCTCAAATATCCAGACTCAAGCTCAAGTTGGCCTTCAGTCCCCATCCCCAAATAGTCACACTCTAGTCTGTCCTGATCCCGTTCCTGAGGCTTTTCACACCCTGCCCCCCTCCCCATACCTTGCACCCCAGTCTCAAGGTCCTGCCTCCAGGGCTCATCCCTCCCACCTCGCACCCCTGTCCAGAAGTTCTCCGGAGGGATTCCCTCCCACCTCCCCGGAGTTAGGCGCCGCTGCACCCTGCTGCCCACCCTCAGGCTGCCCTGCCTGGGGCACCATCCCTGCCCTAGGGTCTTTGGGGACCACCTCCCGCGGCCCGGGCCCCCGCCCCGGGCAGCAATCCCCGCCCCTCATCCCCGCCCCTGAGATGGCCTGCAGCGCTCACTCACTTTCCGCGCCTTGCGCATCCGCTTCGGTCCGAGAAGTGTTTAAAGTTCGGATCCCGCAGCCATGGCCCCGCGGCGTCCTGAGGAAGGAGAGCCCGGGGGCGCGGGGCGCGGGGCGAGGGATGCGGGTTGCCGGGAGTCCCGCGGAGATGGAGACCAAGAGGATGGGGTCTGGGAGTCCCTGAGACAGCGTGACAGAGACAGGGAAACAGAGACGAGGGGCACGAGCAGAGATGCCGGAGACACCCCAACAGAGACGCGCGCAGAAGAGAACAGGACACGGGAAGCTGGGAACCCGGGTCAGGGCGCGGGGGACTGTGCCTCTGCACCCCCTCCTCTCCTGCTGTTCCTCTTTCTCCTCCTCCTCCTCCTCCCTAGCTCCTCCGCGGCGCGGCGCGCTCTCCCCGCCCTCGCGGCCGCCCGGCCCGGCTCGGCGAGCAGATATATGGAGGCGGCGGCGGCGGCTGTGCGGGGGAGGGGGCGGGCGCGCGATCGATGGAATATAATTTTCCTCAAACTCGGAAAATAAAGTTCAGAGCTGATCAAATTTGAAAACAGATGTCGAATTGCGACTCTAAATAAGGTTCGATCCCGGGACTGAGGGAGTGGGGGTGGGGTGGGGGCGGAGAGACACCCCCGACACCTTTCCCCTTCCCTCCCCACCTCCTCCCTGTCCTACACCGGGAAAACTCGCAGACCGACGGACAGGCTCTCGTGGAAGGACCGCTGCCGCACACGGGCAAAGCTGGGCCTGGCCTATGCAAGGACACACACACACACACAGCATGGACAGTGGACACAGGGACACATAGACAGAGTGACATAAACCATGCACAACATACACAGGACGCAGCCTGGGCATAGGGACATACCGCCAAACACAGAGGCAGGCACATGCACACAAGTGCACGGCCATGCCTTCTATTCTAGACACGCACTCTGCACACATACCGATCCCAACCCCCCAACCTTTTCCTGATCCACCTACACAATACTGAGATGCACAGACGCGGGGCTGCACCGTGACACATACTCCACACACACCAGGGTGCAGACCCTTACTGGCACACTGAAATACACTATCAACCATCTTCAGGACCTCCTCCTGCAACTTGACCTTGCCCTCTCCCGGGCCACCATCCTAATCTCTTTCCCCTCACAAACCCTCCCTTTTTTGGTCTCCCTTCCCCAGTTTGTACCCCCATTCCCAGGTCAGGTTCCTCCCCACTTCCAAGTCCCACAAACTCTTTGTGTTTTGTTTGTATTTTAAGACATGGTCTCACGTAGCCCAGGCTGGACTCAACGTACTATGTCCCTTAGGCTGGCCTTGAGCTCTTGTTCCTCGGCCCTGCCTCCATTTTTCGAATTCTGGAATTACAAACATGTCACACCCTGACCTCCAAGATCTCATTCCTTGGGGGAAAAAAAAACACCTACTCCAGGAGAGGCAAGTATGTCTCAGGGCAAGACTGGCATGACCAAATAGATACTTTGTGTCTAGAACCTTTGTGTGGCAGTCACCACCCCAACTGCCCTTCAAGAGCACACACTCGGGTGCTGTAAGAATTTCGCCCTTTGTATCAGAGAAGGTCCGCCCCCCACCACCACTCACTTGGCTAAGTCACTCATCATCCCCCAGTCTTAGTTTCCTCTTCTGAAAATGGAGTAACATGACAGCTACCCCTTAGAGTGGTGGGTGGGGCAAACACACTACATGAGCACCAGTTCTTCAAAATAACCCACTAAAATGTGTGCAAAGCTGGGACTGGCCGATCTGCTTCTACCTTGTTCAACTCAAGGAGGTAGCAGGGAGCCCTCCCCACCCACCCCCTTCTCCACATCCCCACTCCCCCTCCACACATACACACACCCTGGCAGCATTGGCCATCAAACTTCACTAGGTTGCACTTAAGCCCTCCGGGTGAAGGACATGACCCTGGGGTGTCTATTCCAGCTCTTAAAGACTGACTTTTACCAAAGATAGAGAGCAGCGCCCCCCCCCCCCGTTTCCAGAACACGATTCTGAATATCCTGGAGGAAGTTATGGGACATTCTTTATGAAGTAGAACTCCTTCAACTGTATGAGACACCCTTTGGGAGAGAAATAATCTACTGTGGATAGATGTGACTCCTTGATCTGTACGCCATATCTGTCAAAAAAGCTAAAACCCACCAAGAACACTAGCTGAACTGGACATGGATGGTAGCACATCCCTTTAATCCCAGCACCCGGGAGGCAGAGGCAGGTGGATCTCTGAGTTCGAGGCTAGCCTGGTCTATGGAGCGAGTTCCAGGACAGCCAAGGCTACACAGAGAAACCCTGTCTCCAAACAACAAAACACAACACAAACCTCTAGCTGGAAATCAGGGGGTGGGGAGCGTTTTGCTTGTCATTTCTGTACTCCAGAGGCTGAGGCAGGAGGATCTGGAGTTCAAGGTATGCCTTGGCTGTCTCAGGGTGAAAAGAAAAGAAGAGAAAAGCCATTAATGCTGCATTTATGGTCATGAAGTGTGCTATGATAAGATATCTATGCAAGGAGAACACCTTTGGACTGTAAATAACACCCAGATGACATACTCTATTACACTTCACCTCACACCCTCCCGGCAAACAGAATCTCTGGAATTTTAGCAACACCCATAAGACCGCTCAGCCGTCCAAAAGGCCTCACACTTTATCTCTAAACTCTGCCCTCCACCTTCATAGGAGGGGTGAAGACAGCCTGGGGGGGGTCGTCAATCAGAAATACCAGAGATTCTAACATCTTTAAGCAGCTTACAGTGTCCAGTCATGGGTATAGAGTACTCCCCTCCTCCAAGGAGAGATCTGATGTCCTTGGTGACATGGCCAACACGTATCTGATTGTTCAGAACTCTCTTGGTCCCCCTCGCCCACCCCAAGTGCCTCTTTGATCTCTATAACACCTTCTGTGCTGTGCACCTTTGGGAGATTTATGTTCCCTCTCTGGGGCTCTGGGGGATGGAGAGGATGCCCGTAAAAGGCAGCCACTGGTGTGCGCAGTGCCGGGTAAGGCACACAGTAGGTGCACAGTAAAGCTGGAGCTTTCGCTGCAGGTGCGGCATTCCGGTGCAGAGGTATCACACCCCCTGGGTCTGGGTATTCACTCTTCAGCAGCGTTGCCAACGCCCGCTTGCCTGTAGGAAGCATCTCACAGGAGGGGGATCATTAAGCTGTAGTTAAGTTCCCCAGGGGGGCTGCAGGAGCACAAAACTGTAGTTAATGCCCTGCAGAGAAAGGACGCCCTCAGGGTATGTAATGTCCCCTAGGAGAGTGAGGAGAGAGGCTGCAGTGGGGACATCCTCACCAGCCTTCATTACCCAGTGGGCTAAATATTTTGCCCACAGGAGGAGAGGTCATCTAGGATCTGTGTTATTCATTAAACTCAAATCCCCTATTGAGGGAAAGAAGACTGACCCCCTCTGGGAACTGACCCTCCTTGAAGGTTGCCCCCGAGAGCAGCTGACAGCGCTGGGACTAGAACCTGGGGCAATGAAGTGTTTCTCACCTCCAAGAATTCATTGTCCCAGCCCCTCCCCCATAGCAGCCCAAGGCCACGGGAGCAGAAGCAAGGCTTGTTGGGTACTGAATGAGTCTAGTCCTTGTACTCTGACAGTCGTCAGTGTGGTGAACACCTTTATGGGTCCCCTTTACACTACACACCTGGGCACTGTATGCCTTTAACCCAATTCTCACAACCTATGAGGGACATATACGCGGTTAACTGCATTTTACAAATAGTGAAACTGAGACACAGAGATCATTTGCTGCCTATTCCACAGCTAGGTGGAGCTGGAAGTGGGTGTGGAGCCTGGGAACCTGAAGTCGTGGCGTTTGTGTCCTTAAATACTCAGCTGTCCACATGGAACTCATCTCTGGACAGTGCCAACTGCATCTACACCCCAGCTTTGGACCACAATATTCCCAGAGCACAGTCCATCCCCATCACCCCAAGTCCTTTGGAGCAGCTTGACCAGGAGATCCCTGGGAGGCTCCAAGTTCCTTGAGGGCAGGCCTTGTGTCTGATTCTCACTGCCCGATGGGCCAAGTCTGGTGTACCACACCAGGCTAGGGGAGGAGGCAGGAGGGAGCCCGGCACTCCCCAGAGGCAGAGGAAGGGCTAAGAGGAACGGGAAGCAGGAACTAAGGCAGATTGACTGTGAATGTCAGACGAGGGGAGCGCTCTGATTGGGGAGGGAACAGCAGGCTGTGGCAACCGCCCCCAGCCTGACACCCACCCTAGCCTAATAGCCCCAGAGGGACCATGGAAGGTTGAGAAAAAAAGGAGGCAGGAGATGCTGTTCTGGAAGGATAGATGGTCAGCCACAGGGACAGAGGAAGGCGCCACGAAGCTTAAGGCGTGGGCGTGGGGGAAGTCAGAGAGCGAGATGGGAGCGGGAAGATGGAGAGATGAGGAAAGGGGGCCTGGGGAAGGACAGACAGACAGATTGGAGCCAGGGTGGGGCAGGGAGGACGCAGTGAAGGCAAGGGAGAGTGGCCTCGGGCGAGGGAGGACAAACAGAGGGCATCTTGGGAATCGGTGGACAGATGGACCGAGGGACACGGTGCTGGCGCGGCACGGCCCCGAGGCCAGGGCCAGGCCGAGGGCGCGCGCGGTGGTGGCTAGCGCGGGAGGTGGAGGCTGAGCGAGAGCGCGGTGTTTGTGGAGCTGTCGGCTGCGGTGGAATTATGAAAAATAGCAGGCATCGGAGCCGGCCTTCAGCTTCGATTAGGGGAGATGGGACATGACAGGTGCGATCAATACGCAGCCGTTCTATAAAGTGTCAAGTAATGAATCAATTTCGACTAAATTTTCCATTTTTCAGAGGCCGTTCTCCGAGAGAAGAATATCCTCTTTTGTAAAGATATTATTATCGATTTCGGCGGCAATTTGACATCAGGGGTAGTTAATTCCACTCAGAATAAAATTGAAAACACTTGAGAGAGAAAAGAGAGAGGCGAAGAGTGAGACAGAGAGGGAGAGAGGGGGAGGGAGGGAGGGGCTGGGAGGGAGAGAGAGATGGATGGACAGAGCGACCGGGATGGGAGACAGAGGGACAGACTCTGAGATGGGGAGGCACAAGGTGGGGGAGAGAAACTTGGAAGCCAGAGAGCCTGGTTCTGTGGAGGCAGGGACTCAGCGATACAGACAAGATAAGACACAGACAGATAGACAGACAGGCAGACATTAAGGAAGTGCAACACTGAGACACCAAGAGCGTCTCGGAGAGAACCCCCCCCCCCCAGGTGTTAGCACCTTGTTCTAATGACTCAGAGAAATGGTCACAAAGGCCAGATCAGATAAAGGAACTAGAAAAACAGACTGACAGGCTAGAGAGAAAGAGATAGATAGATAGATAGATAGATAGATAGATAGATAGAGAGAATGAGGGAAACTTAGGGAGTTGAGGGAAGCAACAGACCAGGGGGAGAGAGAGGAGGAGGAAGCCAAGTCCGGAGAAAAGGTTCCTGGAGGGAGTGGGTGGGGGTGGGGCTAAAGGGATAGTATGAGGGCAGAGACAGAGTTGGGTTAGGGGTGCCCCCCATACTTGGGTGATACTGCTCCCCAAAATTGCTCTGATGGGTGGAAACTCAGTGTGTGTGGATGGGGCAAGGGAGTCTGATGGAGCAGCTGGTGAGTGCTGTGGTTGGGGGGGGGTGTCTCTGTGCACGTGAGTCCCTGGGGCTTGGCATCGGTGTGAACATCCCATTCCTTGTGTTTCCTGAACTCCTGTTTGTGTGTGTTTCAAGCCTTGTGCCTGCACACGCTACGGGGCCCTGGCCTGGCAGCCCCATGGGTCTCAGCCACAGGCAGTGGTGACAACATTTCTGGTTAGTGCCTGTCAGTCGCCCCGCTGAAATTTCCATTTATCCCTGAGTCGGTCAAAGGCTGCCTGGAGGGAGAAGAGCTGGGGGAGGGAAGGTCCAGAAAGGCACTGTGGGTCTGAAGAAGGAGGGCTGGGGCCTGGACCTCTGAGTTTCAGCGAGGAGGCTGGCTTTGAAGTTCAGGGTGTGAGGGAGGAGCTCTGGGGCCTGGACACAGCATGATCTGGATAGAAGCTGCTCAGCCCCGGACATCTTACCCAGCAGTAAAAGCCTGGGCCTGCTGCCCCCTAGTGGACATGGGAGTTGGGTTCATGAAGGGACAGTTGCTGACCATGGTAGCTCAAGAGGGAAGTCCGAGGCATTGACCCAAATAAGAGAAAAGACAGACTAGAGAAGGAAGTGGGGGTGGGTGGGGGAGGAGGGAGGAAAGAGGTGGACGGAGAGATAGGGATTGAGATGAACGGGGACAGACAGGCAGGCTCAGGTAGAGAACTAGTTTCCAAAGAGGAAAAGACAAGTGGATTTGGGGGGGGGGGATCGTGGAGGAGGGAGAAATAGAGAAGAGGAAGGACTTGACAGAGGTGGTCCACCAGCAGCAGTGGATAGATACCAAGAGCATCAGAGGTTGTCAGCCAGGGGATGGGCTACAAGACCTGTAGAGCTACTGTGACACTGGGGACAGGTCCGTAGAAGGAAGAGGGAAGCCACAGGGAATAGCCGGAGAGAAGACAGGCGAGGGCAGACACTCATGGGGAGACGTGACTCTGGACTGAAGCAGAAAGAGGAGCCCACACCTAGAATGACAGGAAAGAACTGAACAAAGACAGCGGAAATATAGATGGGATGCTAAGCCCACCCCACCCCACCCCACCCCACCCCGCCCAACAAAGCCAAGCGGACAGCCAGAGACGGAGCAGAGGGTGGTATGTGGGCGCAAGACAGGCTAGACCTGGACCCTGAGACACTGCGGGCTGGGGAGGCCATCCAAGCTGAGGGGCTCTGATGGCAAAGCTCGGGAGAGGAGCTGGGGACAAGGGGCTTCCTCGGCCCAGGGTGTCTCTGCCTACCACCCCCTCCCGATCCACCGCCCCCCCACCCGGCGGGCTGCCCGGCGGAGGCGACAGATTGAGCGATGAGACGCATTACGCACTTAATCCGCCTGATTGAATGTTTTGCTTTCGCCCAAATTGAAACATTAAACAACACGGGACGAGAAGAGGCGGCCGCAAATCACTCATGAAAGATTCATCTTCTCCCCGGCAGCCACCACCGCCTGCCTCTGCTGCTGCCCGCCCCAGCTGGGGGAAGCTTCTCAGGGTGGGGGTGGGGGCTGGGGCAGCACCCCTGTCCACCCTGAGTTTCCCCTTCCTCCCAACCTTCATGTCCCAGGCAGTCCTTCTTATTGTCTGGCCTCCATCCCACAGGTGGTCTAGCTTCTGGGACAGTTGGACAAGGTGACCTTGGTGCTGTCCTTGTCTCTGTCCATGGGGAGCCCTTTTCTCATTTATGGGGTTCAGGTAGAGGACTGACAGTCTTTGGCTGTCTACCTACATCAATCAGCCCCAGTTCTTGGGAATATGTAAGGTTGAGGCACAGAAGCCTCTTCCAGGGACCTCTGTGTGTTTTAGACCCGGAGTAAGGGTAATGTCCTGATGTCCATGGTGGGAGCCAAGGATGAATGGAAAAGGAGTGCAGAGAGTGAGTCTGTGTCCTCTGTCCTCAGCTCAGTATGCCTGTCTGCAGGGACACTTTATGCCTTCTGATCCTGGCTCTTTTTGTCTGCCTGTGTCACCGCCACCCCATGCCTGTGTGACCTTGTGTGTGTGAAGGTGTCTGCAAGCCTGTGTCTGAGTGTCCCTGCCTCGGGGCACAGGATTTTGTGTGCTTTGTGGCCGAGTTGGTATGAGTCGCAGGGGGTGACTTGTGGTGGGTGCTTGTGTCTGTCGGTCTGTATTTGTCTGTGTGTTGCTTGGCCTGGGCTGTTTAACTACTTCTGTGTCTGGGCCTGTTCATGTCTGTCCCTGTGTCTCTGTCACTGACCGATGGGGCACCTGCTGGAACCAAAGAGGAGTGACCAGGAAGGGGGAAGAAAGACAGAGAGAAAGACGGTGAAGGCGATGCTGAGTGCCGGGAGCAGGGAGCAAGTGTGAGGCAGCTGGGGGGGGGGGAGGGCGTCGTGGGCGCCACGGCCGGAGCGGGTGATCAATATTCGATTTAGGTTTTAATTCCGGGGCTTTCGGAGCCTGTCAGCCCTGATGTATGAGCTCACACCGGGGCCGCCCAGCCAGCCACCCCACCGATGCCCATGGCCTGGTGGCCTGTCCTGGCCCCAGCTTCCTTGCCCCTCTGGCAGTGGCAGACTGGGAAGGGGGTGGACAAGTGAACTTGAGCTAGCTTGCTCACTCACTCACCTACCTTTCCCTGGACCTATATTCCTGCCTTTCCCCAAGCAAGGTTCAGGGAGACAGCAGGGGCCCCGAGGTCCTCATTGAGCACTGGCCACACACGTCCAGACACCACATGCTCACAAGGGGAGCTCTGCACACTCACATCCAGCACATGCACCAACACGTGCAACCCAACGTACCAGTGTCCATACACACCAGGACTCAAAACACCTGTGCACACACAAACCTCGACACACACAATCCAAACATACATATGTCCACACACACCTGGACTCAAATTCTCATGCATACACAAACTCTAATACATGCATACATCTCCAAAACACACACACACACACACACACACACACACACACGCACACACACGCACGCACACGCACACATCCACATCTCCACAAACACATATGTTCACTGACAAATGTGTCCACATGCAGACTCTGACACACATACATGCGTCTACACAGATTCCCACTTTATACTCAGATACATAAAAGTTCCATGTTAATTGGGGAGGGGGTGTTTAGAATGATGGAAGACAGCATTCTGCCAACAGGAGTCAGAACCAGACACACAGACTCCAGGACAGACAGATGGAAAAAGAAACACTCAGAAAGTAGTGCCAGTTGCAGAAGCAAGGGAGGCTGGGAGGACACCAAGAACCCCTAGAGGGCAGAATTCAGCTGGGGGGGATGGGGACTCCCCCTTCTCCACATGCCCCCCCCCACCCTGTCTCTCTCTCAAGAAGATGGATCCACCGCCCTCCCTGATGACAATGCTGTCTGCGCAAACTTTAATTAACACTTTGAGTTAATTAGTTCGAGATCATTTAGGAGTAAAATGTTTTTATTAGGGAGGCTTCGAGCCTGTTGATGGATGGGGCGCGATTCGCTCTTCCGCCTGCGGGGACAGCCGGTAAACAGAAATCAATCAGGGGCCTCCCAACCCAGCCCCCCCCCCGCCCCCCGCAATGCCAAGCTCCCAGCCTGGGGCCCAGGAGTCCCAGCTCCCAGTCTCCGACTTCCGACTTCCCAAGAACCCAAGAGTTCTAACTTCCAAGACTCTGCTCCCTTAGACCCAAGAGTCCAGGCCCAGCCCTCCTCTTCAGACCCAGGGGTCCAGGCCCAGCCCTCCTCCCTCAGACCAGGGGTCCAAGCCCAGTCCTCTTCCCTCAGACCTAGGGATCCAGGCCCAGCCCTCCTCCCTCAGACCAGGGGTCCAAGCCCAGTCCTCTTCCCTCAGACCAGGGGTCCAAGCCCAGTCCTCTTCCCTCAGACCCAGGGGTCCAGACCCCAGACCTCCTCCCTCAGACCCAGGGGTCCAGACCCCAGACCTCCTCCCTCAGACCCAGAGTTAGGCCCAGCCCTCCTCCCTCAGACCTAGGGATCCAGGCCCAGCCCTCCTCCCTCAGACCAGGGATCCAGGCCCAGCCCTCCCCCCTCAGACTCAGGGGTCCAGGCCCAGCCCTCTTCTCTCAGACTCAGGGGTCCAGGCCCAGCCCTCTTCTCTCAGACTCAGGGGTCCAGGCCCAGCCCTCCTCCCTCAGACCCAGGGTCCAGGCCCAGCTTCCCCTTCAGACCCAGGGGTCCAGGCCCAGCCCTCCTCCCTCAGACCCAGGGGTTCAGACCTAGCCCTCCTCCCTCAGACCCAGGGGTTCTGTTGGGACTCCCTAGGCAGCAGGTCCCCGGGTGTCGGGGACTCTCTGGTTCCCAGGATTCTGGCAACCCGGTAGGGTCTCCTCGGCCTAGCCATGGTCGAGGTCGTGCGTTGCGCCTCCCGCCGCGGTGACGGCTTCATCAGGTGTCCGCGGGCGGGCGGGCGGCAGGGGCCGGGTGCAGCGAGGCCGGGCCGGGGGGCGGGGGCTCCGGGGCCGATAAATCTTCATCAGTCGGCAGCGGGGGGGCCATTAGGCGCTAATGGGAAGATGGAGGGGCCTGTCGGCCTTGCGGGCCGGGCCTCATTTGTCCTGCTTCCCGCTCCATTGGCCGCCGCCCCCGCCCCGCCCCTCCCCGCCGCCGCCGCCGCGCTCTCCCCCATTTCCGCTTGCAACCCTGGCAAGGGACTTGGGGGGCCCGAGGGGTACCCGGGGGACTGGAGAAAGAGGAAGTTGGATTGCAGGGGGCAGAGTTAGAAAAAGGGAGGCAGCCTAGGGCAGGGAGGGGAAAAGGGGTGATGGGGCCCAGACAGCCCAGAAACTGGGCGACTCAGGATGCAGGCGGGATTAGAACATAGGCGGAGGAGTGACTAGAGCGTTGGCAGAAGGGTTCGAACGCAGGCGGGGGGCGCTAGAATGCAGGCGCTGCGGGGGGGGGGGGAGGACTAGAACTCTGGCAGAGGGGTTCCAACGCAGGCGGTGGGGACGGGGGGGGGGGGGTTAGAATGAAGCCAGGAAGATTAGAAAGCAGGCTGGGAGAGGGAGATGAACGTGGGGAGAAGAGCTATAACGCTGCGGGGTGGGGATTAGAACACGGGCGAGAGGACTAGAACGCCAATGTGGGGTCTCGAACGTGGGTGGAGGGAGAGAAGAACATGGGGAGAGGGGCTACAACTTGGCGGGGGGATAGAATTGGAACGCAGAGGGGGGTCGTGTACACACCAAAAGGGACCTGCACCGAGGTCGGGGGGCTGGAACCAGGCGGGGGGGTGCGCTGGAGAGGAGTTGAGGGAGAGGGTCGGATCTCTGGATGTGGCCTCCAGGGCGGGGGCCGACAGGCGGGCGGGCGGCATCCCTGGAGGCCGAGGCGCGGCCCCCACTCGCAGCCTTCGCCGCCACCCGCTCCCGGACTCGCGCCCCCAGCGCGTCCACTCTGATTTCTCGGCCCATTTTTCTTCCTCTGCTGTCACTCCAGCGCTCGCCCTCCCGCCGCCCGCTGCCCCGCTGCGCTCCGCTTCCCGCGGGAACCCCTGCTTGCAGCCCGGCTGCCGCAGCAGCGCCCCACCTCACCTCACCCCTCAGTCTCTATTGGCATCATGCATTCTAGGCATGTGACACCCCCCCCCAAGAAAGTCATCCCTAATTGTCCTGTTCCCCTGAATGTTTCGAAGGTGGGGTGCTGCCTTGGGAGCAGCTCTCTGAGCAGACATAGGATCCATTTAATCTTTCTATTAAAGACGCATTAGATACCCACAAAAACAGGCGTGTGAACCCCCTCCTCCCCCCGAGAAGCCGGCAGCATCGGGCCCAGGCCTCCAGTTGGGTTTTCTCAGATCACCTGAATAAACAACCACTTCTCTACATGTAGCCCAGCCTCAGACACCCCAGAGAGAGGTTTGGGGTTCCTGGTCCCTTTCATCCCCCAAACAAGGGCTCCAGGCCAAAATGCACCTAAGGATATGGAAATGGTCTTCCCAAAATCAGTACCAGTAACTTCACGAGTCACCCTAAACTAGCAGTCACCCCCCCCCCCAAATTAGAGTCAAGGGTCCTGAAATGGACAAACACATGAGGCTCTCCTTAGTGAACCTGAAACAGACATCAGGGCCTTAAGGTAAATCACCCACAGTCCGGCCAAATGGACCCCAACTGCACTACTCATGTGACCCCCATTTCAATACACTCAAACACAATCTTGGATTGACTCCTTAAACCGTGTAACTGAATCTCCAATGTCAATTCCAAGTTGGAATCAGGCCCCATCCAGGATGTTTCCCCCAAAGCAGACATTCCGGTTCCTTGGGCTTTGACACTACACTAAGAACAGGGGCCCCAAGTGTCCCTGACTCCAGTCATCTCACTAGACAGCATCACCCCCCAAAAGTATCATCGGGACCAGATCACTGATACCCTAAAAGACCTTGGGCTTTTGTTTGGTTTCTTCTGTTTGGAGACAGGATTATAATGATATGTAGTCCAGGCTAGCCTCCTGCCTCAGCCTCCTGGTACTGGGATTACAGGTGGGCACCACCATATGGACCATGCCTTAATGCTCCCTTGCCCTGGCTTCTGGAACCTCAAGCATCAGCTTCCCTTAGCATATACCCAGAGTTTTCACCTCAGTTACCCCAACTCATGAGAAAGTACCCTAACAAACCTCCTAATCTCTCAATTTCAGACATTCCCAAAGCCAGGCCTTTGTGCCCCAAAGCTCAGTTAACAACCTACACTTGCCTCCTATATTGTTAGAAGCCCATTCGACCTCATTATGCCCCAAAGCAGGCAAGTCAAGCCCCCTCCCCATTTTAGGCACCTGAAACCATCTCTCAAGGTCACTCATTCCTAATCCAAACTCCAGGAGCCTCATAACAAGAGGAACCCTCCCTTAGGATGCTCCACTCCGACTCCACCTCAGCAGTCTGAATGCTGGTCCCCTCAGAAGATACATCCGTGCCCAAATCCTAGCACCTCCTGACATGATCTATTAGAAAGATGGGAAACCCAGTGGTGGTGGCGGCAGCGCACGCGTTTAATCCCTGCACTTGGAGGCAGAGGCAGGTGGATCTCTGTGAGTTCGAGGCTAACCTGGATAACAAAGTGAGTTCCAGGACAGCCAGGACTGTTACACAGAGAAACCCTGTCTCGAAAAACAAACAAACAAAATATATTATATTACATTATATATATATATATTAATTAAAAACACCAGTAAAAAATAGGCACCAGAGATGCCCCCACCCCAAGCTAGTAAACACTAACTTCATCATCTAAGCCTCAAGGTCAGGCCATCGCTGAACTAGGTACCAAGACCCTCAAATTTAAACCACCCCAATCCATATACACGGAATCTCCTGGACCTGAATCTTCATGTCAGTCAACCCTAATTAAGCATCAATGTGACTGACCTTGGATACTCCACTCTGGACAACCCACTCCAAACACCATCTCCGTTAAACTAGACATACGGAACTATAGCAGATAATCAAATCTGAGTAACTAGGTTCAAATATTTTTCCTATTGATTTATATGTATTTTAGATTTATTATTTATCTTATGAGTCTGAGTATTTTGTCTCCATGTGGACATGTACACTATGTGTCTGCCTGGTACCCTCAGAGGTCAGAAGAGGGTGTCCTGTGCCTGGAACTGGAGATGCAGATGGTTGTGGGCCACCATGTGGGTTCTGGGAACCCGACTCCTTTCTAAGAGCAGCAAGAGCTCTTAACCACTGAGCCCTCTCTTCAGCCCTACAATCAGGTCTTTTTAAAAAAGATTCATTGCTGGGCAATTGTCGAGACCACCTCGACCAGCAAGGAAAACGCAACACCGAGCTCTTCTTCAAGCTGTTTATTCAGGCCGTTAACAAGTGTCTTCTCTCTCTGGAGGAGCTCTGTCCCAGCCTTATATAGGTCCTGCTTCGCCAACCTCCTTACACCATGTGGGACTATTGAATTGGTACACGTCTGCCTGAGCAAACCATGTCATGATGCCAAGCCAAATATGGAGTTGTTTTTCACAGAGAGCACTCACCGTCGGGAGGGTGGAAGGCGGAAGCCAGCGCCATTTTGGGGTGTGGCTGTACGCAGCTCTCTACAGGCAATGGTAGCATATACCTTGAATCCCAGCACTCGTGAGGCAGAGGCAGTCAGATCTCTGTAAGTTCAAGGCCAGCCTGGTCTACAGAACTAGTTCCAGGACAGCCAGGACTATATAGAGAAACCCTATCTCAAAAAAAAAAGAAAGAGAAAGAAAAAAAATCATTTTTATTTTAAAATATTTTATTGTTACTACTATTATTTTGAGACAGGGTTTCTCTATATAGTCCTGGCTGTCCTGGAACTAGTTCTGTACAACAGGCTGGCCTTGAATTTACAGATATCTGCCTGCTTCTGCCTCCTTAGTGCTGGGATTAAAGGCCTGTGTTATCATGCCTGACCTCTTCTTCTTTATGCCCAGAAATGTCTCTCTGTGTTGCCCAGACCAGGAACTCACAGCAATCCTCCTACCTCAGCCTTTTTTCTTTTTTCTTTCTTTCTTTCTTTCTTTCTTTCTTTCTTTCTTTCTTTCTTTCTTTCTTTCTTTCTTTCTTTCTCTCTCTCTCTCTCTCTCTCTCTCTCTCTCTCTCTCTCTCTCTCTTTCTTTCTTTCTTTTTTCTCCGAGACAGGGTTTCTCTATGTAGCTTTGCGCCTTTCCTGGAACTCACTTGGTAGCCCAGGCCGGCCTCGAACTCATAGAGATCCGCCTGGCTCTGCCTCCCAAGTGCTGGGATTAAAGGCGTGCGCCACCATCGCCCGGCTTTATTTATTTAATTTATTTATTTATTTATTTATTTATTTATTTATTTATTTATTTATTTATTATGTATACAGTGTTCTGCCTGCATATATCCCTGCAGGCCAGAAGAGGGCACCAGATAGCACTACAGATGGTTGTGAGCAACCATGTGGTTGCTGGGAATTGAACTCAGGACCTCTGGAAGAGCAGCCAGTGCTCTTAACCTCTGAGCCATCTCTCCAGCCCAAATTTTTCTTTCTTTCTTTTCATTTATTTTTGTTGTTTTGTTTTTCCAGACAGGGTTTCTCTGTGTAGCTTTGGTGCCTTTCCTGGAACTCACTCTGTAGACCAGGCTGGCCTTGAACTCAGAGATCAGCCTGACTCTGCCTCCCAAATCCTGGGATTAAAAGCATGAGCCACCACTGTCACCTGGCATCTGCCTCAGCCTCTTAAGGGCTGTGACTATAGGTGCATGCCACCAATGTCTCCCTCGGGGAGTTCTTTCTGACCTAGACATTGACGTCTTCAACTGTCAATACTGTTTGCAATGGTCTCCATTCCCCTTAGCAGACCCAGAACTTGCCAGGAAGTACTTTAATTATAACAAATTTAGTCTCTTTTTGTTTTGTTTTGTTTTATTCTGTTTTAATGGAGTCTGCGTTGTCCAGGCTGGTCCCAAACTCCTGGGCCTAAGCCATCCTCTTGCCTCAGCCTCAAATCAGCTGGGACTATAGGCATATAGTCCTCAAAACCCTGTATTTGTGTTTTGTTATGAGTGTGTGTCTCTGTGTACATGTGTGCATTCATGTGTGTAAGAGAGGATAGTCTGCTGGGTATGGTGACATACACCTTTAGTCCCACCACTCAGTAGGTGGAAGCAGGCTGATCTCTGTGAGTTCAAGGCCAGCCTAATCTAAAAAGTGAATTCCAGGACAGGCAGGGATATATAGTAAGACCCTGTCTTGAAAAACAAAAGAGAGGGGGTGTGTGGGGGGGTGCGGGACAGACAATCTTAGGTGTAGCTCTGGTTGGCTTAACACTCACTTTGTAGACCAGGCTGGCCTCAAACTCATAGAGATCTATCTGTCTCTGCCTCCTGAGCGCTGGGATTAAAGGCGTGCACCCAGCTGGGTGTCATTGTTCAAGAGCCATCCATCTTGTTCTTTAAGACAGGGTCTTTCGCTGACCAGAGAGCCCCAGGATCCTTCTGTCTGCCTCTCTCCAGCACTGGGATTATAAACATGCACCACCGTGTGCCACCATGTGCCACCAAGCACCACCAAACACCACCAAGCACCACCAAGCAGGGCTTTTATGTGGGTGCTGGGGATCAAACTCAGGTTCACATGCTTACGAGGTGAATATTTTGCCATATGAGCTATCTCCCAGCCCAAGGACTGCATTTACTGAGGGCCTTTGTGGCTCCTCTCTTCTCCAGGAGCGCTCAGGTAACAGTGCCCTCACATTTGGGCAGACTGATATGCCTGGTATGGGACCTGGTATGCCCCTGAAAGTAAAGACCCCGAGGGACATTTTCTGCCCCTGACAGGAAAGGACTGGAGTGACAACTTTCACCACCCTGAGTTGAAAATGCATCAGCCTCGGTGTCTCCATCTGTCTGTCACCTGGAATGGGAACACAATCCCTAAAGTAGGGCTAGAGACGTGACTTAGTTGATAAAGGTCTACAGCAGCTACCTGAAAAGTCAGATGTGGCGAATGCACAGATGCCTGCCTATGATCCTAGTATGGAGGCTTGGAGGGAGAGAGGATGCATGGGTGTGTGCCTATAATCCCAGCCCCAGGGAGTCAGAGACAGGAGGACCCCGGGGGTTTGCTGGCCAGCTGCTATAGCCTAATTGGTAAGCTAGTAAAGCCCTTGTCTTAAAGGTGAGGGATCTATGCCAAGGAAGGCCCTGTCTGGAAGGAGGTGGGAGGCATTTTTTTGAGGTTACCCTCTAGCCCTGGCCCCCACACACACAAAAGAAAGAGAGGGTGAAATATCATTCAGACTAGAGACCTAATTCTAGTCCCTTCAATCTTCAGCCGTCTACTATGCCAGACAACCAGACGTCAATGCCACTCAAAACAAAAACATCTCGTATGGCGCCAATCCCTGGGCCCCCAAACCCACCAATCTCTGAGCTAGAACTCCCACCAATCCCCACCCTGGAAATCTCCACCCTGTAAAACACCGCCCCCAAGAAACTATGTAAAGCCTGCCTCCTGCTCAGGTCTCTGCTGCTTCTTGATAAAATAGAGGCTCACCTTCTGGTGTCTTTCCCAATAATCTCTTGGGTGAGGTTTGTAGTGTGAAGTGTCTCTGTGGTATTCCCTGGCTCCCACCTGCCAGGATGCCTCTCCGCTCAGAGCTGCAACACTTAACATTGACTCAGCAACACTGATACAGAGTTATACAGTTTGAAACAAGAGAGCAAGCTTCTCAGTGTTTTCAAATTCCTACCATATTCCTCTTTGAGACTCAAGGTCCCTAAGTCTGTATTCCCAGGAAGTCTTGGAGGGCTTGAGACTATGGTGGTTATGGTTGTAAGCAAATCTCTCCACTCTCTGTAATTCGAACAGCTGAAAATCTTGAGAAAAGAAACACATGGGCTGGAGTGATTGATGCCTCAGTGGTTAAGAACACTGGGTGCTCTTCCAGAGGACCTGGGTTCAATTCCCAGCACCCACATGACAACTTAAAACTGTTTGTGACTCCAGTCCCACAGGAAAGCACTTTATTGCCTGCATTATCTCCCTAACACCTGAAAACAAATTTTTAAAGTCCACTTAGGGAAAGTCAATCTAATCAGCTGGAAGATTGCTCAGTGGTTAAGAGTGTTGCTTATCTTGCAAAGGATTCGGGCTTGGCTACCAGCACCCATAGGACAGTTTGTAACCATCTATAACTACAGTTCCAGTTAATTCAGTGCCTTCCCTTTTCTGGCTTTTGTGGACATCAGGCATTGTACATGGTATACAGACATACATGCAGGCAAAATATCCATAAACATAAACATAAAAATCGAATTGAAAAATCACTATGAAAGAAAGAGAGAGAGAGAGAGAGAGAAAGGAAGAGAGAAAGAAAAGGGCTGGAGAGATGGCTCAGCAGTTAAGAGCACAGGCTGCTCTTGCAGAGGACCTGGGCCCAGTTCCCAGCACCCACATGGCAGCTCAAAACCTTCTGTAACTTATGTTCCAGAGGATCCAATGCCCTCTTCTGACCTCTGAGGATTCAGGTAGTAGGCATTGTAGTGCATTCCTGCTGAGCTCCTGGCCTGGCTCCAAAGAGCAGCACCTAGCCCTAATCCTTCCTTTGTTTAACCACACCTTTTGTTTCTCTTACCTTTTGCTTCTCTTATGGCCCTAGGTGAATCTTGTCTGAGAGTCAAGGTTCAGAGAGTCCCCCAAGGATCAAAGGCCTATGCAAAACTTGGTCCAGGAAACCCGGAAAACCGAGGTACCTGAGAAACCAAGTAATTTGCAGCTGGCATTTGGTCTCTGGGAGCTCCCTTTGGGTTGCTCTGAAGGTACAGAAATTAACTACCTAAACTGTAAAAAAGTAAATAAATATGCCCTAAGTGAAGGGAAGAGTGCTTCAGTCCTTCGAGGCTGGACCCCCCTGCAGCCATGATAGGCTAGATTCATTCTTAAGATGCCTCTGTGTCTTCATTCCACGGACCTGCGTGAACCCACACACTCGTGTAGCGACCACACAGCTACAAGGCATGCCCACAGACATACATGCAGATAAAACATGTATACATATAAAATTTAAAAATCTCTTTTTTTTCTCAGTTTCTCTCCAGACAAGGCTTCTCTGTATAGCCCTGGCTGTCCTGGAATTTGCTCTGTAGACCAGGCTGGCTTTGAACTCAGAGATATGCCTGCCTTTGCCTCCCAAGTGCTGGGATTAAAGTCATGTGCCATCAAGCCTGGCTTAAAAAATCTTTTTCAAAAGAATAGGAAAAATGATAAAATACACTGTTTGGTAGTACTTACAAAGAATTACATTATACAGGAATATTCAATGAAAGCATAATTTCAAGTTCTGGTCTCCCAGTAAGGTATCAGCCTCTCGTGGAATTGAGTATGCACACTGCACGTTTAAGGACCTATTTCATATTGAAAATGTGTTACACTTTGAGAAAGCGTTCAAAGGACCTACACAAAGTACAGCATGTATGTGAACTCATTAGGGAGCATTTTATCTTTAAAATTACCTTTTCTTGCCAGGCAGTGGTGGTACACATCTTTAATCCCAGCACTGGGGAGGCAGAGGCAGGCGGATCTCTGTGAGTCCAAGGACAGCCTGGTCTACAGAGTGAGTTCCAGGATAGCCAGAGATACATAAGGAAACCCTGTCTGGAAAAAAAAAAATTAGCTTGTCTTGTTCTCTCTTTCTCTCTCCCACTCTCCTCCCTCTCCCCTCTTCCCCCTACTTCTCTCTGTAGCTGAGGGTGGTCTCGAACTCCTGATCCTCTATCTCCCTAGTGCTGAGATTACATGTGTGGGTGGCCTACCCAGTTTACGCAATACTGTGGAAGGAACCCACCACTTTGTGCATACCTGGTGAGCACTCTATCAAGTGACCTCTATCCTCAGCCCCCGACCCCAAATCTGTCATTCCCAGCCAGTCATTTGGACTCATGGCACTGTCCCCCCAAATACCCATGCCTTTGTGTTGGGTGATATTTTGTCTGTGTTCAGACAAATAAAGCTTGACTGGAGATCAGAGGGTGGAGCTAGCCACTAGTTAATAACCATACCATAGAGGCCAGGCCCGTGGTGGCTCACACTTTTAATACCAACACTTGGGAGGAGGAAGCAGGAAGATCAAGAGTTCAAGGCCACCCTGGGCTATACAAGATTGGACTAGTCTAAAGGAAAAAACAGGGCCAGGCGGCAGTGCACACCTTTCTTTGATTGATGTGATGGGAGGCTCATGCCTTTGATCCCAGCACTAGGGAGGTGGAGACAGGAATATAAGGTGGGTGGAGACAGGATCTTGAGCCCATTCAGTCTGAGAATTCGCAGAGACAGGGTCTCCACTCCATTCAACCTTAGGTGCACTCAAGGGAGACATGGAGATGGGCTTCTTGTCTTGACCATCTCCAATAAAGCCACTGCTCTTGGCAGTGACTCAAAACCAGAACCAGGGATCTGCAGAGACAGATGTGCAGAGGCAGATGTTCCAGGCCACCCAGAGCTACACAATGAGGCCCTGTTTGTTTGTACTTTAAAATGCTTAGATTTATTTATTTGTGTATGTGTTTATGCATGGGCTCGAGGCGCGCTGTACGGCACACAAATGGAGGTCAGAGAACAAGCTTGCTGGACCCACCTCACTGGCCCCAGACTGTTTTATTTGAATGGGGCAGGGTGTAAGAATAAACTAGTCAGACACAGATTAAAACTACAGGCCTGTCTCAATTTCTACGTGTCACCAACAAACTCAGACGAGCCACTCACTGGAGAGGTCAGCATCACAGAGCCATTATAAACTAGATGTCACAGCTACCCACACCAGATGGACCACAGAGCTTTAGCCTCCCCTGGAGGACTGGCATTGAATTCCAGATTAAAATGCCCTCTGCTACCAAAACATTGGGCTAGAGATCCTGACCTCTGAATATCCCCAAGAGACTTGACTTAGCCTCAGGTCAACAACCTGCCCTAGTCTCTGCTGAGGCCCGGAGAAAGTCAGAAGGAAGCACGTGTCTGCCCTCTGGTGGCCAATCCTAGAAGAGCAGCCTCGGGCGCTCAGTTGCAGGCCTGAAATCCGGGGAGGCCACCTTTGCCTGGTCCCTTCCAGTCAGCTGACACAGCACCTCCGGATTGTCTTCCTTGTCTCTCTTTTCACTTCACATCTCTCTTGTCTTTTCTGGCTAAGGTTTGTTCCTCTGATCTTATGCCCTGCAGCCCATCTCCCATGGGACCCCACAAGACCTTGGCTTGGTTGATTGGATGCTGAAACCTGAGATCACAGAGCCCTGTCTCCCTACCCCCTAGCATTCTACTGCTGAGCTATATTTACTCGCTTGGGTCTTTTGTTTAGAGTCAAAGTCTCTCCTGTGGGCCAGATTAGCTTTTTTTTTTTTTTTCCACCTTCAAGTCAGGGCTTCTCTGTGTAGCCCTGGCTGGCCTCAAACTCACAGAGTGCCTCCCGGGTGCTGGGATTAAAGATGTGCCCAACCATGCCTGGATTCACAGATGTGACTTTCCAATCTCTTCAGTCACATTTTTTGTTTGTTTGTTTGTTTTGTTTTGTTTTTCTGTTTTTTTGAGACAGGGTTCCTCTGCATAGCCCTGGCTGTCCTGGAACTCGCTCTGTAGACCAGGCTGGCCTCGAACTCAGAGAGATCCACCTGTTTCTGCCACCCAAGTGCTGGGATTAAAGGTGTGGACCACTACAGCTCAGCTCTTCCTTCACATTATAAAGATATTTATACTTATTTATTTAATTGAGACAGGGTCTCACTATGTAGCTCAGGCTGGCTTCAAGGTTTTGTTGTTGTTAAGTTTGATTTATTTTATGTATGTAGATGTTTTTCCTTGAGTTGGAGGAAGCCAGAAGAGGATGACAGATGCCCTGGGAATAGAATTACAGACAGTTGTGAGCTGTCATGTAGCTGCTGGAAATTAAATCTGGGTCTTCTGGAAGAGCATTGAGTTTACTTAACCACCTCTTTGTTGGTTTGTTTGTTTCCAAGACAGGGTTTCTCTGTGTAGCTCTGGCCATCCTGGAACTCGCTCTGTAGACCAGGCTGGCCTCGAATTCACAGAGATCCACCTGCCTCTGCCTCCCAAGTGCTGGGATTAAAGGTGTGGGCCACCACTGCCCAGCTGAGTCCCTCAATGTTTTTAAAAAGTGAATTTTGGAGTTGGGATGGTGGTAGCCCACGCCTTTAACCCTAGCACTCAGGAGGCAAAGGCAGGTGGATCTCTGTGAGTTCCAGGACAGCCTGGTCTACAGAGCGAGATCCAGAACAGTCAGGGCTATGTAGAGAGAGACCCAGTCTCAAAAAAAAAAAAAAAAGTGAAATGCTGTGCTGGAGAGATGGCTCAGTCCGTCAAGGGCCTGCAGCACAAGCATGAGAGCCTGAGTCTGGATCCCCAGCCACTGTGTCAAAAGCCTGGCGCGCTGGTGCAGTCTGCAATCCCAGCCTCGGGGAGGCAGGGACCAGAAGATTTGGCTAGTCTTGCCGAATAAGTGAGCTCCAGGTTCAGTGAAAGGCCGGCCCTGTTTCATAAAACAAAGCTGAGAGCAACAGGAAAAGACCCCTGACCTTGACCTCTGGCCTCCACAGGCATGCGCATACATAGCGCTCATACACACACACACACACACACACACACACACACACACACACACACACACACACGAAGTCAAATGAACAATTTTACCAAAATAGAATCTTTTTTATATACATTATCAAAGACCTGGGGTGGCAGCCCCTGCCTGTAATCCCAACATTTGGGAGGCTAAGGCACAGGACTCTAACAAATCTGAGGCCAGCCTGAGATACAAAGTTAGTCCCAGGCCAGCCTGGGCTATCCAGTGAGACCCTGTCACAAAAAAACAAACAAAATGGGCTCGGGGCTGGAGGGATGGCTCAGTGGCTGAGAGCACTGGCTGCTCTTCCAGAGGACCCGGGTTCAGTTCCCAGCACCCACGTGACAGCTCACAGCTGCCTGTAACTCCCGTTCCAGGAGATCTGAGACCTTCACACAAATGCACATAAACTAAAAATTAAATATACATGAGAGGTGCTGACTATACCTTGTTTGGTAGTCTGCTCATCCCGTATGCATAAAGCCCCGGGTTCAATTCCCCCAGCATGACAGAAACCAGGCATGGTGGTACAAGACTATCATCTATCCTAGGACTTGATAGCAAGAGGCAGGAGGATCAGAAGCTAAAAAGTCCTCCTCAGCTACATAGAATTCAAGGCCAGCCTGGGCTCCCCCCTTTGTATATGTATATGTAATATGTATATAGATACGTATATATAGTCACAGCTGTTCTGGAGCTATGTAGACCAGACTGGCCTCAAATTCACAGAGATCTGCTTGCTTCTGCCTCCTGAATGCTGAGATTAAAGGCGTGTGACATGCTGCCTAACATATATGTAAACATGACTGATGAGTACTGTACACTTCCTTCATATGGAGTCTCTGAAGTCTACTGTTTTTCCATTCAGAATTCATGTGTCTCAGTTGTGTGTGTGTGTGTGTGTGTGTGTGTGTGTGTGTGTCCGTCCGTGTACATGTGGGTACCTCTGGAAGCCAGAAGAGAATGTCAGATCCCCTGGACCTGGAGTTACAGGCAGTTTTAAGTAGTCAGAAATGGGTGCTTGGAGCCAAGCCCAGGTCCTCACATCTCTGCAGCCCGGTGTTTTCAAGGCACAGAAGTTCATAGCCGTCCTGCTTTCAGGCACACAGCTGGGCTGTCACGCTGGGCTGGCGGCTTGCGTGCCTGCGGCAGAATTCCAGAGCAATGCTGGGTGCTCAACAAGCCCTTGATAGCCACTGAGGAAGGACACAGAAGTGAGAAGATGGACGTAGGAGAGACACAGGGGTGAGTATACTGTGTGCACTGGAAGGCCTTGGAGACCTCACTCCCAGCTCTCCCGATGCCTAGCTATGTCCCCCTGGGGCTCCCAGAAGTGTCACCCCAGAGAAGCTCCAAGCCAGCCCCATCAGCAGTCTCTCACCCTCTAGGCATCTTTTTACCCATTTGATCAACACTGGGCCTCCCCGCCCAAGCCATCGGGGCTCCTGTATAACCAAATCTGCACATAGTCCATGAAAAAGCCAACCACGGGGCTGGGGCTAGCTCAACCCGTAGCATGCTTGCCTAGCACTGTATGCACCAGGCATGGTAGCATGTGAATAATCCCAGCACTTGGGAGGTGGAGGCAGGAAGATCAGTTCAAGGCCAGCCTTGGCTACATCGGGAGTTTGAGGCCAATGTGGGCTACCTGAAACGCTGTCTCTGAAACACAAACAGTTACTCACTCATGTTCTTCAGGATAGAAATCAAAGCCTCCTGCAGCCCCAGCCTCCCTCACCAAAGCTCTCCAGGTCACTCACCGGCTGCGGCTATCTTGCCTCCTCACTGTTCTTCATGCCTCCTGGCACTGCTGCTCAGGATGTTCCTCTTTAAGGAACTGGCAGCTGCTCCATCATTGTTCAGGTTCTTACCCTCTCTGGGAGGCCTTTTCTGGCCAACGGGGTCTCACTATGTAGCTCTGGCTAACCTTGAAGTGGCTATGTAGATGTAGATCAGGCTGGCCTTGAACTCACAAACACCTGCCAACCTCTGCCTCTCTAGTGCTGGGACTAACGGTGTGCACCACCACACTTGGCAACCTTTATTTTTATTTTATGAAACAGGGTTTCTCTGTGTTGCCCTGGCTGTCCTGGAACTCACTCTGTAGCCCAGGCTGGCCTCAAACTCAGAGATCTGCCTGCCTCTGCCTCCTGAGTGTTGCGGTTAAAGGCATGTGCCACCACCCAGCTAATTTTTATTATTTTTAATTACATGTAGGTGTATGTACACGCACATGAGTGCAAGTGCCTGAGAAGACCAGACATGTTGGATGCCCTGCAGCTGGAGTCACAGACAGGTGTGAGCTGCCTTGTGGGTGCTGGGAACTGAATCACTGAGCCACCTCTCCAGGCCCAGTTTCTCAGGAAACTCCCTCCTTACCTATAAATACCAGGAAAGCATTTGCCAAGTAGCAACTGTAACAGCTTTATTTCCCAAGACAAAGGCTCTCCCTGGGCTTGGGGCCTGAGGTGGAGGAGGCTCCAAGCTGAGCGGCAAGGTCAGGCAGGACAACAGACAGAAGAAGATGGGGTGGCCGGCGAGGCGGGCAGGTCCTGAGACTTTACACTGGCTCCATCTGCAGTTCCTCTCCGTCTGTCGGCTCTATCTGGTGGAAGGCAGCGTGGGAGCCGATGACCACCAGTGTGGCTCCTGTAGGACCATGGGTAGTTCAGGGCGTGTTCTCTCACCTGGCCCCCCACCTCACTCTACCCAGACCCTTTACTCACCCAGGACCCAGAAGACAGCGGAGCCAGCACCTGCCAGCCAGAAGAAGGGGAAAGAGACGCTGCCAGCCAGGGCGTACTGATGTGCTGGGCTCACCTCCCGGCCTGGGGACAGATGGCATTAGGCAGCTGTTTCCATCTGACCCTCTCCCAGAGGAAACCAGAACCACCCTCCATCAGTCTAGTGTCTCAAGCTCTGGAACCTTCTATGTAATAATGCAGACTCCTGCCGGGCGGTGGTGGCACATGCCTTTAATACCAGCACTCAGGAGGCAGAGGCAGGCGGATCTCTGTGAGTTCGAGGCCAGCCTGGTCTATAGAGCAAGATCCAGGAAAGGCGCAAAGCTACACAGAGAAACCCTGTCTCGAGGGGGAAAATACAGACTCCTCACATCAGGGCCTCCCATCCCTGGCCCTACCCTGCTTCCTCAGTGCCAGCTCTGCTCTCTAGTGCCGCTTCCCTTAGGAGCTCCCAGACCACTTCTCTTCAGACTAGGCTAGTCTCATGTTCCAGCCTGGTTACCAGGATCTCAGGCCGGTGGCCCCATAGCCAGGTCTGACCTAAGGATTTTTGTCCTTTTTTTTTTTTTTTTTTAAATTTTTAAAGATTTTATTTATTATGTTGAGTTATGTGCATGTGCCCTGTCTGGGCATATGTGCACAAGAGTTCAGGTGCCTGAAGAGGCCAAAAGTTGGAGTGACAGGTGGCGATGAGAAACCCACCTGACTTGGGGACTTGGGTGCTGGGAACCAAACCTAGGTCCTTTGCAAGAACAGAAATCAATTTTAACCACTGAGCCATCTCTCCGGACCCTTATTTTGATTTTTTTAAAAAAAAGACTCTGAAGCCCAGGCTTGTTTTGAACTTGCAGCAATCCTCCTGCTTCAGCCTCCCAAATGCCAGCACTTCTGGTTTTGAGGATGTGTTCTTTGATGTGTTTCACAAGAATCTGGTTTGTGCAGGTTGGAGAGATGACCCAGCAGTTAAGAGTACCTGCTGCTCCTCCAGAGGACCTGCCTTCTGAGTGCTTAACAAATTTTGTAAGGCTAGGGCATGGTGGCGCACTCCTTTAATCCCAACACTCAGGAGGCAGAAGCAGGAGGAATCTGTGAGTTGGAGGCCAGCCTGGTGAGCTCCTGGCAGGCCAAGGCTACATAATGAGACCCTCCCTCCCTCTCTCCCTCCCTCCCTCCCTCCCTCTCCCTCTCCCCCTTCCTTCCTTCCTTCCTTCCTTCCTTCCTTCCTTCCTTCCTTCCTTCCTTCCTTCCTTCCTTCCTTCCTTCCGTCCTTCCATTCTCTCTCTCTGTCTCTCTCCAAATTCTCTTGTGTTTCAGGCGCTCCTCTGCCCCAGTCCATCTCTGTCTTGTACCTAACTTGCTGGGCCCAGACTTTGTCTTAGTAGCCTTGGCAAACCTGGGATTTCCCCTCAGTGGGTTTTTCCTGTCACTTTTATTCCCAGTGGTACCTGGTACCAGTCTGGGGCCACTGGGCGTACAGGTCTTAGTTTCCTCCTCTGAAAATACCTAGTATCTTTCCAGTTCCGCCACTAGGACCAAGGCATGGAAAGGCAGACAGATCTAGGCCTGCATAAGGTCGCCACCTGGTGTCCAGTGTGGGTACCTGCAGCTGATGCTTTCCGAAGGGGTTTGGGAGGGATTGGGAAGATTGAATCATTTTACGGGAGACAGAGGAGCCAGGGGTTCCAGGGGTCTCTCTGGGTTTGGGGAGCTGAGGCTGGCATGTCTGAGCCCTTAAGGACTAAGTTTAGACTCTAGTGTACACCTCGGTGGGGCAGACTCGAGTCCCAAATATTCGTAGGTTTGCATTCTATGAGACTATGATCAGAGAGGCCTGGGGATCCATTCGGGCAGGGAATTTCTCACCAAAGAGCACAAGCTTCGACTGCAACGTGCGCAGATAGAGAATGTAACAGGCGCCAAAGAAGACAGCCAGAGCCACCAGCAGCATAGGGGATGTCACCCTGGAAGAGCGTGGGAGACAAGACTCAGGCATCTGACGATGTGTCAGCCAGGCCCCTCTAGCCTTGGACGTCACATGGGGTCATACTGCATCCAGGTCGGGTGGATTCAGGAATACAGACCAAACCTGGTCCTTTGGTGACAAGGGGTGGCACAGCTAACTCGTGGGGGCGGGGCCTGGCAACAGGGGGCCGGGCAGCAGAGGCACTCACACGCAGTAAAGGATGAGGCCCAGAAACACGAACACGTAGTTGCTTTGGTAATATTCCACGTTGCGTACCAGGCGCTGGCAAAGCTCGCCCAGGTTTCGGGGGCGCGAGAAACGCTGCTGGTCCACGAAGGTGCCCCAAGGCCTGATGGTCGCACGGCGCCGCTCCAGCCACTCTCGGCCAGCGCCGGAGGGAATCAGCTTGGGCAGCAGGGTCCTGAAGGGCGGGGCAGATCAATTGCAAGCAGGAACAGGGGCCCGGACCCCAGATCCCAGCACACATGGTCCTAAGGATGACCTTGAACCCCTAGGGGGAAAGGTCCTGGGAGAGAGCTAACACTCCTGAGTCCCTCCCAGGGGTGAGGGGCTGAGGAGACATCTCTGAAAAGGAGAGCTCGATGCCTGGGGGCCGGGACTCCTGCATCTCGGGTATGGGGGTTACACCCTGCTCGCTCACGTGGCGCTCAGCCCTTCCACCTCCGCATCCTTCTGCTGGTCCTTCTGGGACGCCATGTCTGCACCGTAGTTCGGAGAACCGCTATAAACAGCCCCGAGCCCCGCAGCACCAAGCCGGCCCCACCCGAGGCCGTACTCTCTGGACGTGGCGCCGCTTGGAGCCCTAGGGGGCGGTAGTTGTGCCTCTGAGCATTGTGGGAGTTGTAGTTCACGCGGCGGCAAGAGGGCGGCCTGGCTCTCAAGACACCTTGGGAGATGTAGGCTAAGAGCGCGGCTGGAGCCTCGGGGCATTGTGGGAACTGTAGTTTCAGAACACGCAGCGTGGAGTCCGGAAGGGGGGCTGTCAGGATGGAGGATTTTATGGAGTTCTAAAAGCAGAAGCAGGCGTTCTGCATGATTTCGTGGACCATGCAGAGCTGTCATCCTGACTCCAGAGGGCTTAATAAAACATTGGCCACAGATTCAGATATTCTGATTCTGATTGAACAAGTCTGGGATGGAGTTCATTTACTTTTTCTTTCCTTAAAATATTATATAAATATATATTATATATTATATAATGTTTGTGTGTATCCATCTCTCTCTCTCTATATGTGTGTGTGTATGTATGTATGTATGTATGTATATATATATAGTTCTAGTCGATCAAACATACTCATGTGTACTTACCCACACACACATACACATAACTTAAAAATCTTTTTTAAAAAATGTATTTATGTATGTGTGCCAATGAGTGACAGTGCCTTGGGAGGCCCAGAAGAGGGTATTACATCCCCTGGAACTGAAGTCACAATTACAGGCTGTTCAAAACGTGTGCTGGGAACTGAACTCTAGTCTTCTGGAAGAGCAGCAAGCACACTACTGAGCCATCTCTCCAAACGCTCGTTTTTATTTGCATTAAAAAAATTTGTTTTATGGATCTCCGGGAGTCTAATTAGCGAGAAAGAGGAGGGTTTATATGAGCAAGAATTGTTGAAACCAAGGTTAGATAAAGCACAGGGACAAATAGCCAAACGAATGGAAACACACGAACTATGAACCAATGGCTGAGGGGCTCCCAGCTGGATTGGGCCCTCTGAATGGGTGAGACAGTTTGGGAGGCATCCAGGCAGTGGGACTGGGTCCTGTGCTCATTGCATGAGTTGGCTGTTTGAAACCTGGGGCTTATGCAGGGTCGCTTGGCTTGGCCTGGGAGGAGGGGACTGGACCTGCCAGGACTGAGCCTACCAGGTTGATCTCAGTCCTCAGGGGAGGCTTTGCCCTGGAGGAGGTGAGAATGGGGGGGTGGGCTGGGGGGAAGGGGAGAGGGGTGGGTGGGGGAAAACAAGGGAATCCGTGGCTATATGTAGAACTGAATTGTATTGTAAAATAAAATAAAATAAATAAATAAATAAATAAGTTTACTGTCTTGGAACTCACTCTGTAGACTGGGCTGTCCTCAAACTCACAGAAATTCATCTGCCTCTGCCTCTGGAATGCTGGGATTAAAAACATGTGATACTACTACCCAGCCCTTTTTTTTATGATTTATTTTTATTTTATGTACATTGGTGTTCTGGCTGCATGTATATTTATGTGAGAGTGTCGGATCCCCTGGAACTGGAGTTACAGACAGCTGTGAGCTGCCATGTGGGTGCTGGAAGAGCAGCCAGTGCTCTTAACTTCTGAGCCATCTCTCCAGCCCCTTTATTTTCCAATTTTGATAGGGTTTTGTTATGCTCAGATCATAGGGACCCCAAAAGACCACCAGGGAGACAGAATCCCGCATGTAAAAGTGAAGAGCCTTTATGTCAGGATCCAGAGCTTGGTCCCTCTGTCTGTCCGATGCAGCGGTGAGAGCAGAGAGCCCTGAGCTCAGGGGGTGGGGGGCAGAGTTTTTATAATGGCAGAGGTTGGGGTGAAGGGATTTCCAGGGTCCAGGACCCTGATTGGCTGAAAATTGTCTAGGGGTATCTGTAAAACAAAAATAGGTGTGTGCTAGACTCAAGGGCATCTGGCCAGCGTATCTAATGGTTGAAATGTTTGGGATGTTGGGTACTTCCTCATCCCTGGGTGGATCCCTGGGTGGTATCAGCTTAAGGCTTTTCCTGGGTCTGGGTGTTGCCTGCCAGTAAGCCTGTCACAGAAGCTGTGTCTAGGCCCCTAAGCCTGTCATGGCTGCTGTGTGGTCAAGCTATTTGGGGGCTCCTTCACAGGTTTCACGTAGCCCAGGATGGCCTGGAACTTGCTTTGTAGTTCCTTCTGACCTTCCTGCCTCCCCTCGCCTCCTCAGTGTTGGGATTACAGTGTGGGCCACTCAGCAGGAAGCTGTGTTCAGGTGTCCCACTCAGGATCCAGCCTTGCTTCAGAAGGTCTGTGAAGCACTGTGAATGTGCACTTAGCCCACACACTAATGAGGGACTGACAGCACAAGGTCAGAGTGCTGGAAATAGTGACGGAATCTTGGGAAGAGTGTTGTTATGGGAACCACTCAGTTTCTTTATAAAGACTAATTGAAAGCCTTTCTATTTCTTGACTCTCAAGTGTCTGCTCCTCAGACCACAGCAAAGACGCAGAGCTACCACAGTGGGAGGTGGTGCTCAGGGGAGGGCGGTGGGATCCCAAGGCAAGGATGTTGCAGGAAGTGGCAAGTGTGGAGATATTTTGTTTGTGCTCTAACAAATAAAGCTTGTCTGGAGCTCAGAGGGTGGAGCTGGCCACTAGTTAACCATAGGGGTCTGGAGGTCTGTACAGACAGGAGACAGGAAGTGATAAGGCGGGACAGAGACAGGAGCTCAGCCCTTTTCGGTCTTAGGAGTCAGAGAGCTAAGAGGTGACAGTGGCTTCTTCTCTGATCTTCCAGCATTTACCCCGGGTTTTTATTAAGACCAATTAGAATTCATGTTGCAGTCAAAAGGGAGGATGCAGGACCCCCGAATAAAGATTTTTAAGATGGGGCTCTGTGTAGCTGGAGGGCTTCTCTCCAGGTTCCCCAAGCCCCGCAGTCCCACAATCCACTTTTAAAATAATCACTCAGACACTTATATCACTTATAAACTGTATGGCCGTGGCAGGCTTCTTGCTAACTGTTCTTTTATCTTAAATTAACCCATTTCTATAAATCTATACCTTGCCACGTGGCTGGTGGCTTACCAGAGTCTCTACATGCTGCTTGTCCTGGCGGTGGCTGCAGTGTCTCTCCCTCAGCCTTCCGCTTCCCAGAATTCTCCTCTCTCCTTGTCCCACCTACCTCCTGCCTGGTCATTGGCCATCAGTGTTTTATTTACATAGAGTGATATCCACAGCACTTCCCCTTTCTTCTTTTTTTAAAAAGGAAGGTTTTAACTTTAACATGGTAAAATTACATATAACAAAACAATTACCGAGCAAGAATTATAGTTACAATATTAAAGAAGATGTCCTATCTATCTTATATTTGTGAGTTTAAGGTTTTATAGCTAACTTATCTTTTATCATAACTGAGGAAATTACGACTATCTAGTCTTCAACCACATCAAAGACCTGAGAAGGAACATAATGGTACCTGAGAAATGGTAGATGGATGCAAGCAACTTTCGGGAATCTTGCAAAAGTAGACCAAGACAGCTGGCAGCCTGGACAGTCACCTAATGTTTTTCAGCATTGTTGGTGCATTCAAATTGGCTACAGGCCTAGAGTATCTGACAGACCATTTTTAGAAGCAGGAATTTTAAGAGACCATCTTACCCTGTCTTGGCAGAGTACAGTGGTCGCTTTCCTTGTGTCCCGCTTGTCCAGAAAGGACAGCATTGCATTTGTACTGTCAGCCATCAAGGCAAGGGCAGTTCTTTGCCCAGTAGGCCATTTTGTGCCAAAAAGACAAACTTCCAAATGGAAATGTCTTAGAAGCCCAACATTCTCTCGGGATCAATTGGTGCAGCCAGGAGCAATTGTGTCTCACGTCAACAGAATTCTAAGTTATTTAAATGCCATATTCTCCAGGTCTATGAAGTGTTTGAAGATTACCTATCTATCTGAAATATATCTATGTATATACCTAGAAGACTTAACTAACATGGCTACAGATATGATTATCACAGATGACTAATTATTAATCTATTTTTTAATTATCCATTACAATTTTAAATGAGTTATATAAACACAACACCTCAAACAAGAATAGAAATATATACATATATAGAGAGAGTATAACAAAATTAACTTCAAGTTTGTATCAATGAACCAAAATCTATACCAATGTAAAACATTTTAAACAAGTTATTCTTTAAAAGTAGGTTCATTAATCTACCCTTTAATCTTATCATCTCCATATCCTATATATCCATATCATATCCCCTTTTCTTTTTTAGAAAGAGATCACATTTATAATCAACCTGTTTTAAATAAAAATATTGGTTTTTCTCTGTCCCACATCAGAGGGCTCTTCTGATTTGGGACACAAGAATCACTTAACCATTTTTTTTTTTAAAGCAATATGTCTGGGTTTAGAGGGGGAGTGAGCCAATTCCACCTCTAAAGCCAGCTTGGTATATTTGGGAATTTGGGCGTAGCATCTCTTACTACTTCCTGCTGGAGGGGGCGCTGTATCTTATGGGGATGCAAAGAAAATTTTAGACCTATGGGGTAGTCCGTGAGGCTGTATTGTGTGAACCAGTTGCCTTGAAACCGATCTGGATGTTGGATCATCTGGGCCATGGTGTCATCGGAGTCCTTTCAGGGGGTCTTGGCTGGTGAAACCTGATGTATCTTAATCTGGAACAAATCCATAGCTTCTGGCTTTCTGTGGAAACAAAAGCAGAACCTCTTTTCCAAAGCAACATATCCTTAAATCCAAATTTTGAAGTCAAGTTACCTTTAAAATATACATATTGGTTTAATTCAACATCTTTTTTGATCAAATGTTTTTTTGCAGTTAAAAATCCCAAAGACAACACAATCCAGATTGTCTGTGTAATATTCATCTTTACGTGTCTTTTTACATTAATTTTTTGTCTCTTTCAAGCCTACGTATATTTTTACACACATTGTAAACGATGTTATCTGAATCAGTCTTTTTGTGAGCCTATTGCTTTAAACTGCATCCTTCTAAGCCTGAAACAACGCTGTGGCTGCTGGCTCCGCCCACTTCAGCTTCCCAACATGGCAGTGGTACATTTTTCGCCAGCTCTGGGAGTCATCAAGTCTCAGAAATAGTGGGTCTAAGCTTTTATCAAAGCAGCATGTAGCCCAGAAACCTTTTTTTAAAAAAAAATACTAGTAAAGACTAAATCTACTACACAGCATAATGTGCCTCTGGCAGACCCCTCATTCCCGCCATACTGCGGTCAAACGCACCCGCCAGGAACCTGCCAGTGTTCAAACCTGCGTTTTGCGGCGTCTAGCTGCTCATATGAGACAAGAAGCAGGAACCTGGTTTTGGCTCTGTTTAGAATTGGTTATTAAATATTCTCAGGTTTAAGGTGGAAACTCGAGCCGTTGGGCGCCATTTGTAGCTGGAGGGTTTCTCTCCAGGTTCCCCAAGCCCCGCAGTCCCACAATCCACTTATAAAATAATCACTCAGACACTTATATCACTTATAAACTGTATGGCCGTGGCAGGCTTCTTGCTAACTGTTCTTTTATCTTAAATTAACCCATTTCTATAAATCTATACCTTGCCACGTGGCTGGTGGCTTACCAGAGTCTCTACATGCTGCTTGTCCTGGCGGTGGCTGCAGTGTCTCTCCCTCAGCCTTCCGCTTCCCAGAATTCTCCTCTCTCCTTGTCCCACCTACCTCCTGCCTGGTCATTGGCCATCAGTGTTTTATTTACATAGAGTGATATCCACAGCAGCTCTGGGCAACGGGGCAGGTGGGAAAAGAGCCTTTTGGGGCAGTGGAAGAAAGGACCCTGAGGTGGAGATGCGATGAGGGAGGAGAGATAGTGGGTTCCTGAGAGAGAGGAGGCCTGTGGCAGAGGAAGCGCCGTCCCCTTTTCTAACAGGACTGACCCTAACAGGGCCAGTTATTTTTTGTTTGTTTTTTGTTTTTTTTTTTCCCCCCAGGGACCAGTGTGTTAAGGCCTCTGCCCCGTATTACCCCACCATCCTATGTTGACTCAGGTCTGGCTTCAACCAGACCCTCAGGAAGTACTTCCAGTCTGGTAGCCAAACAGGGTCCTACCCAGCCACAAGCAGGAACTGTTCTTGCTATTTTCAGTCAGACAGACCCCTGACATTACAGCCACAGTTGCTGACCATATGTCACAAGCCAATCAAAAAATGATTCCTGTACCAGTAAGAGTCTATACCCAATCACTTCAAAGTACACTGAACCACAGCTGGAATTCCCCTAGTCCTGCTTAAAAGGAGCCTTCGAGAGCTTCTCTCAGGGTCACCGCTTTGCCCCTTTGTCAGATGGTTTGACCCCAGCATGCTGGAATTTTTTATTAAATGCTCTTGTTGATTGCATGCACTACTGGTGGTCTTTTATGGGACTTCTCATGGACCCTAAGAGTAGATAGGTTCTGGATCATGGGTAGTTGGAGATGATGGGCATCTGAGAAGACTGTGGGAGACAGGGCTTGGCTCTGAGCTCTCTCCAGTGGTTTCTTTTTTTTGCCTCTTGAGTTCCCATAGCAAGCGGCACTGGGAGGCCAGGAAGATAATAGCACAAACCCGAGACCTGGTTCATAATGCCCGCTGCATGACTTCATGGAGACTTCCCCACTTTCTATGCTGTGTTGTGCCCATCTGTCTAAGCACATGTGCCTCCCTGGCACTAAACAAAGGGAGCAGCAGACTTTGTGGGTGTCCCAAAGAGGTCTTGGTCCGTGTAACCCCTCCCAGGACCATTTTGTCCTGAGCTGACCAGAGGTCATGGTGCATAGGGCTCCAAGGATAACCTTGAACTCTTGATCCTCCTGCCTCTGCCTCCCAAGTGCTAGGATTACAGGTGTGTACCACTAGAAAATGGCCAGCTTTTCTTTATTATTATTTTTTTCTTTCTTTACCTCCACCTCACTTTGCAGCCTAGGATAGTATGACCTCAAACTTTTTTGCTGTTTTTATTTTTTGAGACAGTCTGTGAAACAGTCCTGGTTGTCCTGGAACTCACTCTGTAGCCTGGGCTGGCCTCTGCCTCCCAGAGGGATTAAAGGTGTGCGCCACCACCACCCGGCGACCTTGAACTTTGGATCTTTTTGTATCCAACTCATGAATGCTGTAGGATCACAGATGTGTGGCACTACACCTGATTTGTGCAGGCTTTGGATTAAACCCAGAGCTCTGGTTGACAAGTAGTGTACCACCTGAGCCACCCTCATGTACTTGATTATTTTTAAAGCTTTATGTTATTTATCCTTGTGTGTGTGTGTGTGTGTGTGTGTGTGTGTGTGTGTTGTGTGTGTGCGCAGGCATAATGTCAGAGGACAGCTTTCTGGAGTTGGTTCTCTCCTTCCCCTGTGTGTGTTGTTAGGTTGTTAGGCTCTGGTCAAGCACACATACACATCTTTTTTTTTTTTTTTTTTTTTTTTTTTTTTGATAGGGTCTTATGTAGTTCCAGACTGCCTCAAACTCAAGTCCTCCACCTACCACCTCTGGGAAGACTGCAATTAAAGGCACACTCAGCATCAGCTGGCTGTCTTGTGTATTGGCATCTGCACACACTCACTCATAGGGCCCGCAGCATCCTTGCCACCTAGATTCCTGCACTGGGAAGCTGAAGGCCTGGTGACCCCCTTCAACTGGCACTGGTGAGCAAGCTGCTTAACTCCAGGGAAGAAGTTTCGCTGCCCAATCAGAATGGCTAAAATTAAAATGATTGCCACTGCCACCTAGTGGCAGGAACGTGGAATCATTGGGGTTTTTTCCTACCCTGTGGGATGCAAAATGCCCAATCCATGTTTTGGAGATAGCTTCTGGAAGTTTCCATTACAGCTAAACGGCCTAAGAAGTAGATGTTTTGGGACATGCCTGTTAACTTAACATTTGGGAAGCCAAGGTACAAGGATCACTGTAAATATGAGGTCAGTCTGATCTACATAGCAAGACTCTATTAAAATAATAAAAATTAAATCCCTAAAAAACCATGCATGCCTTTAATCCCAGCACTTGGGAGGCAGAGGTAGGTGGATCTCTGTGAGTTTGAGGCCAGCCTGGTCTACAGAGTGAGTTCCAGGACAGCCAGTATTACACAGAGAAACCTTGTCTTGAAAAAATAAGTAACAACAAAAAACCCAAAAGCAAAAAAGAGGCCAGTCTGAGCTATATATCAGCACCTTGCCTCAAATAAATAAAATAAATAATAAATAATAAAAGACGGCTGGCTATTTCTTCCTATTCCCAGCAGCCCCAACATGACACGATTCAAATGTGGACCAACAGGGACCTAAATAAGAAATATGTATTAGAGTCATACCATGAACAGAGCGGTGATGATGCGCTTGACATGATGGAGATGCTCATAGATGTATCAAAATCATAAGCATGGAAAGATATGATGTAAGATTTCATTTGTATGAAGTTCAAGAACAAACACACCTGCCTGGAATCCCTCAGTGAGGGGCTGGGGGTGTGGCTCAGTGGTAGAGCCCCTGCCTAGAATCTCCCAGTGAGGGGCTGGGGTGTGGCTCAGTGGTAGAGTCCCTGCCTAGAATCCCCCAGTGAGGGGCTGGGGTGTGGCTCAGTGGTAGAGCCCCTGCCTAGAATCCCCCAGTGAGGGGCTGGGGGTGTGGCTCAGTGGTAGAGTTCCTGCTTTATATGTGCAAGGACCTGCTTCAGTATGGCAAAAAAAGAAAGAGAAAACAGACAAGTTAGCATGACATTGTCATTGGAGAGGAGCCAGCGGGTATAGGCAGGGGGAAGTTTCTTAGGTGGATAGAAAAGTTCTGTACCTTTGCCTGGGTGGCGATTACACAGATACTTTATTTTGGTGTTGAATTATAGATTGTATTTATTTATTCACATTAGAGATGAAACCCTGAATTTTTCACAAGTTAGGCAAGGGCGTGTGCATGTATGGTACTAGTGTCTGTTTTTGTGTGTGCACATATATGTGTGAGTATATGTGCATGTGTGTTCACGTTGTGTGTGGTGGCCATAAGTTGATGTTGGGTGCATGTGCATCATTCATTTATTTATTTGTTTATTTATTCCTGAGACAGGGTTTCTCTGTGTAGCCCTTGCTGCTCTGGAACTCATTCTGTAGACCAGGCTGGCCTCGAACTCACAGAGATCCCCCTGCATCTGCCTCCTGAGTGCTGGGATTAAAGGTGTGCATCACCGTGCCTGGCTGCATCTTGTTGGGTTTTTTTTTTTTTTTAAAGATTTATTTATTTATTATATATACAGTGTTCTGCCTGCGTGTGTCCTTGCAAGCCAGAAGAGGGCACCAGTGAGCAGCAACCGTCACCCATCTCTGCCTATCCAGTGCTTGGACTGCAGATGCACACCACCACACACACTTTTTAAAAGTTTTTTTTTTTTCAATTCTAATTAAAAATTTTTTGAGATACAATCTCACTATGTAGCCTTAGCTAGCCTAACACCTGCTGTGTCTATAAGGCTGAATTCAATCAAACTCACAGAGGTTCATCTGCTTCTGCTAAAATGCCTGGTTTAATTTCAATTTTATTTTATATGTATGTATATCTTGTTTGCATGCATGTCTGTGCACCACTTGCATGCCTGGGGCCAGTGGAGGCCACAAGAGGGCATCAGATCCCCTAGAACTAACTGGAGTTGCAGATACTTTGTGAGCCACTATATGGGTGCTGAGACTCGAACCCAGGTCCTGTGCAAGAGCAGCAAGTGTTCTGAAGCACTGGTCTCTCCAGCCCCAAAGTTTCTTGTTGTTTTTGTGCACTCGAGGGTGTGAATGTGTGAAAGCTGACCTCAGTGAAAGAGGAAATGAGCATGATAACTTAGAGCTTGATGGCCTCTGTCCAAAGCCTTTGTCCACTTCTCCGTAGCTCTGTGCCCATCAGCAAGTCACTTCCCCCCCTGTGCCTCACACTGATGAGTATTCTTTGTTTTCTCGAGACAGGGTTTCTCTGTGTAGCCCTGGCCATCCTGGAACTCATTCTGTAGACCAGGCTGGCCTCAAACTCACAGAGATCCGCCTGCTTCTGCTTCCTGAGTGCCGGGATTAAAGGTGTGCGCCACCACCGCCTGGCTTCACACTGATGAATACTAGGACACTGTTTAGGAGGGCATCAGCACTTATCACTACCATCAGGCCCTGACCTCCCTTTCGGAAGGAGAAGACCCTTTCTACCTACCATTCAAGTCCCATGCTCCTCCACTCCGTCCATAAGCCCATTGGGTTGAAAATTCTAACTCCCTAGAATCCAAAAGCAGGATTCTGCACCACCCAAGATTTTGTGGCACCCCTTACCAGCTAAACTCATGAGGTGGCTCGTGTGAGTCACCCAACACTGGGCACCGGCAGAGGGCGCCCCATCTGTCCCTGGCTCTGCTAGCAGGCACAACACGCACACAGCTTCTCTCTCCCCACTGATATATTTGATCATTGTTCAGAATTAGAACCGGAAATGGCATCAGCCAGAGGACGAGGGGAGTAAAAAAGAGCCCAAGGAGGGGAGGAGGGACAGGGTCACCAGGGAGAGAGGGGGAGGCACAGAAAAGGGAGGGGAAGAAAGGCAGGGCTGTGGGGGAGAGAAGCCAGCCAGAGGAGAGGAGAGGGAAAAGTGGGAGGTAACCAAGGTGCGGAGGCGAGCTGGCCACAGGAGAGAGGGGCCATGGGAGAGAAGGCCCCTCCCCCCAGAGTACAAAATGGGGGGGTCGGAGAGGGCTGTCCTGGGCTGGGGGCAGGGAAGACGCGGGCGACGATGTGGTGGGTTGAGTCAATAGTAGGTCTCTTTCTCCACCCAACCTGGAATGACAGAAGGGAGAGACAACGTGAGAAAGGAAGACAGACAGAGAGTCATACAAGTGAGGGCAGGGGCTTAGGAAGAAACAGGGCACGGGAAACAAGGCGCGGTGCCAGGCCTGCCATCCCAGCCCTGAAGAACTCAAGCAAGGAGGGACGCGAGTTCAAGGGCCGCCTGAGCTACACAGACCCTGTCTCAAGCACACAGTCTCACTTGGAAAGAGAGGGGGGGCAAGATGGGAGGGGGAGAGGAAGGGAGAGGGACACATCCCGAGAGCCACTGGTGAAAGAGCCTCCCTCTGCTTCTCCTCCCAACCTTCTGTGCCCCGGCTTGGCCCCGCAGCCCTCACCCCCGGGTTCCTGCGCAGGATGAGTTTGCGAATCTCATCGTAGACAAAGATGAAGAAACTGTAGGGGAAGGCACAGAACACCAGCTAGCCTGCAGAGAGGAAAAGAGGAGAGGGACGTGAGGGTGTCCCCAGATGTGGAGGGACCAGATGGCCAGTCTTCCAGGCCTGGATCCTGCATAGGCCTGGGATCTGCAGAGTGTCCCTCTGAGAGGTGGGAAGGCTTGGTGGCATCAGAACAGGGTTGGCAACGGGGGAATCGAACAGGGACATCCAGAGAAACACCAGGGCCAGTGGGTTAAAAATCGGAGGCTGAGGCCCAGGCTGTAGAAGGCGTGGGAGTGTGCAGTTCCTGGCGGCCTGGGCACTCACTTGAGAGGGTACATGCGAAGGGCCACGTCCATGCCTGGGCAGTAGGACAGGAAGGCAGCAAGGGCCGTCTCCTCGAACAAGCCGAAGATCAAGATCTTATTCCTGGAGGCACAGGAGAGACAGGGCTAGACCTGGAGCACACACCCACGCCAGGCCCCCCCACCCCACAGACACCCAGACATGAGTGGAGGAGCAAACGGAGCAAGACTCTGAGTCACCAGCCCGCCATGATGCGCACACAGGGGGAAAAGCGAAGGCCGTGGGGCAGGGGACGGGGACCCAGGCAGAGAAAACAAATGAGAGAGCCAGCCGGAGACTGAGAGCCACAGAGACAATGAGAGATGTAAGGGCTGGTGGCAGAGGAAGCAGCCAGGCGTGGTGGCACAGGCATGTGACCCCAGCACTTGGGAGACTGAGGCAGCAGGATTGCCGTGAGTTCGAGTCTAGCTTGGGCTAAATTCCAAGGCACTGTCTCAAGCAGGGGGAAAAAATGAAAGGGGAAGGAGGGAGACGGGGAGAAGGAAGGAAGAGAAAGAGAGAAGCAGGCACAGCTTTATAGGAGCAATGGTTATACATGGAAGCGAGATCTGGAGGCCCAGAGCACGCCACCTCCACCCACAAGGGAGAGAGACCAGCTTCGAATCTAAAACACATGCCCCTCAAGAGCAAAGCAACCCCGAGGCAGAACAACCAAAGCTCAGGCGGAGTGGGGGAGACACAGGCAGACCGGGGTGGGGTGCAACCGCAGGCCCTCACTTCATGCCCTGCTGGAAACGCGGAGTTCCTCCTGGTCTTGCAGATGATCAGGTCAGCCCACTGGACCACCACGATACTCACGAAGAAGGCCGTGTGGCAGGTGAACTCTACCACCTTCTCTGTTCGTATGTCTGCGGAAGCGAGATGTACAGGGTGGGGTGGGGTGGGGTGGTATCCTGTGACCCATCCCAGAGTCCTTCACTGCCCTGCCCCCCTGCATGGGGGCTTCCAGGACTTCAAATGGGCCTTCCTTCTTGAGCTTCTTGGGCTCCTCTTGGGAGCAAAGGAAGACGCAGGTGTTTTCAGAACGAAGAATCAGGGGGCCTTAATGTGTTTGCTAGGAAGGAAACAGCACCTGTGGGTGTCCATTAGGGACAAACAGGAGCCAGGCTTTGACAGGATGGATGGAGACATGAGGAAAACCCACGCTCGGCTTTGTAGAGAGTTCAGGGAGAGTGGTTGGATGTGGCCCTCAGGACAGAGAGGCCAGCATGGGACTTGAACTAGCTGTTGTTCTGGTCCCAGGCACATGCGCGGCCCACTCACCACCTGCTGCCCATAACTGTCTTCCAGGTCGTTGACGGTGCGGTCATCCCAGTTCAGCCGGATGCCCACCAGGTTACCAGGCAAGAAGCCATTTTCTGCCAGGATGACAAAGTAGGAGAAGAAGCCACCGAGGGCCTGGATCATCCCTGGGGAGAAGGGAGCCGAGGGGAGCGTGAGGAGAGAGCCGGCAGCATGCTCGGCACTCTCCAGTGATTTTGAGACCATTGCAGTCGTCTACGCAGTCTTCTTGCCTAAGCCATGGCATCTCCAGGCCCTGATGGTGGTGGCGTCCGAGATGGTCACTTGGTCAGGGACTTGGGGAGGGAGCTATCCAGATGGATGACCCATTGCTACCGGACTCAGGCTGCCCAAATATTCTAAATATCCTGGAGGAGCCAGGCTTGTTACCACAGGTCTGTGACCCCAGCTTTTCGGGAAACTAAAACATGAATTCAGAGCCTGGCTGGGTTACAGGATGAATTCAAGGCCAGCCTGGCCAACTTAGTGAGACCTCGCCTCAAAATAAAAAGTAAGAGGGCTGGGGACGTAACTGCGGCAGAGTGCTTGCCTAGAATCTGCCAGCGAGTGAAGGGCTAGTGGTGTGGTTCTGTGGTAAATTACTTGCTTAGCATGCAAGAAGCCCTAGGTTTAATACTAATAAAAAACCAGGCTGTGGTGTGTGCCCCTAAACCCAGACCTTGAAAGACAGAAGCAGGTGGATCTCTGTGAGTTCAAGGTCAGTTTGGTCTACATAATGAGAACCTTGCATCAAAAATAAACAACCACACTGGGTTGCGGTGGCAGTGCATGCCTTTAATCCCAGCACTAGGGAGGCAAAGCCAGGTGGATCTCTGTGAGTTCGAGGCCAGCCTGGTCTACAGAGCAAGATCCAGGACAGGCACCAAAACTACACAGAGAAACCCTATCTCGAAAAAAAACAAAACAAAACAGCAACAACAAAAATTAAATAAGTAAATAAACATAAACAACAATAATGATGATGCTAATGTCTGGATACGCCTGGGATCCCATGAGCACTCAGGATGGAGAGACAAAGGATCTGTCCCTGTTCCAGACAGGCAGGGCTACAGTGAGACCCTGCCTCAAACAAAACAGAAAACATGACAGGGAAAAGGGCTGGGGGTGCGGCACACATGGCCGAGTGCCTGCTGCCTAGCATGCAATGAAGCTCTGAGTTTAATCCACAGCCATTAATAAACTAGGTGTGGTAGCACATGCCTGTAATCCCAGTGCTTGCGAGGTGGAGGCAGGAGGATCAGAAGTTCAGGGCTATCTTGCCTACATAGTGAGTTGGAAGCTAGCCTGGGTTGCTTGAGATACTTAAAAAACAAACAAACAACAAAACACACACACACACACACACACACACACACACACACACTCACACATAAAACCACTAAGAGGAATCCAAACATGGGTTGCTTTAGCCCATGGACTTTGTTTTCCTGGACACACCCTCTAGGGCTCCGCGGTGTGGCCCCCAGAAGTAGAGCTCTAGCCTCACACTTTGAGCCCTCAGACCGGGACACTCCTACTCTGCTGGGCTAGCACACGGTTCTGAGACCCAGCAGTCCTCACAATCTGCCCGTAGGCCATGCTGATGAGTCTTTCATTGACCAGTTTGTCTGTGCGTGGGTTCCTGGGCTGTCTCTTCATGATGTCACTCGGCAGCTCGTAGGCCAAGGAGATGGCAGGGACCTGAATGGAAGAGAGACCAGGCTGTGTGAGTGGAGAGAGAGCAAGAGAGCGCATGCTTGGGAGGGTGGCCCCACCCCTGTTCTAGGTGGTAGCCCAACTTACCATGTCGGTGCCCAGGTCAATACAGAGGATGGTGATGGTGCCAAGGGGCAGTGGGATGTTGGCCATGATGAAGAGCAGGAAGGGTGTGATCTCTGGGATGTTGCTGGTCAAAGTGTAGGCAATGGATTTCTTCAGGTTGTCAAAGATCAGGCGGCCTGTAGAGAGGAGGAGCAGGCTTAGAACTTGGAGTCCACTGGAGCCCCATGTCATTGCTTTTTTTTTTTTTCTTTTTGTGAGGTACTGGATTGAACCTAGGCCAGACAAGATTACCACTGAGCACACCCTGGCCCCTCACTGGGGATTCTAGGCAGGGGCTCTACCACTGAGCCACACCCCCAGCCCCTCTGGGGGATTCTAGCAAGGGCTCTACCCCTTGCATCCTATCTACCTCACCCTCATCCACTCACATTTGCATAGACCCTCTGATCATGAACCACTTGGAAAGCCTGTTTGGAGCTTCCATCAAGGTTAAAACATCCTTTACCCTCCTGAACCCACTAACTATATTTCCAGGTTTATATCCAAGAGAAATGATTGGTTATGTCCACCAGAAACCAAGTTCACAAATGTTTACCATAGCAATATTCATAAAGCCTCAAATCAGAGCCGAGCTGAAAATGCACGGCAGGTGAGTAGTGGCTACATTATGCAGCATCACAGGAAAGGAAAGGGGGAGCCGCGAACTCATGAGCCCACAGGCGAATCCGAGGTATTAAACTGAGTGATAAAGGTCTGGCACAGGAGTGGGGCTGTAGCAGCTGGTAGAGTGCTTGCCTAGTAGTCATGAGGCCCTGGGTTCAAACCCTTGCACCACATTAAAAAAAAAAAAATAAAACAAAACAAAAAAACTGGGTGTGGATGCTGGGCCTGCGGTCACAGGCCTTTAATCCCAGGGCCACATAATGAGACCTGCCTCAAAGTAAAAAAAAAAAAAAAAAAAAAAAAAAAAAAAAAATCAAAAACTCAAGGAAAATAATATTCAGATGCAAAAGTTGTCATATTTCATGATCCTATTTAGATGACAAGAAGTCAGGACAGTGAACACCGAGCTGTGAGGGTGTCAGGCAGGAAGGGATTTTAGTGAGAGCCGGGTGTCTGTCTGTCTGCTTCTTGTTTGCAGTGTTATGAATCAACCCAGGACCTTACATATGCTAGACAAGCCCTCTACATGTTATTCCTATTGACTAGACTCTGGAGAGGGTTCAAGTGTCCATATATGCAAATCTATCAAGTTAGCTCGTGATGCGTCTGCTGCGTCTCAAAAATGCAGCCAGTACAGTGCACACCAAGTCAAACCTAAGGATGAACACACGGCCAGCCCCACCCATTGTCTTCCACAGGTGTGGAGCCATAGGGAAGTCATTAAAACAGCTTGATATGCTTGTGGGACTCTCAGCAGTGGGACCAGGGCCTGTCCCCAACGCCTCGCTTGGCTCTTGGGACCCTGTTCCTCACACTAGGTTGCCTTGCCAGCCTTAATACAAGGGAAGGAGCTTAGTCCTATGGAAACTTGATGTGCCATGCTTTGTGATATCCATGGGAGGCCTGCCTGGCTGAACAGAAACAGAGGAGTGGGAGGGGGAGGCAGATGGGAGAAAAATGGGAGGAGAGGAGGAAGGGAAACTTTGGTCAGGATGTAAAAGAAATAAATTAATTTAATTAATTAAAAAAAAGAAGAAGCTGAGTGGTGGTGGCGCAAACCTTTGATCCAGCACTCAGGAGGCAGAGACAGACGGATCTCTATGAGTTCAAGGCCAGCCTGGTCTACAGAGCTAGTTCCAGGACAGGCTCCAAAGCTACCCAGAGAAACCCTGTCTCAAAAGAACTCCAAATAATAATAATAATAATAAAGATTTTAAAAATTCCAATTTTATTTATATTTTTATAACCCATTTTAAAAATGTCAGGTGTGGTAGTGTACACTTGTAAATTCAACACTTGGAAGTAGAGGCAGGAGGATCAGGAGTTCAAGGTTATCCTCGGCTACATAGGAAGGTCAAGTCAGCCTGGGCTACATGAGATACTGTCAAAAAAAAAAAAAAAGGCAATAGACTAAAATAGGCATTTCTCCAAAGAGGATACACAAATAGGCCAGGCACAGTGGCACATGCCTGTAATTCTAATAGGAGGTAAAGGGAGGGAGGGTCACAGCAACTCTGAGACCAGCCTGGTTTAGCTAGCAAGTTCTAGGCCAGCCAGGACTAACTTTACAGCCAGATTGTTTCAACAGTAAAAATCAAGGCTGGGTGTGGAGGCACACGCCTCTATCCTGGCACTTGGGAGGCAGAGGCAGCTGGATCTCCAGGAGTCCCAGGCTAGTCAGAGCTACAGAGCTCTGTCTCAAAAAGGCAGAAAAAAGAATTCTTAAAAACAAAGACTACACGCCATGTTCGATAGCGCAGCAGCATTGATAGCCGCTGGAATACGATCAAATTAAATTGCAGGGGAGACATCACACTACCCCAGACAGGGTGGTTACGATCAAAAGGAAAAGAGCTGGAGAGGAGGCAGGGAAGGAAGGGGAACTGTGGACCCGCAGGTCAGGGCCACATTAAGGGCAGCATTGGTGGCACAGACATGATCCTAGCTGCCTTCCACAGTGTAAATTAGCACAGCCACCACGGAACACGGTATGGTGGATTCCTTTAAAAATGAAAAGCAGGGGCTGGAGAGGTGGCTCAGTGGTCAAGAGTATGGGCTACTCTTCAGAGGACACAGGTTCTGTGCTCAGCACCCACATACTAGCTCACAAGTGTCTATAACTCCAGTTCCAGGGGATCTAGCGTCTTCTGGCCTCTGTGGGCGCGGCACACACGTGGTGCAACAGACATACATGCAGGCAAAACATCATACACACTAAATAAAATAACAACAAAAAGACTTAAGAAGAATGAAATAGATGGTATTGAAAACCTTTGTGCTGGGCATAGAGGCCCAAGTACCACATGCTCTCTCCCACAGATGGAACTAAAAGAGTTAGTCGTATTCGGGTGTGGCGTTACACACCTGTAATCTCAGGGGGATTGCTACCAGTTCAAGGCTAATCTTGACTCAAAATCCCTCCTCCTAAAAAGGGGTGGGGGGAGGTGCTGAAGAGCTGGCTCCTGGTTATGAGTGGACAATGCTCTGCAGGGGACCCATGCTTTGTTCCCAGCATCCTTGTCCGATGGCTCACAACGGCCTCTAACTCCAGCTCTAGGGATCCAGCACTCTCCCCGGGCCTCATCAGGCACCTGTACTCATGTGCACATACAGGCAACACGCCGTGTTAAAAACAGAGAGCTGGTCTCACAGTTGAGAGTAAGATGGCGGTTATGAGAGTCTGGAAAGGGGGCCGGGGAGATCGCTAAAGTTATGCGGAGTGCTAAGCTACCGTACGAGTAAAGGGCTGTGTCGTAGCTCAGTAGGCACGGCGTGTGCGCTTCGTATGCACAAGGACCGAGCTGCATCCTCAAACACATGAAAAAGAAACAGTCCGCAGATGTAGGACACTGGCGTGCTGCTGTGTACCAGGTCGACAGTCGATTATGCACACGCCAAATTCTCAAATTGTAGGAGAAGAGCACTGGATATTTTCTCCAGAAGAAATGCTAGCTGAAGCCACGCTTAACCCAATTTAACCAGTAAGCAACACATATGTGTATCAAAATATCACATGGCAAACCCAATTAGGAGCTACAATTTTGGGGGTTTTGTTGTTTGTTTGTTTGTTTGATTTTTAAAACATTTTGTGTAGTTCAGACTGGTCTTGAACACTGAGGTCCCTCCAAAGTGCTGGAACTACAGGCATATTCCCCCAAGAGTAGTTGGTGTTTGTTTGTTTGTTTTCTTTTTGGTTTGTTTGTTTGTTTTTGAGACAGGGTCTCACTGTGTAGTTCTGGATGTCTGGAACTCACTATGTAGACCAGACTGGCCTCAAACTCACAGAGATCCGCCTATTTCTGCTTCCCGAGTGTTAGAATCAAAGGCATTCTTTACTATGCCCCAGTTAGCTGTTTGTTTTTTTTTTTTTTTTTTTTTTTTTTTTTTTGTTTTTTTTTCGAGACAGGGTTTCTCTGTTAGCTTTGCGCCTTTCCTGGAGCTCACTTGGTAGCCCAGGCTGGCCTCGAAATCACAGAGATCCGCCTGGCTCTGCCTCCCGAGTGCTGGGATTAAAGGCGTGCGCCACCAAACGCCCGGCTAGCTGTTTTGTTTTTAAATTATGAGTGTGGGTGGAAGTGCAAGTGAGTGTAGTGCCCTTAGAGGCCAGAAAGGGCGCCAGAGCCCTGGAGCTAAGACATTAGTGAAGTGCCAGGCAAATATGCTAGGAACCAAACTTGGGTTCTCTACAACGGCAGTACATACTCTTAACTGTTGAACCATTTTTCCCAGCAACCCTCTTTTTTTTTTTTTTTTTTTTTTTTTTTTTGCTGGGCCTGAACTAAATCTTTTTGCCTTAGTCTCCCAAGGCATATACACCAGCACATCTGGCAAGTATGTGCACCTCTTAGGTTTTTATGTATCTGTTAAAACAAATCCAGCCAGTTGCGTTGGCTCACACCTGTAATCCCAGCACTCACAAGGCTGAAGCAAGAGGACTTTTGTGAGCTCAAGACCAGTCTGGGCTACATAGTGAATTGTAGGCCAGCTTGGGCTACAAATTGAGACCCCATCAAAACAAAACAAAAACAAAGCAAAAGTCCTCATTGTATCAAAGGCCTCTGACCTCCTAGTGTGCTCATGTAGCAATCATATTCCTTTAATGAAGCTATTTGTTTCTCATTCTGAAATGTCCCTAGGTAAAGAATGACTCAAGGATACTTCAACATACATCAGCATGTGGTAGTGTGTAGAGAAGAAACAGATCACTTGCAGCTCAGTGACAATGGCAGGGGATGTCACATGCCACTCACTATACTTCTGGTATCTGTAATTTCCCCTTGCGGAAATTAAAGTCCCCATCCCACCCCACCCAGCCTCTTGCCCTTCAGAAGGGCAAGGCTGACAACACACTCCCCCACCCCCTGCCCCGCCCCCAAACCCTCAGGTCTCTTTGTAACTTACTTGGAGACAGAGTTTCACTAAGTTGCACCTGGTTGTGAACCTCCTCAGCCTCCAGCATAGCCGCACACTAAACTGGAGTTCCATGGGCTTCTTAGCATTGCCCACAACTTGTTATTTTATATGTGTTTGTTAATTGTTTTTAGAAAACTTGTTTCCCTGCCTGTAGAGCGTTGTCCCGCCCAGGCAGAGATGTTGGGGACAAGAGAAGTATCTGTGCTTTTTTTCTGGATATCGGGGACAAGGGCTAATGGCATCTAGCTTGTCACTGTGGCTCAGCTTTTTTTGACTATACTTTGGTTTTCTGTTTTGGAGACAGGGTCTTATAGTATAGTTACTTACTACTGTATGTTCTGGCTAGTCTGCAACTTAATTTGTTTGTAGATCAGGCTGGCGCCTCAAACTCACAGAGATCCACCTGTCTCTGCCTCCCAAGTGCTGAGACTAAAGGTGTGCACCACCATGGCCAGCTTATCCTTAACATTATTTTTCCTTTTTCTTTTGGTGCAATGGATGAAACTCAAAGAACTACATCCTTGGCTCATTATAGTACACTGACCGACACCTCCCCTCAGCCGTGTGTGTGTGTGTGTGTGGTGGTGGTGTGGTGGTGTGTGTGTCGGTCGCCGTGAACCTTGTGGGTTTAGGCGCAGCGTTGTGCTTAGGTGCGATTCAGTCTAGAACATGGACTCACTCACGGCCTCCGATATGAGCTAGGGCTTGGGCCTAGGAATCTCACAAAGCAATTCTCCTGCTCAGTCCTTCCTGTAGGCATCAGTGTTTAATGGCTGTAGCCACCACACCCACACAGTAGTGACCATTTCATGATGGGGGAGAGACTCTGGGAGAAAATGAATACACAGCATGAATCAGTTATAGTTTAGAGGAGCTTCTTTGTGGTGAGAGTAGTTGGAACAGGCTGTATCTGAAGCGACCCGTTCGGGGTGGGTATATACGCGCGCTGTCGCTCCGAGGTATTTTGAGTACGAGTGTTGTCATGTGGATTTAGTTGCAGAGTTTTGTTTGTGAAGATTAAAATGTTGATATGCATCGCAGATTGATTTTGTTGCAGAGTCGGTGTGAAGTAGCGGTCCATTATTGGTGCTCGTCCGCGATGCATGCAGTGTGAGTGTGGATTGGGCGGTGGCAGGATGTATAACCCATGACGACGTGGCCACACGGTGGTGGTTAGTGTTTTATGTTAACAGGGGGCAGTTTGAGCGTAGATAGGTCAGTATATTATATAAATATGCTGGCAGTGTTGGGGTTGCGATGAGCTGGATGTATTCAGATGATCAGAATAAAGTTCAGCCTTGTCGTATCTCGGTGAGAAGTTTATACAAAATCGAGCTTCAGCGGGCGCATGCTATAAGGTGTCGTCAGGTGACGTCTGTGGTAGTGTATCTAGGATCCCGTCCTCCAAGGAATGGGGCCTGTCGTGAGTTGTAGGCTAGTGGTGACGTGGTGATCGCATGACGGTCGGCTCAATGTTCGTCGGTTGCTGGTGCTGGGGGTATGTGTTGCGGGGATACTCTCCTGCTGACAGGTCCAACCCGAGCCACAACTCCTGGTGCCTTACCTGTGCCACCTTTGGGCAGGGAGACTGACATTTATCGGTTGCTTTTTTACTTTAGATTATTAGGTCCGTATTGTGTGTCAGGCCGCCCGGGCCCCTCAGGTAGAGTCCGCACGCATGCTTCAATGTGAACGTGCGTCATTGGGTGAAGCGGGACAACGTGAAAGCGTTCAATATAGGTAGATAATCATAACCTGCACGGAGGTTTAGCAGGGTCCATGTAGTTGGTGTCGGGGTAGTGGGTTCGACTGGTGAGGTCATGGAGGGACTAAGACTAGTGTATCTGGTAACATATGAATGTGTAAAGTGGGTTCATCCGTGGATAATAAGTCGGACGTCCAGCAAGAGGTCTACATGCAGGCGAACTACGATAATGATTTAGACGTAATTAAAGCCATTATCTGGGTGCGGAAGGTGATAGAGAGATCCCTCAAGCTCTATAATACGATCAGGTGCGAATCGGGGCGTGAGGTAGAACGATTCTATGGACCTGTGGATAGTCACACGCTCCTGGATGTATCTCACATTAGTCGCGAAAGGAATGTCGCCAATCCACGTCGCATGTGTTAGCCAGTGTGTGGACAAGGTGGGTGGTGGGGGTCGATAGTGAGTTTTACAGTTACTTGTGGCAATTGGCTTAGTCCGTTCAGGACCTATCGTCATAGATGGCTGGTGCTAGTTGATGCAGGACATGCCGGAAGCGTAGCCATCCTGCCTTTGTGTCGAGTGTTCGGTCAGTTGCTTGGTAGTGGACGGGCGTTGGAGCTATATACTCG